>NW_004955406.1:36863099-36966002 GCF_000276665.1 Chinchilla lanigera | reverse complement strand
ACGACCTTGCGCTTGCCAGGCAGGCACTTTGCCGCTGAGCTAAATCCCCAGCCCCTACTGTATATACTTAAGATATAATCTAATAGTTTTGTTTAAAGAGAAAAAAGTAAGAGAAGAGTGCAGAGCCTTCATGCAATGACTAGGTGAGAACTCTGAACGGTGTAGTATACGGTGTGAGACCAGGTACTATTACACAGTATGACTGAAAAATACAGTGAATGTTTAAATTTTTAAAAAATTATTATAGTAAATGAAACATTGCCATTCATCTCTCTGAAAATACTTCTCCTTGCTTCAAACACACATTCCATCTTTCTTGCCTTTTTAAAGCAGTTCTGGAAGTCCTCTTCAGTGTCTTTAGTTGTAGTCAATGTCTTTCAATTCAAAATGTTTACCTTTCATAGTCATTTCTTACTTTGGGGGAGAGCTGGAAGTTACACAGTGCCAAATCTGGTAAATAAAGTGGATGAGGACACACTGTTCTTTTTATGAGCCTGCTTTTCTGGTTGGATGGCACTTGGAAGCAGCATTCACTGTATTTTTGATCACACCTCATAAAGACAGGAAAGAGAACTTCCAGAACTGCTTCAGAAAGTGGCAAGAAAAATGGGATAAGTGTGTTCAAAGTGAGGGGGATATTTTGAGGAAGATTAAGGTACCATAACTGATAAAATCTCCCATTCATTTTGACCCAGTCACATCTGTCTCTCAATTCCTCTCCAAATATTATCAACAAAGTTATCAATGACTCCTTGTTCTAAATTCAAGGAATCATTTTGAGACTTGTTCTTGCTTAATCTTTCTCCTTCATTGTGTCTTATATTTCATCTGCAATATTCTCTTCCTGAGCTTCTGAGACTCTACACTGCCCTGGTTTTAAATTTTTTTTTCCTCCCCATGAAATACAAAACACTACAATTAATCTTAACATTTCCCAAGACCTCACCCTTCTTTCCACATATCCAATTGATCAACAAGCCCTGTCTTTTACATCTACTCATGTCTCTCCACATTCACTGAAACTATCCAAATTCAAGCTGCCATTATCTGTTTCCTGCACCATAATAACTTCCCAACTGAATTCCCCCTCTATAACTTGGTCCCGCTGTAATCTACTTCCCATCCTGTACCCAAGACCTTTTGTTTTTAATTGTGGTAAAATATACATAATATAAAATATATGATCTCAATTATTTTTAAGTGTATTCCAAGAGATGTTTAGAAAAATGGTCTTCTGATGTCACTTTGCTTTAAAACAGAAACTGAGCAGTTCAGGTAGGAAGGAGACTTCTCTTTTATTTTTATTAATTTTTGTGGTGCTGGGGATTGAATCCAGGACCTTCTCACTAACCTACATGCCCCGTTAAATTGCCAACTTTCTCAGCCTGGGCTCAGATTTACAATCTTCCTCCTGATGCAGCTTGCAAGAAAGAGTGCTGGGATTACAGGCATGTACCACCACACCTGACTGAAAAATATTTTTAATAAAAAGAATTCTTAAACATAATACTAACCTGGGTGTGGTGGCCTATGCCTGTAATATCAGCTACTCACAAGGCTCAGCAGGAGAACTGCAAGCCTGGACAACTCAGTGAAACTCTGTCTCAAAATTTCAAAATGACTGGAGACATAGCTCAGTGGCAGAGTGCCCCTGCATTCAATTCTTTGTATGCATGGGGGCAAGGGGGTGGTTTAAAAATATGATTCCATCCCACAATGAGAAATAATATGCAACCTAAGTGTGAGAATAATAAATTGGAACATTTTGTAACTATGTGTGTATACTATAAACCACAATTCAGAGTGGTATGTTAGTGTTTACTGTCATGACTATTCATTCAGTAAGGAGGAAAAGTTACTTCAGGAAAATGCCCCAGAAAAGAAATCAGTAAATGAGGAGAAGAAAATTGCAAAGATATTACTGTACATGCCTTTAACTTAGAAATATGTTGATAAAAAGTCAATGTTTAGGCTAAAATCCTACAATGCACAGGACAGCACCCACAAACAAAGAATTATCCAGGCAACGGCTCTATAGTTTGGAAACTACGCTTTAGTGTTTTAGGAGAAATAATATCCACTTAATAGGTATATTCTTAGAATTAAAAGAAAAATGTATGTAAAATGCTCAGAATAGTACTGCAATTAGCACAAAGTACATGTTATTAGTACTGATCTAAATTAGTAATAGTTCTTTTTTCTAATCCAATACATTTATGACTATTTGCTTTTCTACTGAATAAATTCCAAATTCTTTAACCTGGCCTTACATACTATTATGTCCCAAATTACCTTTCAAGCTGTATTTCCCACTACTTCATTACATAAACCTCCTCCAATCTACCTGGTCTATACTGCTTCACTAACACAACCTGGGTGTCACAACCCATGCCTACACTCAAAAGGATTTCTTCCATCTACAATACTTTCAATTAGGCCTGCTTCTCTTGAGGATCTAAACTCCAGTACACAGCTCTTTCTTCACAGGCCATGGAGGCTACAAGTAACCTCTTCACACCATACCTGCCTAACCAGTCTCCTTCTGAATATCACTGTTCCCTTCACACAGCTCTTATCACAGACTTCCTGAACTCTACTATAGTTATACATTCATCATTATCTCCTCTACTAAAGCATTATAAACTCTTACAAGAGAGGCACTGCTTAAACCTACAATACTTGATACTGTTTATTAGACCACTTTCCTTAAACTTTTTCCTCCCAGGGCTTCAGCATTATTACACTTTCTTAATTCTCTTCCCAACTCTCTAAGTGATTTAATTCTACCTCCTTTTCCTCAGCTTTTGTCCCCATTTTAAATATTCTATTCTAAATCTATCTCAAATTTCTTCTCTCCTTCTACGATGACATCTACTTCCAATTCCAATTCCACTGTTATACAGACTACCAAATTATTATTTCTAGCCTTAACTCCTCAAACTGTAGACCTACACTCATAGCTGTCTATCTTATTGGATTTATCCGATGAAATATGTGGCCAAAAATCAGGTTTGTTTTCAAAGTGCTGTACTCCCATTCCAACTTGCTGATTTTTTATTTCTGTCAGTGGCACCTCACTACATCCTCCCACTCACTAAATCTCAATCTCGGGTAACCTCATCTTCCCTAAAACCTCAGGTGACCTTATCCTTATTTTCTCTTTGCATTTAAATCACTTCCCCTGCACCCCAAATTTGTTAGAAATACTAAGGATTACATTTCCACATCTTTTCAATCATCTGCTTCTTCTCCAGCCCTTCAACTTCTATCCACTGAGTATAGTGGTTAAGAGCGCAGACTGAAGTCAGATTTCCCTAGTTCAGATCCCAGCTGCAGACATTGACTGGCTTGGGATGAGTTCCTAAACCCGTGAGCCTCACTTTCCTCATGGGTAAAGACAGAATAATTATGTTTCTACCTCATAAGGCTGTCATGAAGATTAAAAAGAGATACTATGTGTGAAGTGCTTGACACACAATAATAATTGCCCAACAAGTACTAATAGCTTTATTGTCATTTCCACCCCATTTTAAGCCTACTTTTTACCCAGATTCCTGCAATTACATCCCAAACTGGCCTGGCTGCTCTGAGTCTCTCTTAAGTACAATGCTGTGCTCACAGTCTTCACATATGCATCAGAATCAGGCTTATGCCACATTTTGACAAGATCTGTGGGGATATACAAAGAAATTTAACAAGGTGTATTTATAGCAGGAAATCTCGGGCTGGGGATATAGCTCAGGGGCACAGTGCCTGCCTGGCAAGCATAAAGTCCTGAGTTCGAGTTCTGTTACCAAAAAAACCCCACCATATTTATAATAGGAAATAATTTTATATCACTAAACTAAATGGTATAGAAAGGGGAATAATTGATAAGGTTGAAATTAAAAACATACTAGAAATTAGTCCCTGAATTCCATGTCAAGAATTTCAAACTCAAGAATTTAGTAAAAAAGAGTGCGGCAAGAAGTTCTGCACCTATCATTTTTCCAAGGTATTAAAAGCAGCAGAGTAGTTAAAGCAAATTCAGTCATGTTATTGCCTGAATGGGTTAAGTTCTTCTTTTGCCATTTACTTGAAGTAGCTCGAGTGTATGTTTATTGCTACAAATTCATCTAAACAAACTTTTTTTTCATTTGATCAAAAAAATCTTCCACAAAATAAACTAAGACTTCAGCTATTTGGATATTTTTAGGGCAAACAGAAGAACATTATTCAAAGCTACTGATGTAAGACTTCAAATTAAATAAATACTCTGTATCTGTTTTCTAGGTGATAACAACGTTAATGCTTTATTTTTTACAATTCAATTACTTCATCCTTTAAATGACTTTCCCAACATATGGTTCTCAAACTACTTTTCATATGTCAAATTCAGTTTGCTAGCAAAAACAAAACAAAACTTTTTATGTCATTGTTAAAAGAGATTTTTAATAAATCATACTTGAAAACTTTTAAAAGTTATACTTTGCTGTGGTTATAGTTGGGTGTTAACTTTGAAATATGTCTATTAACCTTTTCTATATAAATGTAGCAAACGAACATACAAAAAAGTAAAATCAATTCTATTTACTCCATAAATTTATACATTAAAAGACTGTTGATTAAAAAATGAAGTGTGCAAGCACAGGGGGAGTAACTTTTTTATTCTGAGACAGGGTCTCATTAAATTGCCTAGGCTAGATTTGAACTTGCGATCCTTCTACTTCAGTCTCCCCAGTAGCTGAAATGTTACTGGCATGTGGTAACACATCAGGTTACATTCTTAATAATATATTAATTTTTTGTTACAAAGTCACTTTTTTTTGAGACAAGGTCTCTTTATGTAGTTTAGGCTAGTTTTGAACTCACTAAGTAGCCTAGGCTGGCCTTGAACTCACTGCAATCCTCCTGCCTCAGCATTCCAAGTGCTGGAATTTTAGGTGTGCACTACCACACCCAGCTCTCAAAGTCACTTTTTTATTTGTGTTTTTCAAGACGGGGTCTCACTCTGCAGTTCAGGTTGGCCTTGAACTCATTGTGTAGCCCAGGCTGGCCTTGAACTCCTGGAGATCCTTCTGCCTCAGCCTCCTGAGTCAAAATCACTTTCTTAAAGTCCTAAATTTAGTTTTATCCTAACTTGTATACTACCTTTTTAGCTATTCCAACTGCTGCCAAGACAAATGCAACTAAGTACCTACAATATTCATCTAAAACACCTGAAAGCAGGTTAAGAACTGTCCAACCTTTAAAGAGAAAAATTAAACTTTAACATGTAGATTAACAGTTTACTCTGATTAACAGTTACTGTGAACAATGGTGCAGAGTACAAAGCAATAAGTCATGAAGACCTGAAGTAGCATGTAGTATACACCAATGGCCAGGTATTGAATCATTGTGCAAAATAATCTCTGAGCCTGTTTCTTCATCTGCAAAACAAGAATAACATCTATAGGGTTGCTGAAGGAATAAATGAACTATGGATTTAGGGTTCTGAATATATAACAGGCATGTCCCACCTTCACTAATATCTTACCCTTTGTAGGCAGACTTCAAATGAAAACCTTCTCCACCATATACTAACAGTGTCATAGTGGGAGAGTTGTTTAACTGCAGTCCTCCTTCTGTTTAAATGGGGTACACACTCCTAACCACATCACTGAGCTATGACTCTCAAACGTACAACTTAGTGCAAAGCATCTACCAGAGTACCTGAGAAATAGGATTCCATTGATACTATGTTTCTTTCACCTCTTTTCTTCTCAAGTGTGTTCAATGTGTGTTTATCAAGTGGTCCAGATTCCTGCCTGACACATATCCAGAAAGTAGGCCATTTTCTGGTTGGAAGCCTTTGTGAATACACAGCAAAATTCTGACACCTGTACTATAGGCATCCTCTGGTTCAAGTGGAAAGAAAATGTTTCTCTCATTCTCTGCCTTCCATTTTGTATATATTCCTTTTCTACACAGGTTAATATATAAATTTCCATCTTTCCTACCTAAATAGCCTTCATTTAACCTCCAATTGGACATTATATTTAGTATGCTGCTTAAATTGAAACCAAAATGTATTATTTACACTGCTTTTCTCAGTAGGAAATTTTAAAAAACAGTAATACTCTGTGCTCCCTATGTGATAATCTGGATGTTTAATTCCCAAGAAATTTTTAAAATTTAAGTTATTTCAAAGGGATTATATTTATTTCTGAAATAAATATAATGAAAATTTGAATAAAATTAAGGCTGTCATAAGTAGAGAACTACACCCAAGTAAAGTTTCTCTCAAAATTCAAATTTTCCAACACTGAAAATCACACTAGTCTTGGAAACACTCAGCTGTGTATATGTTTAAAGAGTAAATCTGAATTAAACCATTCACTCGCGTTTTCACATCCCCATCCAAAACAAAAACCTGCACTTAACATCCACAGGAAGGTTTGTAAACACTAAGTAACTCTCAGTAAATATTTTATGTATCCAAAGTTTATTAGCTAAGGAGAAGAAATCTTGCAAAATTACTTTTGAAAGTTATCAGACTAAATTACAGGCAGATCTTCCAATGAAAAGCCAGCTCTCTTAATTTTTTAAGCATTCTACAACATGGGCTCCTAAAGCAACAGCTAAGGAATTACAACAAGAGGCCCTTTTCCTGTTATTCCGCAAAGCCTGGGTTCATGGAGGGAGTGTTTAATTACCACTGTATTACAGAACTTCTGTGTCAACAGCACAGGCCCTCAAAAAAATGCTTCTAAAATTTTTTCCCAAAGGAGGATTGTTTTTGTTTCTCTTAATTTATGAAGTCAAAATACATTTGGAGAGAGGAATACGCCTCACTGATAATGTGAAATGAAAATAGCACTCTATAGTCAGCAAACGAAACACTGGTCCTAATAAATGGTTTCTAACAGCATGAAATGTGTACAGAGGGCTGATACAGGCATAAAGAATGACAACAAAAATTAACACGGCACTTCAACGCAGGCCACTTCCCATCTGATGGATTGTGAATAGCAGCCACCATTACAAACGTCAAAATCAACACAGTACTACGTACTGTCCACCGTCAACCAACAATAAAGAAACCAATTCAGATTTCTTGGTAGTGTAATCACAATTATGACCGAAGGGGAAATGTATGCAGAACAGTGAGGAAAATACCACAAATGAAAACCACTCTTAAAAACAAGACAAATTCCCCACCGAATAAAAAAGAACCCTTTTGCCATGCAACAAAAGGTATCTGTCCAAATGCACCCCGGCCGTGCGGGGGAGGGGGCCTTCACTGATGCCCGAACCTGCTTTCCTTTATTTCTCCTTTCTTTCTCCGCGTCCTAGTCTCCCATCATCTCCCCGAACCCGTACGGGAAGACACTCACGGAGGGGGACTCGGGAATCAGGAAACAAAAACCGGGACGTGGACACCATCCGGAGGAAGAAGGACGGCAAGACCCACCACTTACCTGTCCCAAAGGCTTTGGCCACCAGCCAGGCCAGATTGCAGGCGATTTTGGCCCTGGCGAAATCATAGTGGTCGAAGGGCTTGATGGCCGGCACAATGAAGGTCTTTCTCATCTCCCTGGGGTCCGCAGCGTCCCCCATCTTCCTCGGCGGCCGCTCGGGTGTCCGGGCGCTAACCTTCACATGCTGCGGCCTCGCCGCGGGGAGGGCCGGGGCGGCGAGCTCCCAGCATCGGGGCCGGGCGAGGCCCGCCGGGCCGCCCGCCGAGCGCGCAGCGGCTCAGCAGCCCGCCGCCTCCCGCGGGACCCGCTGCCCCCGGGCACAGGAATGTGGCGGCGCCGGGTCCGCGCGTCCGTCCGTCCGTCCGTCCGTCCACCCGCCCCGCGAGCGCGCGTGTGAGCGAGGCCGCCTCCCCTTTGTCTCGGCTTAGTCACACGGGCTTGGCGGAGGGTGGAGGCTGGAAGGGCCCGGAATTTTAAGGCGCGCGGGGAGGGGGGAGTCTTCACAATCACGTTGTGGAAAATGTCCCCGCCATGGCGATGCCCGCACGCCCAGCCTCCCGCCCCTCGCCTCGCCTCGCCTCGGAGCCAGGGACGCCCTCCGGCCGCGCGCGGGTGGACGGAGGGGCGCGCGGAGCGCGCAAGGGCCGGGGGACCCACCCAGCGCGGCAGGGCCGGCGGCCGCGCGGACCCAGCCGGGGAAAATGTCAAAATCACTGCGGCGCGCGGGCCGCCGGCGGCCGTCCCCTCCTCCGCTCCCTCACGTCGCCGCCGCCGCCTCCTGCTGCCGTCGCCTCCCGGCTCTTCCTCCCTGCGGACCGACGGGCAAAGGCGGTGGCCGGGGACAGGCCGCAAATCTCAAACTCTCGGAGCCAGCCTTATCAGCGAAGCCCCTGAATATTTCTGCCGCGCCCCTGTTGACGCCCCGCAGGGTCGTTCCCCGCTCAGCCGCCGCCGCTGCGGTTTCCCGGCTGCGGCACTAGATGGAGAGCGCAGAGGCAGAGACTGAGCATGCGCAAGGAGCCGGCACGGCCCCCGCCCGCGCTCTCTTCCCTTCCACCTTCAAAATCCAGGCCCCGCGCGTTGAGCATGCGCAGCCTCTCCAGGCCGGCGCCCGGGCTCTAGGCGGCTGCCTTCTAATCATCACTTAGGAGTGAGTGCTCGCTTGAGTGGACATCCTCTGTGTGCCTGGCTTGGGCTGCTGCTGTCTGCTCTGCGAAAGAGAGAAGGAAGGGAGGAGATAGAGGCCTAGCAAAGAGCTTTATATGCTGGTTACACAGTGGTTCGGCCAGGAACACGGATACTTACTTAAAGTACTTTTTATGGGACATACACACGGTGCTACGAATTTGACCTGCACATGTCTGAAAACTCTCAACCTATATTTAATATCGTGATACTCAGACACCTTCTTAACTTGATGGTCCGCACTTAAACTTTCTGAGAGGGCTATATACACAATTGCCTCTCCGTTCCCTCAGAAAAAGCACAAACCCTTTCACAAAGCAAACTGACATCCGTTATGATCGGCATCTACAAATCTTCATAGCTAAATTTTGTTGAAACCTCCCATCTTGCCAAATGGGCGTGCTTTCTCAGACCTCTGCGTCCTTGCTCAGTATGGTCCGTCTGTTCATTCCTGTGCTTTCAAGCCTCTTCACAGTAGTCACTCCCTCTAGGAAGCCTTCCCTGATTGCCACTGACGATTTTCTGGTCATAGAGGTGCTACCCTATTGTTCCTGGAGCAACCTGTTCTTATTTATGCCATAACACTTGTCAGATTGTTGGTCAATTATTTCTCTGTCTTTCCCATTGACGTGATAGGATGGTTTACCTCCAGTACCTATATGCTGCCCAGCCTACAGCAGTCGTTCAGTTAATGTTTAGGGACAAAAAATGAGTGTTGTAGTCCATGTGCATTGAGCTGACTTAGTTAATTCCTCATGTCTCTTTAATGCATTAATCTGAATTATTGTGAAATCCTATGCGATCTTCATGTTACAGAGGCGAAAACTAAGGCTCAGATAAAAATTTACATTACCCCATGTTGTCCAACTAGTTCAGGCAGGCCCATGATTTGAACACACAACTGTCTTATCCAGAGCCTATACTTTGTACTACTATGGCCTCCCTGTTATAATCATCAGCCCTTCAGATAGAAGCAAGACCATGAAGCATGAGGGGAGGTACTCTGGATCCTATTTAAAAAACAGCTCCTTCAGGAAACCTGCCCTTCAATTCTGCTTGATCCCTGCAAACACTCCTCTCTGATCCTAGTAAGGTGCTACAGATAAGCTTTGAACCTGGGACAGGAAAAGAATGTCAGTAAGATAATAGTATATCTCAGTGTGGTTGTCTGTGGCAGGTATAATTTCTTTCATAATTTAATATTAGTAAACTTTTTCTCATGGGCAAGCCCCTTTGCTAGATGATGTGGCAATAATAAAATCAACATATAGATAATCATTCTTGAAGAACGTTCATATAACTGATTTCCATATCCACGTCTACCATCTTATTATCTTCCAATTCTAAAAGCAGAACTGAGGATCCAAGAGATTAGTGGCCAAGATTGTATGATTGAATCTCAGCCTGGCTTCAAATTCTAGGACAGGTCTTCTGACTCCACTCTTCACCCACCCCTGTGCCTGCTTCCTCTCCAAATTATAGAGTCCAACATATAATATACAAGTGAATAATAACACAATATAAAATTGCTAAGTGCTGGAAAGAGATAAAAAGTACATTTAAAGTATTATTTAAAATACTTTTATGGGACATATGCATGGTGTATGAATTTGACCTGCACAATCCCGTTTAGTCCTCACAGGTGTTAGCTCTGGATGACCACGAAATTAAAAAGAGGTGAATTCAGTTAAGTCACCCATGAGGGATGGAGGGATTGAGAATATTCTGTTTAATGTTCTGTTCTTCTGTTTAATGTTCTCAAATCGAACTTGCACTGTATTGTAGAGCACACAAAGCAAGTAGGAGAAACCTATACCCTAAAAAAATTGAAGAACAATACTGAAGTAATTTTCCAGTCAGCATAAGAATCTGCAAGCAAAAAGATCTTCAAAGCAGAAAACTATGCCTAGTCACCTTTGTGTTGCATGAGGTCTAGCATGGTGTTTTGCTCAGAGTGAGTATGGGATAGATGCTTGTTGAATTTCCTTGAAAACTATTTCAAACTAAATAAATAAAATGAGGAAGAGAAGGTAATAAAGACAGTTGCTTCAACTTGTCTCTTGATTCAGTTGTAATGCGTTAATAGGGATGGCACGTCTATGTCCCCAGTTGAAACGGAGTGTGTTTAGGAATGGGGAAAAATAGTACCTAAACAATGGGCAGCTTTTACTTTCAGAGAAGCTGTGAAACAACTCGGGGTCATTGTAGGAGGCTATTATTAACAGGGAAACACCCTGAGTACAAAAAAAGGAAGGATTCATTTTCAGGGAGACAGACACTGTAATAAGGTGTTCTTTGTAACACCTTCAGAATGATCCTTTTAGAAACTGGAAATCTCTGTAGACTATCGCTGTCACAAAGGAACACTCTCTACTGCCTCCTTAAGATAGCTGACTTTGTTCAAAACAAAAACTGTGATTCTTTGGACCTGCTTGTCCACCTACATGGCTATCCCTCTATATTTCCAGGCCTAGAGTCTCAGTCCACTGGGCAGCAGCTCCACTTGTTTCACAGCCTTCCTGTCTCTGTTTTACGTGTTTTTCTCCATTTTTCTGGAAATCCCAAAGTACTAGACAGACTTCCTTCCTTATGGCCATTCTCCACTTCTGTCTTTGTATAGATTCATAAATTTATTAATTCAATCATCAGCCTGGATTGATCGAGCACCCAGTGCTGAAGACACCATGTTGAACGGGTGTGATAGTTTGGATTCTAAATGTCCCCCATACCTCATATGTTGAAGGCTTAGTCCCCAACCAAGCTATATTAGTGCTATTGGGAGATTATGGAACCTTTGGAAGATGATGGAAACTTTCAGAATCAGAGGTGGGGTCTCCTTGGAAGAAGTTGGGGCATGCGAGTGTGCCCTTGAAAGGTATATGGGGGCCCTGGCCCCTTCCTCTTTCTCTTTGCTCCCCAGCCATCATGAGGGGAGTAGCTTTGCTCCACTCCAGTGGTACCTTGGTTCATGAACACTTTCGTTTGCAAACATTTGATTTGCAAACAGAAGCATTTTGCAAAATTTTGCTTTTGTTTGCAAACTCTGCATCAGGTGATAAACATGACCACAGCTACCTTTCCCACACAAACACAAATATGGCCATCTTTTCCAAAATCGTAGAACAAGTTTGTAAACCAAGGTACCGCTGTACATATTCCCTGCCATGATATTCTGCCTGCCACAGATCAAAGTGATGGGCCCAAGCAATCATGGACTCAGCCTTCTGAAGCTGTGAGCCTAAATAGATCTTTCCTCCATTTAAGTTCATTTTCTCAGACATTTTATCACAGTCACAGAAAGCTGACTAACACAACAGGACACAGGAAGAACCAAATTCTTAGAAATTTAGAGCCTCTGTGGCCTGAGTACCCCAGCTCTCCTTCATTCCCATGGCTATTCTCCAGCGGATAGAAGCCTTGTTACTTCACCTGCTGAAATCTTCAGTGTACACCCTCAAAAGAAAAAAAAATAATAACTAAACCAGGAAGCACTCATATTATTTCTCTTAAATAGGAAGTGTGTATCATATGCTACCATTCACTTTCAACTAGTTACATTAAAAGCTGCTAACACTTATTGAGCATTCGCTATGTATGAGGCTGTGTTCTATATACATTAACTTACTTAATCCTTATCCCAGCCCTGTTATTTTCCTCATTTGGTGGATGGAGAAACCAAAGGGCAGAGGAATTAAGAGAAGACCTTGTTATTTTGAAACTCTAGAACTTAGAATAAGTGAACTTTGAATCAACCAGGTTAAGAATGGGGGCTGGGAGTATAGCTCAGTAGCATGCCACAAAGCTCTGGATGTAATCCCCAGCATAAAAACAAACAAACAAACAGATCTCAGGGTAGCAGGTAGGGGAGTGCTTAGTTAACTAATGACAGTGGGACTTAGTTGGTTGGAGCCTCACATTGTCCAATAAACCAGTATGAAATAGAAGAGTCTGTGCTGTGTATCTGACAATCTGTCATTTCTAGACACAGTGTGGCTTTCATCTGAATAGCTAACAGATTTTTATAAGGGTTACCTCATCAACCTTCACAACAACTCCAGCAAAGCCTTATGGTTTGAAGCCAAATTGTGCCTAGAACAGCTAAAACATGGAGAAGCAACATAAATTCTTAGAGTCGCACTGAGAGTCAGTGTTTATGCTGAGTGAGGAAATTGGCCTTTGGGTTCCTAGGTATAGCGCTGGGATTTTCCCAGATCTCTGAAACATTTTCCTTTATACATTTCCTGATCAAATGAAGCTCCCTTAGCTTCCAAAAATGGGCAAAGCTTGCATCACTTTTAAATACCATTAAAGGTAGGTAGGGTTGTCAGGAGGTAACAGAAAGAGCAGAGATAGAAGCAGAGGTAGAAGTTTAAACACCATTGAAGGCAGGTAGGGGTGTCAGGAGGTAACAGAAAGAGCAGAGATAGAAGCAGAGGTAGAAGTTTAAACACCATTGAAGGCAGGTAGGGGTGTCAGGAGGTAACAGAAAGGTAGAAGTAAGGACTCTAGGTAGTGCTGTTCTTTATTTCTGCCATGAGAGTCTGAAGAATTTCTCTAAGATTTCCACTGCTGTAAAATGAGGAGGAAACAGGCGACTTCTAAGGTATTTCCAATGCCAACAGTCTATAACAGGAAGATTGTATCTATATATTTTACCAGATTATAACTAAAGGTTAAGTCAGTCAGATGCTTACATTCAGGATTTAAGTCTTTACAACAGGGATTATTTTTTATTTCCAGAAATGCCTTGTGATAGGGATTGTATAGAAAAACTAGAGGAGGTTTACAGAACAGGAAATTGAATCCTCCAGTGAAGGCAGAGACCAAATAAAAAAGGGAAGGACTTTAGAGAGAGGGGGATGGATGCAGCTCTGCGTTGGTACATGTGGAGGTCCCATTGTATTAACACACCAACAAAGTCTATATCAGCTAGCAAAGGGTAGGGTTCTAGATTATTGCCTAGTCACCCGTGAAGACTTTGCTTTTTTTATTAATATAATGAAACCCATCCAAATATTTGCCAGTAGGAAAGAGGGCCAATCAAATAAATGATACAGTATGCAGGGATCCTTTGCATCACCACACAGAAAGATCTCCAAACATTATGTGGTGAAGTGAAACGAGACAGATACAGAGCAGTACGTTTCAGTAACCATACTAAAACCTACTGTTTACATTTTAGTAACCATACTAAGACCTACTGTTTGATATATATAGGATACTGTCTTAGTCATTTTTCTCATCTCTGGGACAAAACACCCAATACACACAATTTAAAGAGGAGAGATTTGTTTTGGCTCTGTAAAGGTTTCAGTCCATAGTTGGCAGTCTCTAAAGGAGGGCAGCATAACAAAGAAGTGACTTGTGAGATGGCAGCTGGGAAGCAGGGAAAGTGTGAAGGTAGGAGTGCAGAAGAGATGAACCTTTCCAGGCCACACCCCCAATGACCCACCTCTTCCAACCACATCCCACCTCCTGATACCAAGTTGGCTAGAAACTCAACAGTTGACTAAGCCATTGATGATTATCATGGGCCTTTGATCCAGTTACCTCCCAAAAGCTGCATCTATGAGCGCATGAGGCTTTGGGTGAGAGGGACATCCAGATACAGACCATCACAGATACACAAGAAACTAGATTAGTACATGAGAGAAGAAACCTAGTTTAAAAATATAGATATAGGAGCTCCAGTGGTGCATTTGGTTAGTGCCTGGGACTTATAAAAATATAGATATAGATACATGGGTACTTTTGATACATATCTATTTATTTAAAATATAAAATAATAACTTCTTTAAACTACTGTTTTCTCTCTTTCTTGGCACTGCTGCTTTGACTCTCACTACGCTATTAAGAGTAGTTACATAGTGCCTTGTGACTCGAGTTCCTGTTCCTTTGGCCTCCGTGGAATGTAGTACTTATGAGCACCTTGCTGTTCTGAATGCTGTCTTCTCTCTCAGGTTCCATGGCCCTCCTCTTACCACCTGGTTTACTCTCCCTCTTCAGTTCCTTTTTCTGCTGCCCTTCCAGCCACCTTTGTTTGCTCACCTGCCCGACAGAGAAAGTACTCAATACTGTCTTGTTCCCTCCTTTCTTTTCTACCCTTCACATCACAAGGACCTCTTCTTGGCTTCAGTGCTCATCCCCCAAGCATTTGATGCTCTGATCTGTATGTCACTCCCTGATCCCCCTCATAAGTGACCTTAATGCATGTTGGTTATCTAAATATAGTCATAGGGTCTCAAATTCTAATCGTAGGATTTCAAACTCAGCAGGTCAAAAACATATGAGATTTCCATCTGTCTTAGCCTCTAGTCCCAATCTCTGAAATTCTGCTGATACCATTCTTGCTTAAAATATGACATTCTTGAATCCTCCCTCTCCCATCCCACTCCATCTACGCAATTCAAGTATCTCTCACTTCCTTATATTCTTTTCCATTCCCCCCAATTTTCTCTCATTTCCTCTCACTCACTCCCACTCAGTTTCTCTCTTTTAGATTTACAGGTTGACATGTTAATCTTCTTAAACCTGAGATTTGATGATTCAACAAATATCCACAGCCAGCAAACTTTAGTGATCTCAGTCTATCAGCCAGATACTGTACCGGGCCTTGTACATTGCTGCATAGCATCTAATCATAAATTAGCATGTGACTTAGATATTGATTCATTATATTATTATTATTATTGACTCATTTTATAAATGGCTGAAGACTCAGAGAAATTAAGGGAATTCCTTAAAGATTCATGAGAAAGAACAGAACTGACACTCAAACTTATGGCTTCTGATTCCGTCAAGTATCTTTTTTTCTCCCAGTCCTCTGGTTCCTTACCAAATATAGTCTAAACATTCACCTTGACTGTGAAGATCCTCTGCAAAATGGCCTAACTACACTCGAATTTCCTTAGTACTCTCCTATACTAACACTCTTCTGACCCTGAACACATTTTTCAATATTCACCTTCAATGCCACCTCTGCCTTGAAGTTTTCCCTGTCCCATCCTTGGCTTCCTCCTCCTATTTGTGCTCTCTTAAAGTACGTTTTGCCTTAAATTATAATTTTTCTATGTTCTATAAAGGAAGAGGCGATGTATTCTACATCACACTTGTCAGCAGTGCCAAATATACAAAAGGCAACAGGAAGTATTGAAAAGATAAAAGAATCGGTGAATTAACAGGTAGCTACAACAAAAAATACACATTAGGTAACATTCTAGGGCCATGATGTAGATCAATATAACTTAACTAATTTATATGGGAATTTAAAATGAGTAATTCTACATGGTTTCTAAATATAGGCCATTATGTTTTATTAGGATGTGTTCTGAAAAAAAGCGGTTCTTTCATAGGACTAATGTTTTTCCACTAAAGAACTGTTTTTATGTGTGTGAGTATTTACTTCCTTTTTAAGTGCTTTTTTTCCTCCTGTTAAAATGTCCCTTCTCTTATAAATTAATGATAGTTATAGATGATGGTTAAACTTTGGTGCATCCTCATTTGGTAAACTGAAAAATTTAATGATCTTATAACATTTCCTCTACAGTTAATTCACACATTTGAGAAATTTGATCATGTTATGAAGTCCCAATGTCTAGAAGCCACTGTTCCAATTAACTGAATCTAAATGAAGTAGTCTTGATTAGATTCTTAAACAAAATAGGTTCCTAATAGAATCCAGTCAAAGCAAAATCCTATTATTTTTGTGTGTCATATTTGCTATGGAAACTGTTATTGCTGTAGTTTCAAACATGCTGGTATTTAAACAAGTCACGGCATATGGTCTAGATTTTCCTTCTTTTTAGTCTCTAAAAATATAAATCAAGTTTCCCTTAAAGCATTAGTTAGGAGTTGTGTTGAAACTATTGTGAACCTCTTTTAAAATAGAATTTGAACCATGAGTGGGTCATAGGACATGGTCACTTCATTCTTTTCTCTGTGACCTAAAGACAGCTGGAAAATATACATTACTCTGTGACATCTGATGTTTTTTTAGTTAGGGTACCAGAGGGATTTGACGTATGTGATTTTGATTGACACAAACAAAACATGGGCTGCCTTCTCCTGCTTTCATTTTCTCATCTGTTCCTCATCTTCCTCCTAATTTTCTAGGTCAGAGAAATATAACTTCCTGTTTAGTGTCTTATGTTGTTCATTTAAAGTTTCCGGAGAAAACTGGAAGAGGACAATTACACCATGATATTAAGAATGCAGAAAGGAAAAGGCTCACTGAATCCAGAGTGATATTCTTTACAGAATTTAGATAACTCAGTGTTGTTTTTTCCATATGAGAAATATTTCACTTTTAGGTTATTTCAAAATGAAAGCTGGAATTGGAAAGAAAAGCAGCAAAAGGCGTAGTGGGTCAAAGATATGCCAAGATAGTCCTTCACATTTCCAATCCAAAAAACGGTTCTTTAAAAATAGAAGAAATCCTTTAGTGCTTTCACTAATTCATTCTAAATCTGCTTCAGGTCATTTCTTCCTATGTTCTAAAATGTTTTTGCTACATTAAATTAAGTGAACATAATTCAAAGTAATACAGCCACTTATTAATAAAAATGGGGACTTTTTATTTGCATAAAAATAACACTGAAAATTTAAGAATGGCCTGAATGTGTGCAAAAAGCAAACCATCATCCCCTCGCCAGGTAATCCCAGCACTTGGGGGGCTGAGGCAGGAGGATCATTGTGAGTTTAAGGCCAACCTGGGCTTAAACGAAGTCAGCTCAAGGCCAGCCTACACTGCACAGCAAAACACTGTCTCAAAAAGACAAAACAAAACAAAACAAAAACAAAAAACCCACAAAGGATTCATATCCCCTTGCCAGGTCCTGTGTGAATATCTTAATATTCACATACTGGGGCTAGTCCAAGCAGGTGGCATTTGTGTATATCATTTAACTTTTTATTTTATTTGAAATGAATTTTATATTGTTTACCTTCCACGAGCCACTCAGCTGTCTTGGTTAATTTCTTAGAGTAAGGATAGGAATAGGAGATGTAGGCAGAGATATAGGGCAGTGTTGGACAGGAGCTAGTAGTAACCATAGCCTGCATCGAACTCTTGGCCAATTAAGTATATTATTTGTTCATCAGGAAGAGGTAAAAAAGTATAAACAAGAGATGATCAAAGTATATGTTGCATGTTTAAATTTTCAAAATGCATTACATTTAAAGATACATCACCATTAACCCTCTTCAAAATATTCTCCCTCACTTCAAACACACTTATCCTATCCTTTTTTCAACTTTTTCGAGCAGGTATGAGAATCTTGTCTTGTGTCTTTATGAGGTGTGATGAATATGGTGAATTTGGCTGCTGCGTAACATCCAAAGCAAAGGCAGGCTCCTAAAAACACTACGGTGTGTCCTCATCCATGTTTTTAACCAGATCTGACATGCAACTTCCGGCTCTTTCCCAAAGTCAAAATAATCATAAAAAATAATTGTTTTGAAGCAGTTCAGGACATCAAGGCAGCCATGACAGTGCAACTAAAGACACTCAGGAAAGAGGACTTCCAGAACTGCTTCAGAAAGTGACAAGAATGATGGGTAAACTGTTTGAAGAGAGGAGGAGTACCTCAGGAAGATTAATGGCAATGTCTTTTACTGTAATAAATATTTAAAAATTTAAACATTCAATATATTTTTCAATCACATGTTTTGTAACAGAAAATGCCGCCCCCCCCCCCGCTGCCAGAGTATACTTCAGTTTCTTAGTTGCCCAGGTAATAGTTCTGTTACAGTTCCAGTTTCTTCTGTCTCCTAGAAATGGCTGATCATCGTGATGCATAGCCAATTACTGTGCTGCATATTGTCAGAGCCAAAGACAGCCAAGTACTCTACCTCTGTATTTCCCCTTTGCAAACCCATAAAAACCTCCTTCCCTGAGCCTTTGGAGCCTGATATTTTGGAAATGATCCTGATCAGTGTCTGTCCAGGTAAATAAATCTGCCTCCAAATCCTCTGTGTTTCTGTTTGCTATTGCATTTTCAATCACACCTAAATAACTGCATCAGAGTTTTTTAAACAAAAAAAAACTGTATTTTTAAACAAAACCTTCTAACTAACATTGAGCACATATTTTTATACTTAACAATCCCAATTTTTGTAACAAGGAAAACAACTTACATTCATTTAACTTAAAGAAATATAGAAAAGCAAATGGGATAAATAAATGTCCGAAATTATAATTTCAAAAATTATAATTTCATCATCTACAGATATCCTTTATATACCCTTCAATGTTGTACCAAAATGGTATCATATTTGTTATGGTGTTAACTTGGGGAGTCTAGAGGTTTGGCTAAATGACTCAGTAAAAATCCAGGGTGCTTATTTTATATTTATCCTCAGCCTATAAAATAGAGATTATGTGAGAGGGGGCTGGGGATTTAACTCAGTGGCACAGCACCTGCCTGGCAAGCGCAAGGTCATGAGTTCGATTCCTGGTACAGGGGTCAGGGAGAAATTATGTGAGAGCTATATGCCCCTTAGGTAGAGATAGCCTGTTTATAATGTAAGAAAAAAAAAAAAGGCTGCTTGCCTGCCATTCCCCTATTTGCTCTTGTTGCTTTGCTATCTTCTGCCTCAGAGCCAGCCAAATATAGACTAAAACCTCCACAAACTATAAGCTAAATAAACCTATCCTTTCTTAATTTTGGGCGTTAGACGTTTTGTCTCAGCAACAACAAAAAAATAACCAAGAAAATATTATACATCTCATTTGTTATTTATTTCTTTCACATAACAATAATATTATGATCTTTGATATCAGCAAATATTCTTGTAAAAATAAATGTAATGCATGATGAATTTCACTGTACTGATGCATCATGTTTTTACATTAATCTAGCCTGTTATATTTTTATTTTTATGAATAATGCTATGTTATATCCTTATACATACATCTCTACTACTTTGATTATTCTTAGATGCGCATAAATATCTAAACATAACTTACTCATTTTTGTAAATCATTGGATTTATCATATGTACATACTGCCCTTCAGATAGGTTGTACCAATTTGCATGCACAACAGCAATGTGTAAGCACATACATTCTTATTTGTATTTTTGAATTGTTAACTAGTGATGAATGTCACAGATTTCTTCATAATTTCATTTTCTTTGTTCTCATATGAAACCAGTTTCTCACTCTTCAGTTATTCATCTTTTCACTTTGATCTGTCATATACTGATGTATTACATATTAAATATATTAACTCTTTTTCTTCAAATGCAGCAACTTTCTCTAGCTTTTAATTTCCCTTTTAGTGTTAGTTACAGCACTTTATGTTGTATTTGTTTATCTGTAGTCAGATCTGTCCATCTCTCTCTCTCTCTCTCTCTCTTCCCCTCTTTCTCTCTATGTTACTGGATGTTGATGTGTTACTGGATATTGAACCAGCCCTTCTGAAAATTTTATTTTGAGGTGGGGTCTTGCTAAGTTGCTCAGGTGGTCTCAACCCTATGATCGTCCTTGTCTCTTGCAAGTAGTTGAGATTACAGACACACACCACTGTGCCTGGCTGTCAGTACTTTCTTTAACAGTGGTTGGACGTCAGCCTTAGAAGAGCCCATGAAGAGCCCATGTGGTAAAGAACTGAAGTTGCCTGCCAACAGCCATGTGAAGGAGCCGTATTGGAACCAACATTTTAGTCCCTGTCCAGCCCTCAGAAGACAGTGGCCAGGCACCAGCCTCGTAAGAGACTGAGCCACAGTGATTCAGCTAAACTGCTCCTGGATTCTCAACCCTCAGGAACCACATGAGACAGTGTGTGTTAAGTTTTATGTAGCAATAGGTGAGTGATAAAGGGGATAGCACAGTAAGTTGGAAGAAGAGATCAGAAAAGACTTTCTGGGGATACCAGTGGTTCAATCTCCATCACTGATGATATAGCAAATTCTCCCCTCTGTGTTACTTCTTGGCCTTCTTCACCATACCCTCTCTTTACAATTTGACCTTTCTACTTTCCTATCGTTACTTTTGTCCCCCTCCCCTTTATCTCCCTTCTCTCCCAGTTGGATAGCAATATAAAGCATTTTGTAGGGGCTGGAGACATAGCTCAGTGATGGTACATACACAGCATGCATGCAGCCCTGGTTTCCATGTCCAAGTTAGAAAGAACTATATAAATTTTATGGTATTGTTTGTAAACTGGAAACAGCTTTGATAATTACACTATGTAGATATCCATACATGTGTTTGGGGATCCAAACTTACATCCATGATGCAGGTAGATAGATACTTGACCCCTCCTACCAATCCTCCAGTGTTAGTCAGCTTTCAGTTTGTATAACAAAATATCGAATATAATTTATAAAGAGAAAAGGTTTATCTTGGTTCATAGTGTGGGAGATTCTAGTCCATTATCGGTTTGCCCCATTGCTTTGGGCCTGTGTTGAGGCAGTACAACATGGTAGGAGCATGTGGCATAGCAAAACTTCCCATCCTGTAACAAGACAGGAAGCAAAAGAGTAGAGAAAATGGTGGGAGGTCCTGTAATCCCTGTCAGTTTCCCAACATCAGTGACCTAAGGACTTCTCATAATGTCCTTCCTCCGAAAAGTCACACCACCTCTTAAAAGTGCCACCCTGGAGACCAAGCTTTTAACAGGCGGGTCTTCAGGAACATTCAACATCCACTGTACAGCACCTGCAGCAGGCTGTTCACCGTAAGGACTCCAGATAAACTATTGTGAAAATAGTAATTTTATAGTCAAGCATTAGGGAATATTTTAAATCAACTACAGTATAAAAAGTGTATCAAATAATCAAATTAGATGCTTGATTTTTTATTAATGAACAGAGCAGAAAGAGTTGATCTACAAGCCCCAAGTGTTTTTTGACAAAAAATTTGTTGACAGAGGTGGGTAGGACAGCTGGGAACAACACAGGTAATGGCTATTTATTGTATCTTTCAAAAAGTTTGCATCAGAGTGCTGAAACTGCTTACAGAATTGTCCATTCTACTTCTAATATTATAATACAAATGATATTTACAACAGACAAAGGGTACATTTGGAGCTTATGCAATGATTAAAATTTCAATTGCTTCCTTACTCCTGTTGCTCACATAAGTAAATCATTTTAATTGTGTTTTACTTTTCTTTGATAGAAATCTCACCAATAATTTACTGGGACCTATCTGCTCTGACATGTGTTGTATTTTAAGGTAGTTTATTTATGTCAGTGGACTATTTTTCACCAGACATTTCCAACATATTTAAATGTAAGTTTATCATTACATGGGATAATTGTATGTAATAAAGCAATAAAACCTCAAGGTATTGTATGTTATCATACCACCTTATCATAGCATGATTCTATATAGAGCTATATCTTCTCAGTCATAACAACTAATTATAATAAAAGTTTGAACTAATGGTTAATCTGTGAATGGCATATAAGCCTAATATTCACTTCCAAATAAGAATGATCACATTAAAAAAGAGCATCACTGCATTAATTTTAAATCTCTTAATGATAATTAAAAGTAGCATTCAGCGTAGAAAAATCATTTTTCCAT
The DNA here is from genome assembly GCF_000276665.1 of Chinchilla lanigera. Classification (NCBI taxonomy): domain Eukaryota; kingdom Metazoa; phylum Chordata; class Mammalia; order Rodentia; family Chinchillidae; genus Chinchilla; species Chinchilla lanigera. The sequence goes on along the minus strand of NW_004955406.1, from coordinate 36,943,844 downwards.
TCAACATTGTTTCAGCTGACTAAATGCTACAAAAACAATTGCAATTGGAAGGACTCTATTGTGTCACTTAGACATTCCATGACTGGAGAAAATACCAAACAAAATGAGGCAGGGGACACTCCTGCTCCGCAGAAGGACTATCCAAGTGACCTCAGAGGTCCTGTTCATCCACAAGTTCTCCAGCACTTCAATGGTTACTTACAGTTTCATGCAATTTTTTTAAAATTGTGAGGTTTTTTCCGCTACTTTAAAAAATAAATAAATGTATTGCTGTAGTTTATGCAATTAAGTGGTTTTTACAAGGTATTTTTTTTTAACTGAATCAGTAAATCCCAGGTACTTTTTCCTGGAAAAAATTCACTGAAAACAAGTTACTTCACTTTTCCCAAGAAAATGTCTTAGTTTTCACTAGATTCCAAATAGAATTAAAACTACACCATGTGCCAAATGCTTGCCAAGGTTATGATTGGTTTCTAACCAAAAGTCTCATTGAAAGCACTCATTTTGCTAATTGCATCCTTTCCCAAAAAAGTGAGAGCATAATTTATGAAGGGATAATAATTAAACTCCCCATAAAATGTTTGATTTGCTTTACTTAGTGTGTGTTTTCACAATTTGTGGAAAGATATACTTTGACGCAACGTTGTGTGATGGATACTGTTTCAACCGAGTTATAAATCTCAGAGAAGGGAAGTTTAAATGGCAAGTGTTGGGCAGAGCAGTGCCCTCACTGCAGCTTAATTCTACTCAAACAAAGACTCATTCATGAAGCTACTGAGCCACTTAATGCTTGAGTCTGTCACCAGCAAGACATAACCTCGCCAGAGCAGTTAGGGAAGCTCATCAGGAGAACGCAAAGTCAAGAAAAGAAAGCTATAAAAATGTACTTGGGATTTTCCTACAAGCTACACTTCTTATAGCTCAACCACTATTCTGGCATGTATAGTTCATTAAGAAACTAAGAAACTTCAAATTCCACCTACCCCATAACCAATGTGCTGTTTGTTTTCTTAATTCTGTATTCTCTCTTCAAGCATATAACCACCTCTTAACTAGAAAAATCAGACAAACATTAAAAACCATTGTTGCTCAAATTTGGTATAATTCACTTTTTTCAAAAGGAAATTTCAGTGATCATAATGGGACTGTTTATAAACCAGTTCCTCCTTTGTGGGTTATAATATTACTTTAGAGTCCAATTTCAAAAACTTACAGAGAATGTTCTGTTGGAAAAAAATATTAATAGCATAAAAACAGCTTAGTATCTATGGCTGGGGGTGTAGCTCAAAGGTAAAGCTTAGGCATAGATGCACAAGGCCCTGGGCTTGATCCCCGGCACTGATGTGTGCACAACCTGCCTCCCCCCGCCTCCCCATAGTATACAATTCTGAACACTTTTCATCCTAACTCTCCACTTTTAATTCCTTATACCATTTGTCTATTAAAATGCCTAAAGCAGCAGAAGCAGACCCCTCAAACCTTATTCTTCTTAAAAGCCTTAAAAACAGAAGAGAAAGACTGTACAGGTAAAAGGCTTAGGTCACTCTGTTGCCACGTTTGGAACTGTGCTGCCCTGGTTGAGTCCCCTCTGCGTCCCTTTTATACTCCACTGCCACCAGCACTCTTCGTGGCTTGTGGAGTCCCAGGTGATCCAAGGCGCCTGTGAGGGGGAAGAATCACTGTCCTGAGGCACCCTCCAGGCATGGGCTCTGTTCCAGTTCAAACTTCATTACAGGAGAGCACACTTCTTTTTTTTTTATTTTAAAGACAAAGAAAAAGCAATAACAAAATGTCTACTGGTTTATTGAAAGGGAACACACTTCATTCACACTATTTCTCATTCTGAAATAAGAGTTGAAGAAGACACCAGTAACTACAATTCTGCGGCCTACCTAAATTAAGTCACATATAGCATCCAAGTTTAGCTGTTTTGGCTTTTTGTTTTGTTTTCCCTGTGTTGGGGATCAACCCAGGACCTCATGCATGCTAGGCAAGCATTGTGCTGCTCAGCCACATCCCCAGCCCCAAAGCCTGCCTTTTAAACTTGTGGCTATAAGTACACATTTTACCTAGTCTATTTCTTCTCAAGTTAGTCCATTTACTGGGGGGTTTGTGCGTATATTCCGTCCAGTTCTTTGTCTTTTTCTTCTGGTCCCTGCCTGCTGATTCCTCAGCAGTTGTCCGCTCTGTGCCCCCATGCTCCACCGTCAGGCTATTTCACCTTTCTCTTCTTCACACCATGATTTTCTCTAAATCGTGCTCTCTCCCAGATCTTTTGCCCAAGCCATCTCAGAAAGCTCTGCTTAACTTGACATTATTCCTTCATTTGCTGGGGTATAAGTAGAAACTGCTATAATTAAAACACTGTTTCTAGGACATCATTACTGTACTTTAAAATATTAGAAAAATATTTCTAACATCATGCAATATGTTGCTATTGCATGAAGACACTAAGTTATTTGAAGGTATAAATTAAGCAGGATTGGTTTGATATTCTATTAAAATATTTCAAGCTGATAGAAAGTTACAGAAAATAACATAAAGTACTGACCTTTGTCAAATTTGAATAATTTCCTTTTTCTTCCTCCTGCGATTGAACCCAAGACCTTAAACATATACATTCTACCATCAAGATACCCTCCCAGTGTCCTGTCTTCTCAGGCACACATGTAAGATTTGCTGAAAATTATGAATATGCACATCTTCAAGCTCTGTTTTCATCCTCTGCCTCACATGCAAAATCTACTGTATAACCAATTTTTTCTTTTAATCTTTTTATAATTTTATTACATGTACATATATAGGAAATGAAACATACTATTGACATGTCTTTAAATTTCATATCAATATCACACCATCATTCATTGTTGAGCTATACCTATGTTGATATGTATAACTCAAGCTCATTCATTTCGAGTGTTAGACAGAATTATTTTATATGAATATACCTCAATTTATTTATCCATATCACCATTAGGTGGTTTCTAAGTATTAACTATTGCAAATGGTACAAGAACTAATACATTTTCCTGAGCATGTGCAGAAGAGTTGCTAAGACTATTTCTAATGTGGTCTCAAATGTGGTTGATCTTAGTTCCCATCAGCAGTATATGAGTTTCTCTTTCTCTATACCCATGTGCTTGACATCACTGGCTTTCTGATGAAAAAAGAATGCCAGCATAGCTGGTTATAGCTAACATTTTTCTAATTGCGAGTGTTTGAATATTTTTATTTTGTGTTGCTCCTTTTTTTTGTAACTTGCCCACTCTTAGACTTTGCCTGCTTTGCTTTTGTGTCATTTATTCTTGAGATAGTTTTTCTTTGTGGATTGTGTGAGATAGGTGTGTAATTTAAAAATTTTCCATATAACCAATCAGTTTTTCCAGCATCAATTATTGGAGAGTTTCTCCTTTTCCCATTGATTTTAGTGCTGTATACAGTTTCCATGTATGAATGGTCCCATTATACAACTCTATTTGGTATGATTGACTTATTTTCTGTTCTTCGACCCTGGATTGTATTCAGTAGGTAGTTACGGTACTGTTCTTGAGCTGGCTCACATGCGTGCAGCCAGCTACAGACTGATGGAGACCACTATGAAGCAGCTCTGAGCAGGACTTAAATTAACCAACTGGCTTTCCATGTTTTCTTGTGAGTCACTGGTCCCTACTGAGGCCTCTAACGGTGGGTGAAGACATGAGGCCTCAAAGCACATGACAAGGCCACAGTTGAGGGCTTTTGGCTCCAACTCCAATTAACTAAAAGGAGACTGTAGTTGCAGACATAGCACTCCTGTGGTGAAGGCCTTTCTGAAGATAACATAGTTCTCCTAAATTAACATAATGTATTACTTGGAGAAATCCTTAGAGGAATTCCCAAGTCCTGCCCAGATTTCTGTATTTTTCCAGTATGCCCCTCTTTTGTTTGAAAGTCGCCCAGAAAAGTCTTGGTCTTAACCCAGAGAATCTTGAATTCGGTGAGAGTGTTGAACCCTCCTGGAGCCCTAAAATCGTTTCAATTGTCCCATTTATTTAAGCCTTTGCCATCCACTCATTTGGGAGATTGTGGGCCTGATCAGCTGGCAATACCTAAGGGTTATTAACTCAATAGAGCCTAGGCTGGTTTTCTTGCAAAACTGAAACACAAACTAAAAACTAGGAAGGTGAGGGGTCTTTCTGGCTTCTCTGGGCCCCATCTGAGTTCTTTTTACTTTTCTTTTCTTTTCTTTTTTGTTTTTTTGAGACAGGGTCTTGCTATGCAGTTCAGGCTGGCCTTGAACTCACCTTGTAGCCCAGGTTGGTCTCAAACTCACAACCACCCTCCTGCCTCAGCCTCCCAAGTGCTGGGATTATAGGCGTGTACCACCATGCACAGCCCCACCTGAGTTCTTGTCAGTGCTAGTTTTCCTGGCATAGTTAGGGACATTATCAGAGAAACATCTCATAGGGGTACATCTGGCTACGTCCTTTCCTTCAGATCCATCCATTCATCTCCAAATTCAATTCTTGGCTCAATACAAGACCTTTTAAACCAGGATTTCTTCTTGTAGAAAAGCTGACTTGGAAACATAAGAAGGTGGGAAGGACAGGCAACAACAGGGACCCAAGCAGACTTGAACATCTGGGTACCTACAGTGAAGACAGGGACCTGCCTGGAAGAAATCATGCTCTGCAAGTTCTCCCCCTCTAGGAGCCAAAAGCAAGGGAAACAGGCAAGCTCCAATCCCATGTCATCCTTCTGGCAGTCTCTAGATAATGATGTTAGGAAATAAGCTTACATTTATGATTAGAGGATAATTTGGAGAATTTATACTATTTACAAGCCCACCCTGCAGGAAAGAGGGGAAGTGATCCTGCAGGACACAGAATGGAAATGCTTTGGGGAATTTCTAGTTTCTTTTTGCCATTGCTTTTGCCATTTCCACCCTTCAGCTCCTGATAGGGACAGTGAGGGTCTCTCCAGAGACCAATTACAGACCCTACTCCTTGCAAAGGTCCCAGCAGTGGCTAAGGTATGACTGCTGCCTTTGCATAATCAGGCCAGGTACAGCTATGAAGGAGTAGCATGGTCCCTGTGGTATACCCTGAGTCTTGGACTGCTCAGCCACATGAATGCCTGGAATGCGGGGTAGCTTGAGCATAAAGGTCAAGGTCCAGCCTCTGCTGTAGCTCAGGAATGAATTCAGATCCATGATACTGTCAGGTCCAAGGGGGTCCTACATCAGGGAAGCTGATGTCCCATAGGATCTTGCTAAGGCTGTCATTCATTGTGTCGAGAACCAAGCCTCTGTCAGAGAATGGCTAAAAGACTGTGAACCTGTGGTTCCTGGGGAACCTGGCTTGCGAACTTCCATGTCTAAGGGGAAAGCGTGGTTAAAGTGCTCAGAGGCAAGATCAAAGCATTCTGAGTAAAGGAGTTCTCTGGGTGAGCCAAACAGGGCATGCTTTTCAACGAGTAAGGCAGGGAGTAAGCCAGGGGATAAAGGTGCCCAGGGTGTTTGTATGGACTGAAATCCACTTCCCCCACTTTGGCTGGAGGTGTGAGTTTCTAGGATTCAGGGGTTTGGGGAGAAGAGATCTATTTGTGGTGGAGAAGATGGGCAGCATTTCCTTAATGGGAGTCTTGAAAGGTCCTCCCTTTTGGGGGCAGCCAAGCTGTGGTGCTGGCTCTCTGAGGGCTTTGCCAGGATAGGGGACTCTGTGGTTTGTCAAGACACACCGGGACCCTTCAAGAATTCAAGCTCAGGCTCATCCACACAGGGAGGCAGCAGATGCTGTTTCCTTTGAGACCAGCTCATCTCTCTTCTATTTAATCACAAGTAGTTCTGAGATGTACCATGCTGGGAACTTGAGCTCACTGTAGGACTTCTTGGGCCTTGAGGTGGGAGAGCAGGGTGAATTCTCCCAGGAGTGAGATGACTCTTCTTTGAAGAGTGGGCATAGAGAGGTCACTACTTCAAGGGAGGGCTCTCTGCCTTGATGAGTCTCGCTAAGGGTGGCAAGCCCTCCCCAGGCTGGGTTGCTTCTTTCTTGAAAGACTGAACAGGAAGCAAAGGCAACAGCCTTTCTCCAAGCAAGGATTTCTCCTCCTTGAGTGCTCCTATAGCAGGAAGAAGGGTTATATCCTCACCAGGTAGCAGTACTCTCGGGGCAACATGTAATCCTTTGCTTATTTTGAGTTAGCTCTGAGCTCATAAGTGAAGCTTCCAGGGCAACGGCACCTTCACTATGGGCTGCAACAGCCGGGAGTGGTTCACTGGAAACTGAATGGGCACCAAGTATGAGCTGACATGTGGCAGCGGTAGATTCATCTTTTGCTGTGCACCTAGTGGGAATTCAGTTTTGATATTCACATTTCAGAGCAGCTTACCATTAGGCCATTTCTGCTGCTCAGACTCCTGGTCCAAAGTCAATAATTTACTAGCACTGGGGTAAATGGTCCAAATGAGACCTTTCCATTGGCAGATGTCTTGCAAACAAGTCTGTCTTGGAGGGAAAGTTGTGGTGAATGGAATTCTTCCAGCCTGGCATGGTAATGTGCTTAAAACAGAGGAAATGATCCTTGATCCAAGTGTAGATGTCCTTCGAGGTCATGGGTTCTTCTCAGAGCTCTTGATGGTGAAATGTTTCCTGACCGTGTAAGAGTAAAGTGGTTTTTCAGACACAGAATCCTGTCAGGATGTTGATGCTCCCAGGAGCTCCTCAACCATACCGATTCTGCTCCAGGTAACAATTCTCCTTCTTCTCCTCTGCTTCTTCCTTGATCTGCAGGAGCCCAGCCCATCAGAACTCATCTTTCCAAGCCCCTGGATATTGGTTCAGCTGTTGTCCACAGTGTGGCCTGCTGCCTCACTGCCACATAGGGTCTGTCTTTGCCCTGGAGGGGCTCCAGGTGATCTCAGAAAATTCACATCCCTAGCTAGAGGGTTTGACCCTAATCTCTCAGTGAACACTTTTGTTGTCTTGGAATCATTGCTGGTTTGGGCTTGAGGAAGCATCCTGGAAAGTGAGTTTGGCTCCGCCACAGCAGATAAGGATGAATTTGTTGGGTCCACTGCTGTCTCTCTTCTTTCCTTTGGGGGTCATGCCGTGATGATGCTCTGGATATCGGCATTGTTAGAGATGGCCAACACTTGTGTGATGGGCATGGTGGTATGGTTAATAAACTCGATCCCGGTTGGAAACTTGCAAAAGCTGGACTTTGCCACCTCCTTGGAGGCCTGTGCTTGATTAGGTTCCTGTTGGACAGGGGTCTCTCGGGCTCCTTCATAGTTGTTTCACCTGGAGTGTTTTGAGCAGGAAGTGGCAGCCTCAGTCTTTGAGAATCAGTGGCCCACAGAGGCTGGTTTTCATTTTGAATCTGTGCTTTCCCTGAACATCACGAGCATGGACTCTCAGGCTGCAGTGCCACCAGCCGGGTCCTGCAAGGCTACTCCTAGGGGCCTGCAGGGTCCGGTGGTATGGGCTGGAAGGGAGCCCTTGGGGAGTCCTGAGGGGAGGGGTCAGAGACCCTTGTTTTCTTGTCCTGTATCAATGCCACATGTATAATTTCCATAGCTTTCTAATAAGCTTTTTTTTTGAGTAGGGAAAATTACTTTTTTCTTTTTCTTCAAAACATCTGTTCATATAAATTTTAGAATTCACTTGCCCAAATGGCAGAGATTGTGGTTGGAATTGAACTCAGACGGGTAGTGAATATTTTAACAGTATTAAATCTTCCAATGAAGAAGATATATCTCTGTACTTACATAGTGTCTGTTCATTTCTTTCAATTAGCTTCAGATTTTTTTTTCTAAAAGGTCTCTGATGTATTTTGTTAGATTTATTCCTAGGAATTTTGATCCTGTTATATTGAAGTATGTAGAAATGCAAGTCAGTTTTTAAAAACTCTGTTGTTCTAATAACTTGTTAATTATCTGAATTTTCTGTGATAACTGGTCTTGTGAATTATTTTAATTTCTGTCTTTACAATCTTTTTTTCTTACCTTGCTATTGTGACTTGAACCTCTAGTACAATGATGAATGTAAGTTGGAATAATAGGTTTCCTTGGGTTGTACTTGACTGAAAATCATACTTTTAACAATTCACAATTAGGTGTCTTGTTTGTCTAGGTTTGGGGAAAGAATCTTTATCAGATTAAGGAAGTTTCTTTACATTCTTTTTTTTTTTTTGGTGCCAAGGAATCAGACTCAGGACCTTGTACTTGCCAGACACGCGCCTGTGCCACTGAGCTATATCCCCGGCCCAGTTCCTTTACATTCTAAGAACTTATTTTGTTTTGTTTTAACTATGAATGAATATGATCAGCTCTGGTGTGAATAATCCTAGCACATTTTTCACTTAGTTTTATACTTGAGATTTCTTCTAAACTCATTTTATATGCTTTGTCTTATTGTGGCATAAAGATTATACTAATTTCTTATATTGTTTTTTTTTTCTGTTATCTGAAACAGAATGTGTGAAATAGGATTATATCCTTATCGAAGGTTTAATAAAACTTTCCTGTAAAACTATATAGGACTGATAGTGTTTTTGTTTTGTTTTGTATTTGTACTGAGGATTGAACTCGGGCCTTCTGCATGCTAGGCAAACATTCTATCACAGAACTACATTCCACTTCTCTAATTTTTTTGTTGTTGCTAAATTTTGAGACAGAGTCTTCTCAATTGCCCAGGCTGGCTTCCACTTTGCTATCCTGCCTCAGCCTCCGCCTCCTCAGTAGCTAGTATTATAGGTGTGTACCACCATACCTGGCTCTGATAGAGTTTTCATAGTAAAAGTTTTAACCTTTGAAGTAATTATTTTAATTTTTAAAAGTTTTCTTGGTACATGTTTGCAACACATAATGATTACACTTATTGTGGAGAGTTAGTACGTGTACAGAACACATATTAATTCACTGTACTTCCCCTTGCCCTCCTCTCCCTCCTCTTCTCTCCACCTGAATTTATTTAAAGGTTAAATGTCTATCTAGTTAAACGTCTATTTCTATTTCTCTTGAACCAATTTAGATTAGTTCTTTTTTTCTACGAGGATTTTCCATTTTATCTGCATTTTAAATTTATTAACTTAGACTTGCTCCTTGCATTTGCTCATTATTTATTTCTGATTTATCTGTATTTATGCCCCTTTTCTCATCCCAAACATTGCTTCTGTTTTTGCTTTTTCTCTAGTTTTCTGATTGGTCTTGCCAGCTTTCAGATTGGTCTGATTGGTCTTGACTTCTGATTGGTCTTAACTATCTTGTTAATCTTTTTTTAAAAAAATGATTTTTGCTCATATTGATCTATTTCTTTATTTTCTGTGTCATTTATTTTCTATTCTTTATTTCTTTCCTTGACTTTCTTTCAGTTTATACTGTTCTTTTTATTACTTCCCTTCTTTAAATTCTATTTTTCTTTACTTCATTTTTAAAAATTTTATTTATTTATTATTATTATTATCATTATTATGTTTTGGTTTGGTTTTTTTTTTATGTACGTGGTGCTGGGGATCAAATCCAGGGCCTTGTGCATGCAAGGCAAGAGCTCTACCACTGAGTCACATCCCCAGCCCTTTCTTTACTTCTTAAGTTGATGCGAGCTCAATTTTACTTTTAATTCTGTTTTGATGTGACCATTAAGGCCATAAATTTCCCTCTAAAACTCCTTAGGTTTCAACCCACAAGTTTTTGTGTATAATATGTTCATTATTTTTCAATTATAAGAACGAATTAATGAACATTATTCTTTTCTGACATGAGAATTATTTAGCAGGGTTATGAATAATTTTGTTATGAAAATTTTTAAATATACACAATGAATATCTAGAATCAAGGTTATAAAAAATTTTGCCAAATTTAGGCATCTGTGTTTTAAAATTTTCAAATATGGGCTATATAAATGTTCCTTTATGTTAATTTTGTTAATGAGTCTAACTTATTACACATGTTCAGAGATGAATCTATGTATGATGTGTATTCTTTGTTATATGTTGATAATTTTATTGTGAATTCTGATGTACTCTATTTTATAAAGATTCCATGTGTGCATGGAACCAGTGGAGTGTACTTATATTATCAAGATCCTCGGGGCTGGGGATTTAGCTCAGTGGCAAAGCGCCTGCCTGGCAAGCGCAACGTCGTGAGTTTGGTTCCCGGTACCAGAGAAAAACCAAAAAAAAAAAAAAAAAAGATCCTCTATGTCTATTTGCTAAAGTTTATCAAACATCTATGATACAAATAACAACCTGAAATTCTATGTACTATTCCAATAATATGACTATTACTGGAGTGTGAGGGTGAAACAAAACTTTTTCCTGAACAAAAATAGAATTTATTAATCCAAGAACTACACTGAAAAACCTATAAAGATATTTTCTTTAAGCCAAAGGCAAGTGATGGCAGAAAGGAGATTTAAGATGCAAGGTAGGGGGCTAGGGATAAAAATCAGGAGTAGAGCACTCCAAGAGGTGTGTGGAGGGTGGATACAGAAAGGAGCTGTGAGCAAGTGGGTTGTTTTATTAAAAACAAAAACAAAAACTCCTGGTGTGGTGGCACACACCCGTAATCTTAGAACTCTGGGAGGTTGAGACATGGGGATTGCAAGTTTGAGGCCCGCTTGAGCAGCCTGGCAATTTAGCAAAACCCCGTTCCCAAAAAAAGGTGGTGTTGGCTAGGTCTGTAGCTCAGTGTGAAGGCCCTGTATGTGTGTTTAGAATAATAGCTAATTTAGAATAATAACACAGTATGAAAGTAGAATCCTAGACAACAACATGTGAAATGAAAGAGAGTAGTTATGATTTACAGTTTCTAAGGTGTCCACATTCAAGAGGATAGTAGAGATATACAGCTTAGCATTGCCCTTCCACTTTGTTACGTGAAGTATTTATGTTAAAATTTATATTGTAACTACTAAGAGAAAAGAAATAGTATGTATGCATCCAACAGTAGAGGAAAGAAAAGGAAAAACAATGTAACTTCAAGGAATTCAAATTAAAATATAGAAGTAGGGAGGAAACGCATAGAAAAAGCAAAATAAATAGAGCAAAATAAGATGATAGAAATAAATCTAAAGATACTTGTAGATGTAATAAACTACCAAGGTAAAAGATATAGTTTGTGAGAGGGGACTTCAAAAAATCTGTTTGATACAGCTCATAACAGTTGGCCAACGAGGTGTGAACATTTATGCCCTCATGTGGATGACATGCTGTGTTCTCACCAAATCCATTTGTTGGATCCCTAAAGCCCAGTGTGGCTGTATTTAGATGTTGGGCTTCTAAGGAAGTAAGAAAGTTTAAATGAGCAATATTGATTCTATGATATTTGTTGGGATTTTTATTGCAGATTCTTCTGTGATCTATTTTACAAAGTTTCCATGTGTGCTTGAAAAATATGAGTTTTGTATTTTTCAAGATTCTGTATATGTCCATTTGCTAAAGATTTTTGGTGATACTGTTCAAATGTTTGTCTTTTCTAGTTTTTGTATATTGTTTGTTCCTGAAAGAGGTATATTCAAATTTCCCCTATGCTGTTGATTTCATTTTCTCCTTGTAGTTTGGATAATTTTGACTTTGGATATCTTGAGGCTGTTTTGGTTTGGTTTATCTCAAAAAGACGCATATACAAACCATTCTCTCAGAGGAATAATTTTAGACATTTATGTTATTGTTTCTCTGGACAAGTTATTTCCTCACAATTCCGTAGTTCATGACAGAGGTGTTTTCAAAGACTGCTGGTGCTGGGAAGAGGAGACATTAATCTCATATTTTACATAACGCTGTTTCTAACATTTTATGGGGGAAAAAAGGATAGGAAGCTTCACAGAAAAAAAAGAATAAAAAAAATCTTACTTTTTCAAATTTTACAGGAAAAACTTGATCAGGTGCTATGTTGACTCCCCCAAGGGTTTGAGAGGCGTTCACGTGAGTGAGTGTCCCTGTGGATGAAGCTTCATTAGCCTTAAGGCAAGTGCGCTGCTCTGGCTGGTCACTCAGCATAGAGATAGGCCCCTCCCCTTTCCAGATTCTGTTTGGAAAACTGCTTCTGCATTCAACAAACACTGGATTCTGAAGAGCATTTAAATAGTTCTTCACATAAAGTCCCCAGTGAGAAATCCAAACACCTGGATCAGGGGATAGAAAAACAGACACAGCGCTCACGACCCATCTCTCACATCTCCTTTCAGGCGACAAGAATATGGCATCTCTGTCCAGAAATTCAAGGTGCTCCTGGTTGAAGACTCCTGCCTTTTCTAAGGCAAATTCTCCCTCCTCTGCATAGTTCTTCTCTCTTTCAATGCTTCCGCTTCCTGATATCTTCATTTCCCTCTCGTTTTTCAGAATGCTCCACCTCTTCTTCAAAAACCAGGTCGCCTCATGTGTATAGTAAGCTGCAGAACTTTGTTTTCTTCAAATCAAGTCCTGCCACCCTCAGTCTGGAGCCTGCTGCTGTTGGATCCAGAGGACACAGTGAACTTTAGTTTATATGAGTAGCAGGAGAGAAGAAGAAGCTTTTCTACTCCACGTTGCTATATGGCTTTTCTCCAAGTATCTGAAAACTTATCTTGAAGAAACACGCATTATATTTCAAAACCCTTCATGTAATCCATAAAGGATGATGATTTCTATCACCAAAACAACTTGAACATCATCTACCTTACTCTTGATTAACAACATCCTCTTCTATTACATTAGCAATGAAGAAAACCCTGTTCTATTTCTAGGGTTTTCCATAGACTATGAAAATATGTGTAGATTTAGAAAGATGGAGGTGTGAGGGAAATTCATTCACTGTTTTACACGTTGAATTGATGTCTTCATGGTCCCTATAGTTGCTGATGTTCAGTCATCAGCCTAAAATCTGAAGTTGGAGCTCAGTAATGACTGATTAGGCTTAGGAGCCATCAGTATGTAATGGTTATTCATCTGGAGGCATAAGCAAATGTCCGCTGGGGGAAGTAGAAGGGCTGGGAATGTAGCTCAGTGGTACACAATACTTGGCTAAAGTAAGGACAGACCTTACAGAGAACTGTTGGGAACAAAAGCTTTGGGGAACTGAGAAAATAAAAGACTGTAGTGACAAGTAAGGCCCAACCAGTTCAGAGAGGCGCCAGAAATAGGAACTGATTAATAACAAACTATGAAGTATATATCTGTGCTATTTTCAAGTGCTTTACATGTACTAATTCATTCAGATTTTGCAATAACCTTTTGAGATAGATGCTGTTATTTCCATTGCAAAGATAATGAAAGTGGAGCACTCAAAATTTCAATAATCTCCATACAGTTTATATGTCTGGTAAGGTTTTGAGCCAGCATTCAGAAAGAGGCCATCTTGCCCCAAAGCCTGTGCTTGCAGACTCTTCACTGTACAGTATTCTGTTTTAGAAGCTAAGCAAGGAGACAGTTTCAGAAGAGCAACATCAATGGTGTTAAAAGGAAAAAATTTAATCATTACATTTAGCAGAGTTTATTTGATCAAAGAACATTTTATGAAGTGGGTGGCACACTTAGCCAGGAGAGATTCAGAGAGTTCCACCTAGCAACATGGGCAAGCAGCATTTACAGATGTCAGAAATTGGTCAGTATTTTATAAAATGTGTCAATAATTTTTGTCACAATGTTGAGTCAGACTTATTTGGTGTGTAATTTGCCTTTAAGATGCTGAGAAAAAACCACCTCCAATATGAGTGTCTTAGTTCTCTTGCTGAGACAGAATACCCAACACCCAAAGTTAAATAAAGAAGGCTTTATTTAGCTCACATTTTGTAGAAGTTTTAGTCCATAATTGGCTGGTTCCAAGGCAGCATGGCATGGCAGACAGGCATTGAGGAGGAGAAAATATTCATGGTAGGCACAAGGTAACAAAGCAAGCAAGGGACAAGACAAGCTTCTTTCTTTCCCCTATATTGTATCCAGACTACTGGGATTAGGGTGGTACCAAACCAGTCAGAGGACTGATTTAGTAATCACCCATCCTTAATCCTAGCACTGCACCATGAATCAGCCACATACTCTAGATTCAGCCACCTCTGGGAAAGCCCTACCTATGACTCCCCTAGGGGGACATCTAAACACAAGCCATAACATTAAGCCATTAGAAGCAAGGTAAATTATACAAAATTATTTTATATTTAGTTGCATTTAGAGCATTTATAAAAATATCTCATAATAATTTTAGTACAGAAAAAGGTTTTTTTTTAAATTTCAGTTCTGGGGATTGAACCCAGGGCCTTGAGCACACCAGGCAAGTGCTCCACCACTGAGCTACAGCACCACCAGTCCTAGTACAGAAATTTTAAAATGCAACAAATCAGCTATTACAGGAAATATTAGTTTTTCTGTTGTTACTCTAATGCTAGCCAAAAGAAGGATTCTATTTTGTGTATCTATAATGCAGAGCAAAAGAGACGAGGAAAATCATCTTATTGCATTTTATAACTCATCTCTAAAAGTTAAAAATCAATTATAATTGTTTTGCCTAAATGCTAAAGAGTTTTAAAGGAAATTTGGAATGATTGCTCTCATTCAAAGTTAAGAGAAAAACATTTTTGATAGGCAGGATATGAACATTTTTTAGAAAGTACTTGGTATGTTTAAATAAGATATGTGAGATTATAATCAATCTTTTCAATAACCAATATCCAGTACTGACACTTAGATACAACTTTGCCTGCAAAACCTTGAAAGAACTTAGGTACATTTACACTAACAAAAAAACTGCATTAAGTTCTTAAAGTGATTCTTGGATAAAGCTGATTTCTAAATACAGTACTCAGACATACTGGCATGATGGATGTTCTTAATTACGTCTGCTTTGATTTGAATTAACAGAAACTTACTCCAACTATCTTGAAAATATATTTATAAAAGAGGTTTACTATAAGCACTGTCATTAGGTTTATTACAAGGAACCCCAAGAGTGGGCAGCATACAGGATCAGAAAAAGGAATTTAAAAACTGGACTCTTATTTCATACTCTGGAGTTATATAGCCTTTTGTGTAGACCTTGTATTTTTCTCCTCTTCTTAAATACTATTTTCTTATGCTGTAGTATGCTTATGACTAAACATCGCCCCAGTCCAAGCCCTGGCTTTAAATTACTTTTCTTTATACATGTCTAACAGAGACTACCTACTGTCACAAGTCTAAATTTCTAAAAGAAAAAATCTGATTGGCTGAACAGGACACGCATCAACCTGGTTCAAATTAATGGAGAGCAGGGAGTGAGAAAGGAGAAAGTGGGAGACATTGTCTTCAAGGGCCGGTGGCTCTGTCGTAAGTATTATATGATAAAGGCAGACTTATTCAGGTATACATGAGGATCATACAGTGCTGTTGCATGTTTCACAAGTAGGACTTAAATCTAGAAAATCTTTAGCATATGGGGAGTAAATAGCTGTCTCCAAAGATTGTTACATTTCTACAACTCTAGTTTCATTGCTACAAAACCTGTTAAAAACATTAAAAGACCCCTTCTTCAATTCGAGAGAGAAAGAAAGAGAGAGAGAGAGAGAGAGAGAGAGAGAGAGGGAGAGGGAGAGGGAGCTTTAGCAACTGTATTCAAATTTCAGGAATATACTTGAATTTTTTGAATATTTATCTAAAAAATTAGAATCCTCATTTCTATTGATCAAACTTAGGAAAGAACTTGTTTCAGTTAGTTTATTTCTTCATGAGATGTTAAATGCAAATTTCATGAATATTTTCAGGATTTTTCTCTTCAAGCTACCATATTTGCTGATACATAAGACATGCTCTAATTTTACAAAGAAATTTTTAAAACTTTCAATACATGTATAGTATCATACATGTACTGAAAGTAATTTTGAAGATTTTTTTAAATAAAAGAAACTGTTATTTTATTCATATAAATACAAAACACAGAATACTGGAATCCAGCGTCAAATATTTTGAGTTCTAAAAGGAAATGTAGGTGTCTCTTTAAAATTAAAAGAAAACAACCAAAACTCTTTTAAATAAAAAGTAGGTCAAGCAGATATATTTTTTAAACGTTGGCGTAAAACAAGTTGCAAAATATGATAATTTGAAGGAATTTCTAAGCAGGTAGCTACCTGCAGTGGAGTTTATCAGGTCCTAGCCACTTGCACATAGTTTCCCTTTTAAGGACTATCTAGTCTCCTTCTGTGTAACCACACCTTCCATTTTAGATATTGTGACCAGGGGTCTTCCTTGCTGTACCAGAGTAGGCACCACAGCCCAAGCTACTCCTGCCAGTCACTGAAGCAACCATGAGAGTGTACTTCAGGGAGCTCAGCCACAGGAAACACGACTGGCCCAGGGTCCGGGCTACTGCCTGCTGAAATCCACCCATGGCTATGCTTTCCCAGGCTGCTCCAAGCCCATGACAAATATGGGAGGCGCTTTCTTGGGAGACACGCAACTCCTCTGGTGGGTGGCTTTGGCTTGAGAACTCACCGAGTACCTTTGCAGACCTTCCTTGGGCTGCACAAACACCTGAGAGGCACCCATCTTATTTTTCTTCTCTTTCCCGCGCTCAATGCCAGATATGCATGATGATCTGATGACTCTCCCGGGCTTCCCCCCTCCCTCGCCATTCTCCTACCATGCTTGTCTCACGGGACAATTTGCGCATGTTAATCCTATCATGGGCACCACCACTGCCCCCCACCCAGGTGTGAATCTTGATCACGGGAAGAAGAGACTGAAAACACTCAGAGTTGAAGCCGCTGTCGCTGTTACGAAGGCCCCGGAGGGCCTCTGCCGCGAGACCATTCCTCTGGGTCTTATTTTCTAGCTTTCAATAGCTATCTTTGTAGCGGACTCATTCCAAAGCCGCATCTGAGCCTTCTTGTGAACTCCTAATAAATGCATTTTTTACTGAGATCAGCCTGTCAGTTTCTCTGCTTGGAACCAAAGAATCCTACTTAGCAGATTTCAGTACGCGCGGACTAAAGAATATCTCAGTAAAAAGCGGTCACGGAGAAGACAGAAACAGCGCACTTGAACAGACTCCTCTGTTGCGCTGTCCTTTGTGTAACCAACACTCCACTGACTATCAGATCATGATGAGCAAAGAGGGGACTTTGACCCAACTTTAAAAAAAACTTTAAAAATCAATCACCAAATATGTAAGAATTAATAAGACTTTAATCCTTATCTTCAAAAACAAGAAAATCACTTACTCCAGAGGCTGAAAGCACTTTGCCACTGTTCATATCCACAGGATTCATTTCATCACCTGCGTTCACTGCAGGAGCTGAGTCATTATCCAGCTTCGAACAAAAGCTCCTCAGCCCAGCGGTCTGCGGCATGGTCGATTCTGCCACAGCATGTCTTAGATGATGTGCATATGGCTCATGTCAGCGCTGGCATCTCAGAGCAGACACAGCTCCCTGCCCAGTCTTTCCCCATCCACAGTCCTGGGCAGCTTTTGCAGACATCTTTTTTCTACATGGAAATCTGGGCCCAATGTCAAGTTTCCCAGCCTAGTGTGTTCCGCCTGCCATGAGATGAGTCCTACAGCTAGCTGGCCAAAGTGAACCCAGCAGTTCCAAGGACAGAACAAAGGTAGAAGAGGTACAAGATCATTCTGCTTTTCAATTCAGGACAACATTGGTATAAAAGGCCTGAGTGAAAAAACACATTTTGGGTGTCTGCAACACAATAGTAAAAAGAAGCAGGAGCTACCCAGCGAGAATATGTAAGTAAACCTAGGTGAGCTGCTTAGAAATATGTTTAATTCACCTGAGTATTTTGCTTAGATTCTCACTAAACATTACACTCGGCCCCATCCATTACTACTGAATCTTTAGCTGGACTCATCCCCAGGCTCACCGAGCTGAGTGAATAACTTTGACTCCTGAGGTACAGAGAGGAATGACTTGCTCGAGCCCTGCAGTTAGTCAGAGATTTGTCATGTCCTGACTGTGCATCTTGCATGCTTCTGACACATCACACAGCTTGCTGGCATCTGGGACAGAGCCACTACTCAGGCACAGAGCCCTTCACGAAAGAGAAACGGAGACACAAAATCTTCCTTTTTTAAACCTTTCATTGAATACTTTGACCATATTTTTTTCAATCAGATTTTCTTGGTACATTTTATTTATTTTTATTTTTTCTGGTATATTATAGATATACATAACAATAACATCCATCATAGAGAATTTGTACCTGTATGTGATATAATTTGATTCTTTTTTCCCATTCCGCTACCCTCCCTTCAGCTCCTCCTCCCCTTTCCATTTACAAAAGCTTTGTTTCCATTTTTTCCTTCTTTTCTCTTTTTTTTTTTACTTTTCCCTTCTTTTCTTCCCCTCCTCCCTTATGCCCGTCCCATTTGAACATTTTCCTCCTATTTGACAATATCTGTTATACATTTTGGTCTTTATTTACACTTTCAGTTTTTTGCACCAGAGAAACAATTCGGTATTAACATGTGTGTCCAATTTATTTCACTTAAGAGTATGGTCTCAAGGTGCATCCATTTAGCTAGAAATATCTCAAGCTTATCCTTCTTTATAGCAGAGTAGTACTCCATTATGTAAAAAAAAAAAAAACCCACATCTTCTTTATCCATTCACCAGTTAATGGGCATTTGGGCTGTTTCCAAGATTGGGCTATTACGTAACTCTGCCACTGTAAATATGGATATGTATATGTCACTGAGGTATGATGCTTTTAATTCTTACTTTGACCATATTTTCAAAAATTCTAAATTAGAATGCATACTATGACAAAATATTATTTTATGATTTAAGAATTAATTTATATGAAAGAATTTGCAGAGATAAAAAACATTAAATCACATTTAGATATTAATGACAGCACCTACAACAGAAAAGAGCAGAAGAAGTACTGGGTGCTGTGCGCTGTGCAACAGAATCCAGATCGTTTGTCTCACCGGGGCTTCTGGTACATAAACAGCATGTGAAAGCAATTATGTCCTTCTGACATTTTGGCGTATTAGTCTCCACAAAACATAATGATTGTTGTATTAAAAGCCAAAAGGAAGAATCAGTATAGGTATAGATATCCAAATGTGTTACTCACGGGGGAACAATAGATTAAATTTTTCTCATCGCTTGTACAAATAACATCTGTTTCTGGAATCCTACAACAGCTTCCCAACTAATCTCTGCTGCTACCCTTGGTCTCTTGCAGGCTTTTAATATAAGATTTATTTCAAAGAAATCCCGCTGAATGTCTAAATTGCATCATCTCATCCCTCTGCTGCCAGCCTTCCAGCAACTCCCCACCTCCTACAGATCAAACTACTAAGTCGTCCTCAACACCTAGCAGGTCCAGGAGAAGCTGCAACCCTCCTCCTTTCCTTGGCACTCTGACTGTGGCACTCGACTCTCTCCTCTTCACTCCCTGGCCTCCAGCCACACGGACCTTCTTGGTGTCCCTCCAGCACGCCAGGGGTTTTCTTGAACCAGGACCTGCCTGTTCTCTTTGCCTGGAAAACTCTGAAGCACCCTGCCCCCGGATATCCACCTAGTGACCTCCTTCACCTCCATGAAGTCTTTGCTGCAATGCCACCTTCTCCATGAGTTCTCCTTTAGAATGGCAAGTTCCTGCTCTTGGCACTCCCCATCCCCCCCGCCCCCGCCGCTGCATTTTCTCCATAGCTCTTAATATCTTCTTAAATGCTATATATTTTACTTATTTACTTTGTGTAGAGTATGCGCTTTGTGTAGAGTCTCGCTTCACTGAAACCTAAACTCACACGTACAGTATTGTTACCTGTGTATCCCAATAGCATACAACAGGTGCTGGCACATCGTAGGTGCTACATTAATATTTGTTGAATGAAGGGATGATTGAGTGAATGAGTAAGCAGTGATTCTATTATCTGGCTTTCTGTGGCACTTCAGAGCTCACTGGAGAATCTCAGTATTACTTGGGAATGTACTGCAAGAAGTGACAGCTGCTGACTGTGGGCCTGGGCACCCAGTCTGACTTGCTATTGTGGATGGTGCTAGGCACACTGTGGGATGTCCTTCTGCTTTCCACTGCCTCAGGAGCTTCTTGGGTTCAGCCATCAGACCCAGTCACTCCAATTTAGAGGCACTGTGCAGACCCATTGTTTGGCATCCAGTTACTGTTTCCTGTCTGTATCTCTGACCTTTCTTTGGTCTCTTCCAAAGACTCCTTCCCCAGGTCACCAGTCCCTCACTGCTCTTTGCTGTACCCCAGACAGTTCTGCCCACTCTTATTGTCTGAATTTGCCTCCCCGCAGTCCTCTTCTGAGATCAGCCTTGGCCTCTCCACTACTAGGGAAGAAAAGTTGGATGTTAGTTACGTTGCTCTTGTTTTAAACAACCAAGAGGAAAATGGAGAGTTGGCCGATGTATTCATGGAATAAACAAACAGATTCAGATTGATGACAGGTGATCTGGATAATACAGTTTCTCCGCTTGTTCTCCCAAAGTATCTAGAGATTTAACATTTCAAGTAAAACCCATCAGACAATCTCATCATCTTTCACTTTTCTCCATATGGTGGTAGTTTCTCAAGATGAAATATGGCTATTTGCTTTCCTGGAGAGTAAATGTCGATCTTGTGCTTAAAGTACTTTGTGCTGAAATAGGGCACTGTAGACTTCTTGTGACTAATTGAAAGTCAGGAAATGCAAATTAAGTTATGATATTTAGCCTTTAGAGAATGAAGGAATATGAGTTGAGGCTTTCTTCACTTTATTTTTTTATTTATTTTTGAGATGGAGTCTCACTCTGTAGTTTAGGCTGGTCTTGAATTCACTATGTAGCCCAGGCTGGTCTCAGACTCACAGTGATCTTCCTGCCTCAGCCTCCCATCTTCATATTATTTAAATCCTTGAAATAAATCATAATTGATTCATGGTCCAGCTATATTATTCCTAAAAGACTGAAATCTTGATTTCAAAATTCACAAGAATGTAAAAAAGAAAGCCCTTGGAGAATCCAGTATCCTTTTCAATATGTTATTCCTGTATCTCTCCAGAAATGATCTTGCAGAGGGCTAATGATACATAATCTGATTTACAGAGTAACACCATTAACAGCATCTCATTTGCCTCTGCTAATATGCTTAGTGACTATGCAGAGGAAAACATATTATTGTCCCCATTCTTAAAAATAGAAAAAGTAGCATAAAGCCCTTGTAGAAGCTTGACCTACAGATTATTCCCATAATAGTGAGCTCATGGTTTTGATTCCCAGTTCACCAAGAAGATAATTTAAAAGCAATAAAGGCATGGAGAAGGCTCCCGGATGTGGGAAAGGACTGCAAAAAAGGAAGAGGGCAAGAGCTGAATCATCAGCAACACTCCCAACAAACATTTACCTGGAATTTACTTCATAAATCTGGGACTACAATAAGACTAATAATAAAAATTACAATAATTGCTCTGTCTTCAAGGAGCTTAGATTGAGATATAGGGCATAAATAAACATGAAAGTAAGTGGCAATGCAAAGTGGAAAAGCTAGGTATATGCTGATCACATTTTTCAAATGAATTCTGGGTTGTGTGATCTGAGAATACTTATAGGGACAGAATATTTTATGTCATTAATAACTGGCAATGTGGAACTCAGAGGAACATGTGATTCTTCAGAATCTGAGCTGGCTAGGTAGGCTTAGGGTAAAAGGTCAGAGCTGAGGTGGGAGAAAGCTTTTTTTGTTAGAGTTTTTTTTTTTTTTAATTGGGAGAAAGCTTTTAATGATTATTAGAGCCTAGACAAACAGAAAGTGGGTGAGCTAGCATTTCTAAAGCAGGAAAGTTCGTCAGCATGGAAAGTCACATATATATACATATTATTATTTTTTTGAATAGAGGGAAAAATAAGAAATAATCTTGAAAGGTATGTAAGAGGCATGTGATAGAAGACCGTGGATGCTAGCCAGGGAGATAGGAGTCAGCAACAGAAGCACTCCCAACAAACTGGGCCGGCATTCATCAGATGTACTTAGGATACAATTGTATTTACTGTCTCTCCCTTCAAAAATACTATAAATAGAATTTTCTTTTTCACTCCTTAAATTGCTGTTTGAGCAGTTTTCAGAACAATTTTAAGGTTTAATATTAGATCTGAATTAACTTTCTCATTCTTTGTCCCATGTAGAGCTTCTCTCTCATCCCCAGCTGGAGCCAGAGCTGTACCTCTTCTCCTTGCCTCCATGGCCAGCTCTAGCGAGGCTCTCCCACCCCATGGGTTTTCAGGGAAGAGTAGGCACTAATGTCTACTTTCATCCTGTCTGACCCAATTTCCTGGGACATTTTCTTCCAAAAATGCTTGGGTGTTCCATTGTGGTGACAAGATATCCAGCTTCCAGGTGGAAAATGAGGTAAGAGTCTCCCTGCTTGTAGATAACACCGATTTCTACAGGACCCCTTCCAAGGGGGACCTCTTCTTTAGATTTGGTAGTGGAAGAGGAAACATGTTATAAGGCCCTCAGTCACAACTTCTTTTACTACCAAGAATCTCATTAACTAGTCTCTTACAAAAGTAGGAAATGTATATTGGAAGTGATTATTGAAGATCTGTTTGGTTAGCACCTGGATGTACTGTGCCTAATATCTGTCTTTTCAATATACGGGCATTTGTCACCTGTTGTCCACAGCTTTGATGAAATTTTGAGACAATAAAATGTTGTCCCACATCCTGTGACACAGACAGTGGGAATTCACTGCAGAAGAAGTGGTGTGGAAAAGGAATGTGCAGTTTTCTGTTTCAGGGTTTGCCTAGGACCCTGGTGGTCTTCCCGTGTGCCTCTGCAGACCGTCTTAGTGACAGCTCTGGCTTGCTGACTCTTGCTGTGGCTGCATGAACGAGAGTGTAGTTAGTGCTCCAGGCCTAAAAGGTTGCAGTTCTGTGTCTCTGCGCCAGGAGCAGCGTTACTTCCAGCCACACTGAGTCAAACTCTCGTGCTTTGCATTAGGATCATTGTTTTGCTTTATTTCCTATCAGTTGCTGCTTAACATTCTTTCCAAATGAGTTTAAATATTTGCAAACCTTGGCTGGGGCCGTAGCTCAGTGGTCCAACACTTGCCTAGCATGCATGAGACCCTGGGCTCAATTCTTACCACTGAAAAAGAGGGGGAAAAAAGCACCTAAATTTGGGTATTACTTTCTCTTGTATGTTCCTTAAAGGAAATGCAGTTTGGGCTAATGATATCTGTGCACTGTCTCCAAAGTAAATATCTAGCATGGTCCTCTTTGATATCTGCTGTCCATGTAGATTGGAACACACACTTGAGTTGTCATGTGGAAAAACTTGGGTTTGGGACTAGGGACAGAGCTCAGTGGTCCAGTGCCCTGCTTGGCAAGAGCAGGGTCCTGAGTTTGATTCCCAGTACAAAAAAAAAAAAAAAAGAAAAAAGAAAACAACTTGGGTTTGGATTGGGCTTGGGCTTTTTACAAAAAATTTCTTCACTTGATTAGTATTTTTTTTAACATCATGGCAACATCCCAGGCTTCTGGCACAATGTGTATAAAAGACAAAGTGAGTCATCTTTTCTCCCGCCCCTGCTCCGTGCCCTCCTCTTCCTGCTGCTCCCTGAAGCTAACTCATTAGCGAGGATCGTGTTAACAGAGGCTCAGAGGCTTACTCAGAGAGGTTGGAAGCGTGCATGTTGGTCAGTATCGATGTGGACTCAGTCTTCACATGGTGCCCAAGTTTCTGAAGATCCGATATTGTGTCCTGGTTTTCTCGCAAGGGTCCCCTTACTCCCTGCAGCCTACTTAGGTTTTCTTTTGATATTGCATCATAAACATCTCTGGGAGTTAGTAGATACAGACCTATAATATTATTCAAATTTCTTTATAGTTTCTGTGTCTCACACACGTATATATTATGTTACATAAGAAAGGTCATTCACATGTGCTAGAATATGGGATGTTTTTGCCTTTCTATTTTGTCTCTCTGTGTGTATATATGTATGTAGGTAAGTAGGTAGGTATCACATCTCCTTCCCTATTCCCTCATTCCCCTCTTCTTCTGCCCTGCCCTCTCTCATCCAGAGTTTCTGGATGAAGAATATGATGCAAATTTTTCTCCAGACTCATGTAACCACAGGTATGTAGATTAAATAAAGATTGTTTAAGGTACAAAAATTAGATTATACTTTATACAGTGCTCTTCTTAATTTTTATTTTTTATTAGCATTTGTTTGTAGTACATAATAATCCCGTTCCTTGTGGGGAGTTGGTCCATGCACATAACACATCTTAGTTCTTTTTTTATCTTTATTTGCCCCTCCATCTCTTGGTCCCCCTCCCCACTGGCAAAAGATCTATCTCCCTACTTCCTGTTATCTATCTTTTACTTTATTCTTTATTTATATTTTGGGTTTCTCATATAAGAAGCGTACGGTGCTTCTACTTTAGATTTTTCATGCCACAGTGCTTCATGGGGGCCCCTATGTATGTTCTGGAAGAATGCGAAAGCCTCTTTGTGGCTGCCTACTACCTCACAGTACGGTGGCCATAAAATGTAGTCACCTATTTCCCTCTCTATGGCGTTAGTGTTTCTAGTCTTTCTCACTATGCATGCTCAGTGCAGCCATGAACACTGCTGTACATCTATCCTGGGGACTTTTATTTCTAAGAAATAGATTTCCAGAAGAATCATCGTGCTGAAGTCATGAATGTGGTTTTATTAAATGTATATTTAAACATACCTTTCCAAAAGATAGCATTTCTATCAAAGATGCATGAGATTTACTCCTTGCCCCATTTCTAACCAAAATAGCTATTATCACTCCTTTTAACTTTTGGCAGTCTAATAGATGAAAGACTCTTTTATTATTATTTTAACTTAATTATTACTTAAATGCATTTCCCTAATACTAGTGAGTCTGAATATCTTTGCCTGTTTCTTAGTCAGCTGGATTTGCTCCTCTGTGAACAGTGAACCCTCTCCTGTTTTGACACCTGTGTGGATTTCCTCACCTATTTGTTATAGTTCTTTGTATATTGTGGGTATCAGTCCTTTTCCCGTCAGAAGCACTGCAAATCTATTTTGTTATTTCGTTATGTGTTGAATTCAGATTTGGTAGTTTACCATTCAAAAATTCAAACCTCTTAAATGCCAGATATATCTTTTTAAAACAGTTATCATCTGGATATCTTAGTGAATATCTTTTGCTCTAAGTTCACGCATTATAACCTAGCTATTCTTGTAGGGTTTTTATTAATTTATAACTTATATGGTATGACATAGGGTCTGACTGTATTTTTCTAGGTGAATAATCAGTCATACAAGTACCATATTCTCATAAGAAATTCTTTTCCTCCAAATAGAAATACCATCCTTGTCTTGAATTAAATTCCCACATGCTCTGGGGTCTGCTCTGGACTCTGGTGTGTTCCACTGACCCAGTTGTTCAGTCCCAGACCAGTGCCCCAGAGATTTGTTACCACTGCCTTGTGGTTGTATTCTGGCATCTTGTAAGGCAAATTTCCTGTCACTGTTCTTGTTTTCATGTATTTTTAAATATTCTTTTGCTTTAGTCTTTGATGGGAGCTTTAAGATTGATCCAGCATTTCTCATTCCCGTTTGTTTGTTTGAGAGAGGGTCTTGCTATACACTCCAGGGTGCTTTTAAACTCACTATAGAGCCCAGGCTGGCCATGAACTCACAGCTTAGGATTACAGCCATGCTCAGTTTCATCTCCATTTTTTAAAAACTCAAATTTTTAAATTGGGTATGATTCTCAAAACAGATGGTATTTATTTTTCTCATTTTTAGGACCCTTTGAAATACTGTATTGAAAAAAATTAAAAGCTCTCTATTGCTTCAAATGGAAATTTTAATTAAGATAATTATATGTTAACATGTAGCTATAAGGAATAATATTGAGCAATTCCATATAACTATGCATTTTCCCTTTTGATAATTGTCTTAGTTACTTTTCTCTTGTTGCTGAGACAAAATACCCAATGCCCAAAGTTAAAGAAGGAAAGGTTTATTAAGCTCACAGTTTATAGAGGTTTCAGTCCATAATCGGCTAGTTCCAAGGCAAGGTGGAATGGCAGAGAGGCAACCATTTTATGGTAGCAGAAGACAACAAAAGCAACAAGAGAGAGCAAGACAAGCCTCTTCCTGTGCCTTGTATTGTATTCTGTCTACCTGCCCTAGGATGTAGCGCTCATACCCTCAATCCTAGCATTGGACTATAAGTCAATCACAAACTCTAGATTCAGTCACCTCTGAAAAGCCCACCACCCCATAACTGCATGAGGCTTTGGAGGGGAGCATCTAAACACAAACCATAGCAGTAATGTTGTGCAAAACCTTAGTACAATATCAAAATCAGGATGCTGACGTTGTACTAACCATCACTTTTACTTTGGGTGTCCTTGAACTCACTATGTAGCTCAGGCTGGCCTCAGACTTGCAGCAATCCTCCTGCCTTAGCCTCCCGAGTGCTGGGATTACAGGAATGAGCCACCAGGCCCAACTTACTGTTTATTTTTATTGCTGAGTATTCCATAGTATGTCTATGCCACAATTGATTTAATCATTCACCTGTTGAATGACATCTGGGCTCTTACAAGTTTTTTTGTTTTGTTTTTTTTCATGTGTTTATTTTTGACGATAAAGCTGGTATGAAGATTCACATACAGGTTTTTTATGAACATGTAAGTTTTCATCTCTCTGGAATGGTTGTGCAAGAGTGCAATTTCTGGGTTGGGTGGTAATTGCAAGTTTAGTTTTACAAGAAATTACCAAATTGTTTTCCAGAATGGTTATACTAGCAATATGTTAGTGATAGAGTTCTCTGCATCTTTGCCAGCATTTGGTATTGTCATTCATTTTTATTTTTATAATATAGAAAGGTGCAGTGGAATTCTATTGCAGTTTTAGCTTGCATTTTCTTGATGGCTGATTATGTTGAATATCTTTTCATGTGCTTACTTGCTATCTCTATAGAAACTTTTAAGAAAAATTTCATTCATGCCTTTGGCCATTTTCTGTTTGGATTCTTTGTATATTCTGTGTGCTAATCCTTTGTCACATATGTGGTTTGTGAATTAGTCCCTGGCTATAGTTTATCTTTTCATTCTTTGCCAGACTTTGGCAAAGAAAGTTTTGTTTTTCTGCAGTACTGGGGATTGAACCCAGGGCCTTTGCACTGAGCAACATCTCCAGCCCTTTTAAATTTTTTTGTTTTCTTCAATACAAAAACATTTTCCTCTACTGTTATTTCTCTTCCATCTGTGCTTTTTTTTCCCTTTTAGAATCTATTCTCAGGATCTAGCCTCCATTTTTTCTTTTCATGCTCACAATTTCTTTTCCTTTGTATTTTTTTTCTTTTGAGATATTTCTTCCCCTGGATTTTTCAGGCTTCTAATTTGATTCTTAACAGTGGCCTTTTTATTAAATTATTAAAATTTTCCTATAAAAATCATGGTTTTATTTATTACTAGAGAGTCTCTCATGTTACACTTAAATCTTATTATTAATTGTTAATTGTTTTCTTGCTGTACAGGTTGTTCTCTGTCCAGCAACTTTATCTCATAAGGGACTTACTCTAACTAATTTGGTCTTTTTCATTCTGGTTTGGGTATCTTGGGAGTAACTTAAATGCAAGTGGCCCTGACAAGGTGGAAGGACAGTGGTGTCTGATGTTGTATGGTGATAGATGGGTCTAAAGGAAGGAAAGAAGGAAGGAAGGAAAGAAGGAAAGAAGGAAGAAGGAAGGAAAGAAGAAAAGAAGGTCTTCTACTCCTTTATCTCTAGTTCTCCTTGTCTCTGGTTTCTCCCAGCTGCTAGAAGCTGAGGAGAGTAACACCCTTTCACAGGACACAAGTATCCTGGTGGGCCAACTATCATAGTATTGTTGGAGGCCAAGTCACCATTTTTAGGTTTTCACACTGGTGCTATCTCACTATGACCCCCAGCGCTCGTCTTGCCCAGGGTGAAGAAATCATTCTACCAACTCTGTGATTTTCATTCTTCAGTTCCCTCCTACCTAGTGGCTTCAGCAGATGGAGTTGAAGTTTGAAGTAGGTAGAAGGTAAGAAATTTTAAGCTACCATCTTCTCCTAAATTTGAATTTTTCATATTCACCCACATAATCTTTCATTCTAAGTGGTTAGTATGCAAATAAAATCTTTATAAGCCATCAAAATATAAAAACAAACAGAATTATAATTTCAAGGAATATTTTATGTATTCCTTACAGAACTCAAACCAAGCAAATGATTTTTGTTTAAATTCTCTAATGTATTTTCATGTAGGCATTAAGCATGGGGAATATCAAACCCAGCATGAAATCTCAACAAATGACAGAATCTATGGTTTTAGAATGGAACGGTTATTTGATCTCTATGCAAACCTCAGCATATTTCTTCTTCTTTTTTGGATCCTCGAGAAAGCTATAATTTGAATCTAAGAGCAGTAGTTAGGAGCAAAATGTTAATCAAAATCAGATAACCCTGTATTAAATTCTCTCATGAGCGGGGCGCTATGTAAAGGAGACCTTTGCATCAACCTCGAAGACTTCAAGCACTTTTCCCAGCTCCAGCCCTTTCTAAGTCCCGAGTTCCTTCTTGAAGATTTCAGGAACTTTCACAGATTGTGTCTCTTCCTAGCTATAACCAACCATTTTTTTGTTCCAGAAATCCTTTTTCTTCCCAAATGTAGCCTCCAAGAGATTGTGTTGGCCAGATTTTTCATCTCTGTGACCAAATACCAGCTATGTATAACTTAAAGGAAGAAAGATTTACTTTGGCTTATGGTGTCAGTCCACGGTTAGTGGGTCCTGGGTGTCACCGAAACATCCTGAGGGAAGCAGGTGTAGCAGGTGAAACTGGCTTGCCTCATGGCAGCCAGCCAGAAGAGACAGCAGGAAATGAATCAGAGAAGGAGGTAAGGAAAAGAAGCATCCTCCAAAGGCATGCCCCCACTATCTACTTCCTATCGCGTCCTACTAACCCCTTTGGCTATGTATTCATCCATGGACCAGTCCGCTGATGAGGTAAGTGCTCTCTTGATCGAATCATCCCTCTGGGCGTCACCTCTGAATGTTGCTGCATTGGGGGTGAAGCCCTCAGTACACAAAAGTGACCATGAGGAAGTGTCGTTTGGGAGAGCACTTCACATTGATCTGTAACAGAGGGACTCCTATCATTTTGGAAGCAGGCCCAGAAATCTTTTCATTGAAAGCGTTTTCATTGCTCCATATTATTGAGAAATGGGAGATCAAAAATAAGCAAGTATTGGGAATGTTACAGAAGTTTAAGAAATCACAAAAAGTTATCAGACACGTATCTGCAGGCTGCAGTGAAAAGTATCTGAGGCTAGAAACCTTACTCAGCGCTTCCTTTTTTTACCTACATTGAGAGTTAGAAAAGTGAGTATTGGGAAACCTCTTTCCCATTTGCCATCGTTCTTTTATTGTGTGGCTCCAACGCTGGAAGCTCTTCCTTTCCCCACCCCCCACCTCCTTTCCCTCTTTTCTTCCACCAGTCCCAGACATTCTGGCCATCTTATTTGAGTAGAAGTAGGACTGTGTTGATCCAAATGCCCTACCATCATTTGATGTGGGTCATTACCGTATCCAGAGAAGTTCTGTGTCTATAACCTTCACACAGCAGGTTCATGCTTGATTATACCTCAATAAGTATCACAGCCTAGAGCAGTTATGAAGTAACCTGGCCTTAGTGCTCAGCAATAGGCAGGACCATGTATGAAACCATCGTAAAGCGGGGTAATGTAAGTTTGAGAAGAGATGTAAGTTTGAGAGGTGATTCAGAGAAAATTCAAATAACTATAAAAAGACTGGAAAATAAGAGTATATAAAGAGAAGTAGCAGAATATACCAAATTGGTACTTTAAAATTTGGGGGATAAACCAGGTGTGGTGGTGCACTCCTGTAATCCCAGCACTTGGGAGGCTGAGACAGAAGGATTACCATGCGTTTGAGGCTGGCCTGGGCTACAGAAGGAGGTTCAAGCCCAGCCTAGTCTACAGAGCAAGACCCTGTCTCAAATAAGTAAGTAAATAAATCCGTGTGTGTGTGTGTGTGTGTGTGTGTGTGTGTGTGTGTGTATGTGTACAACTGCATTTTAGGGGGTTTAGCAACATACTTGGCTTCTGCCCACTTAGTACTATAGTAGCATCCTCCAGTTGTAACAGGTAAAAATGACTTAGAAGACCTGTTTCCCCTCTGCCCCAGGAGTGACCCTTGAACCCAGGGCCTTCTCAATGAGCTATATCCCCAGCATTTTTTATTTTTTAAGTTTGAGACAAGGTCTTGCTAAATTGCCCAGATTGAGCTCATACTAGGAATCCTCCAGCTTCAGTTTACCAGAGTGCTGAGGTTACAGGTATTACCAGCACACTTGGCTAAAGAAGAGATTTATAATAAAGGCACCCAAATGTATGAAGGATTCTCTCATCCATGACAGTTGTCAGCAACTTCTCATATCCACTGAGAACAGAAGAATTTCAGCTCAAAGGATTTGGATAAGACACACTTGATAATTCTTATGTTGGTTATTACACTCCAAAATCTATCCCGATGAAAGGAATGGAGATCTTTTCTCTGTCAGTCTTTAAATTGAGATAAACCCCTCACTTCCATGCTAATTCTGGTACAATTCTTCCTAAGATAATATGTGCTAGAGACCTCTAAACTCTTTTCAACCTATATACAGTTGTCTGGGCAACTGCACAAGCTGTGTAACCTTTGTGTATACTGTGAACACTAGAGCCATCCCGTTGATCAAATGGGACTTTTCCAAACAAAAAGGTGCAGTATGAACACTTGTTATTCTGACATTATCAGAAAATATAAATTCATAAAATTGTTCTTCGATATTTCCTTTTGAAGATACTTCTTAAAAGTCTTGGAAGACCTTTGATTAGTTTGATGTTACATTTGATATTATCTTACTCTGAATTATTTATTCCCTCTAAGTGGTAGGAGAAAGTATTGTTGTGCTTTTTAAGAATCACAGGATGAGAATCTGGCATCTGTGAAAGGAAAATTTGAGTTTTTAGAAAAGAAGCTACAGAAAAAAAACTAGATGGGTGCTTTTAAAAACATCTATAGTCCTACCTCATTCCAGAAGAAATTTATAGCTGAATTCATGATAATGACCAAATTTTTAAGCTCATGAATCTAAATAAACAGCAGTTACTTAGTAAGATGTATGAGAAAAAATTACTGGACTATATTTTGAAGCCCATCATCAGACTAATGCCTCAAATTCCAGAAGTACAGTGCAGAACCATGATGCTCTGCATTTCTTTGCTATACAATAATAATACATTTGCTTAAACATATGAATCACTAAGATCTTTTATTTTTTAAAAAATACTTTATATCTTTGCTATATAATTTTACATTTTGGGAATGTAAGAATAGTAAAAAGTGTGTGTTAGTTCTCTTGCTACTGAAGATTTACCAACATGCCACTACATCTGTGTGTAAAAAGGAAAAAAAGGGAGGGGAATTTGCTAGCTCTTGTACCTACGAAGCCCCAGTGTAGAGAAGACTCCCATTGTGGCTGGGTCCTGGGCAGAACAAACAAACAAACAACTTGATTGTTAAGATTCATGCAGCAAGATGACTGCCAAATTTCAAGAGAAAATCTGCCTTCCTAATAATGGAAATGAGGCTATCCGCCCATCCCTGCACTAGCCATTGTTGTCTAGGGAACATGATGCCCTGATGCACAAAGCTAAGTGACAAGTCACCCCTGGAGTAGAGTGGAGCACCGCTGAAGAACTATGTAGATTGACAAGACTGACACAGTTGGAGTTCCAGGTGAAAACGTGGGTGTTTATGGAGCTGGAGTGAGCGGATGAGAGACAGCCAAAGACAAATGTGCGTCACCTGCATATGACTTGTAGTTAGGTATCTACATGAAAATCTTAATTTAGGACACCTTATTATGATATCTGGTTACATAGCTTCTTTTTGGAATTACTGTTCCAAAGACTCAGTCATACCCTACTAGGCATTATGACAGAGTAATACTAACAGAATTTTTATTGGGGACAAGACTACCCCACAATAAACACTATCTCCTAGTTCTACTGATAGGTCAGGTGGCAAAGTTATGATCATTGAAATGTGAATGGAAGTGATGTATACAAATTCCAAACTGTATCCTACATAATAGGCAAAGGGGATCAGGGCACTCATTTATACATTTATAGGTTGGACCATCCTGCCTCTTTCATATGAGGGACACTGGAGTGAAAATGTAAGAAATATACTGGGGTACCAATACAGTAGTGGGTTTACACTGTCATGTGATATGCATGCTTTTATTGTTTTAAGTCACTATTGCTAGAGCCTTGCTGTTATAGAAGCCAAATGTCTAATATGCTAATAGTGACACCAAAATCTATTACTCTTAGTTCCATGATACAAAGAGAGTAATTGTTTATTTTAGCACTATATGACCTCGAAGCAGACTTATTCAACATGAATATTGAATGACTTTTAGCCCAAGGAGAGGTGTCAGCCCAAAAGTATACCAAGTCTTTCTTTTAGGCTCATTAGTGCTTTAAACAGCAAGGAAGAGAAGGCTCAGGATAGTGGTTTTAAAGCCACTTTGAAAACGTTGCAGCATTTGCTCTCCAATTTAATTACTATAGTTATTATTATTATTTTTTTGCAGTGTTAAGGATGTCACATGTTAGACAAGTGCTCCACTGCTGAGCCACACAGCCCTATCCCTCTAAAGTTACTTTTTTTAAAAATTTTATTAGTACATGTCTGTATTACATAATGTTTAAATTCCTTGTGAGGAGTTGATACATGTATATAATGCATCTTAAGTCCTTTTTACATTCCCTTTCCCTTAATGTCCCTTAATGATCCTCTTCCCATGTCCTTGATTCCTATCATTTATCTTTTATTTTACTCTTTATATTGTAAGCTGGGTGTGGTGGCTCACACCTGTAATCTCAGCACTTGGGAGGCTGAAGCTGGAGGACAGTTGTGAGTTCAAGGCCAGCTTGAAGTGCATAGTGAAACCATCTCAAAAAAATGACAAAAAGTATTTATAATGTGCATTTCTCATATAAGGGAAACCATGTGATATTCATACTATGTGTCTGATTTATTTAACTTAACATTATGGTCTCAAGGTGTATCCATTTTCCTACAAATGACCCAACTTCCTCTTTCTTTATGGCAAAGTAGTTCTCCATTGTGTGTATAAATACCATATTTTCTTTATCCATTAATCTGTTGATGGACATATAAGCTGTTTCCAACATTTAGCTATTATGAATTGTGCTGCTATAAACATGGATATACATGTAATATGATGTAATACGATGACTTTATTCTTTTGGAAAGATATCTTGAGGGAGAATATCTGGGTCAAGTGGAATTTCTAGTTTTAGTTTTGTGAGGATTTCCACAGTGATTTCCACAGGGGTTGTCATAGTTTACATTTCTACCAACAATGTGAACCGCATCTACAGAAATGCTCCAAAACTTTTCCAAGCTACTCAGCCTTTCCTGCTCCAAAATGTTGATACTGACAATAAGAGGATTATCCTGTAACTCACCCTTCTATTCTTCATACCTCCTAGATTCCAGCATAGACCTGCTGACTTAAGGGGAATGAGAAAATTGCCTTCAAAACTTAAAATAATGGAAGATAGGATAGGCTCATTGTTTAGTCCACAACAATAAAATTTTGTAATGATTATTCTTGGCCAACTAGGGAATATGTCTGGACTTTTCTATTATGAAGGTGTTTAAGAGAGAATGGATGATCATTTACTATGCCTTCCCAATCCCAAAGTTTGCAGTGTGTGAAGCCTTGAGGAATGGCAGTTGTGTTGTGTTGTTTTGTTTTGCTTGAAGTCAAAACTGCACAAAATGGTTTGAAATACTCAGCCCTCTAAACTCTCAGTCATTCACCGCAAAACATAAAGAAGACACAGTCATCTCAGAGAAAAAAATCAAACACAAAAGTTCACCATTTTGTGTACATCAAGAGACACACAATATCCTGCTGGCTCTTTCTGTGTTGCTAAGATCGATTTGTGGATTCTGGTATTGCTGGGCTGAGTCAGACACTGGAAAGTTCTCCATCCGCTTCTCACTTCGTGCTTTTGGCCCCCACTGACATTTTTTGCTTATATCCATTACTTCACGAGCTGTTGCAGCACTGTGACATTCTAATTGCATAATGCCTGTTTCCTTTATGAGCTAGAGCATAAAGGGAAACTTTAATCAACTAATAGTTATCCTAAGGTACAGTTTACACGGGAAAGACAGACCATTGCTTCTTTTTATGAATAAGGTTTTAGAATTATAGTTGATTTCCTCCAAAGATAACCCATGGAAGTTTCTTTTTTTTTTTTCCCCCCTTTCTCTTTTTTCCTTTTTGTCACTGTAAAATCTAAGATGAATATAAGGAAGACTAGGCAAAATTATTATTTATTTCATTTGATTTCTCCATATGAAATCAGTTTCGTCTTGTTTAAGCCACATGGTAAATTTTAAAGGTATTGATTTTAAAGTGGCAAGATGCAAAATTAAAATAAACTGAAATACAAATGCACAAATTAATGTTTACTTTCCTATAGAAAGTAAATGAGGTAAAGTTATGCTGTCCATATGCATAATAAAATTTTATTTGATTCAGAAAATGTAGCATCTGCACATTTCTCAAAATCTGATCCAAATCCAAAAATATTTTTAATGCTTTCTTTAGTTGTTGTTTTAGGAATAATCTAAATGGCACCCCTATCTAAAACTTAACTTCCAGAGAGACAGGCTGTCTAGGTTCACAATGCAAGCTTCTATGTATGTCCCGCCTTATAAAATGCACAGTAACCCTGGGCATAGGAAAAAGAATGCTTAGCAGGAGAATATTTAGGGCCAGAACTCCCTTTGGTTGTAGTCTTCTTCAAAAAGAATCTGCAGGGCTCCTGGGGACAGGTTTCTCTATTCAGAGAGCCACAAGTTACCTTAAGCTGGAAAACAAATTTCTATCTCTTTGTTGGAAGCTCGCTAGATTTTTAAGTCTTTAAAGTCATTCAGATATTTTTGATGTGTCACCACTGTCAAATGGATGGTGACGCAAATGTAAAAAAAAAAAAATCTAAGGTCTTTATCCTCAATGTGAGACAGGTAAGAGGCAGGCAGTCTTAGTAAAAGACTCTGATAAAGCCCCAGTGTGAGTCTTTTTCTCCCAAAGTAATTATTATATTTTAACAGCAAGCAAAAACCTGTACCTTGTATTTGACTAGAAGAGCACCCCCACAGGGCCATTCCCCTCCTACCCCAGCCTTTTGCTTAAACATAATCGCCACACAATACAAATACAGCCATACCCTTGGATCCTTACATACAAGCAAGCCTTTATACAATAGCCCTTTCTTATCTGCTGTTTTCATTTCCATGTTTGGATTTATCTACCATCAGTCACAATCCAAGAATATTACTAAAATGCAATGAAGAATTAAAATATTTTGAGAAGCCTCATTATGTAACTTTTTTCACAATATATTGTTAGATAATTTTATTACTATTGTTATTAATCTCTTTGCCTAACTTACAAATTACTTATAAATTTTTAAAACTTTGTCATAGATACGTATGTATAGGAGAACCACAGTGCATACAGGGTTCAGTAGTATTTGTGGCTTCAGAATCCTATGGGGGCTTGGAACTTAGTTCCCATGAGAAACAGGGACAGCTAGGGCTGCTATGCTTCCTGACAGCAGTTTACAGCCCAGCCATAGGCCTATCAGCCTCACATGAGAGGGCCTTTACTTCTGCGCTGTAGGATTCAGAGACACATCACAAATGATCTTTTAATACTAAAAGATCTAATACTAAAAGATGTACCTAAGCAATCATTGATTTATATTTTACTTTTTTAGTCTGGGACCTTACTTTGTAAATGAGATTCCTTCTTGGTATAAAACTGGAGCCCACTACCCCTGCTCCTGATTTCTAGGTACTTTGCAAAATTCCTGCTGTTTTTCATCACGTTGACTTCAAGGACAGAGATGAAAACAAAAAACCTTCAACTATAAAATTTCTTGCTAAAGCTTATGTTCATACATCTTAGGAACCTAAACCTTCTTGCTTCATGTGATAATAATAATAATGTCTTATATTTTATAATGCTTTCAGTCTGTGTAGGTGCTTTTCCATCAACTATCTCAGATTTTTGTGGGCTGTGTTCTCTCCTGTTTTGATATAGTCATCTTTAATTCATGGCCTATGTCTAAGAGGAAAACTTGATATAACAACAGGTTTATAGGGTCTGTGGGTTTTTTTTGTGTTTTTTTTTTTTTTTTTGCTATTTAAGTAGCATCATCTTTCAACTAAGTAAACCTTTTTAAAGTGAGTATTAATAATTACTTTCTTTATGTCCAGTTATCATCTGTTACTGATTGATCTACCCACAATTAATTAATATACCAAGTATGCTGTAAGAGAAAATCTCTTAAGTCTTTATAATATTGTTACATAATCTTTCATACTGGTATTTAATCTATTTTAACATAATCATTTCAATTTCTGCAGCATATTATTATACTGTCAAACTTGAAATTTAAGATTCTTTTGCAACCTGCAATGACTGTTGCTTATATTTTCACTATTAAAGGAATATAACCAAATGATAGCTGGTCATAGGGTAGAAGAATGAGCAAGAATGCAAGATGCTAAATGGGATTAAATATTAAAGTCAATTTGTGAGAGCATGCTAAATATATTTTCATCCACGTTAAGATTTTAAAGTGCAGAAGGTTCTTGTAATGCAGCAAACAATGAAAAGTAAAAAATGGAAAGGCGTTCAGCCTGAGTGAATCACCACACAAAATGAAAAAAAATAGAAACACCCACAGATTTCATTATTTTAGGAAAAAAAGACTTCCTTACAGTAGAGAACAATCATATATGGGAAATAGGGTGGCAGAATGGAACCGTTTTCTTGTAGTGAAAATACAGTGCTCTTAAAGCCATACAGTTTTATACTTAGTTCTAAAAAGTTGCATTGTTGATTAACACCAATAACTTTGTTTGTTTTTTCCTACTATTAGAAATATTTTACTGTAGAAGATATAGATGAACAAAAAAAACCACAGAAAAATCACCCTAAGCTCACCACTCAGAAATAACTACCACTGATACTTTATTAGCATTATTAAAATTTACATACATTCAACTCACATGTTTAAAGTGTACAATTTATGGAAATTATTTGAAAATATTGAATATTAAATTTACATTTAATTTATTGAAAATATCTTACTGTATTTTCAGAGATGTACAATCATCACCAGTTTAGAGCATTTTATCACCCCCAAAAGAAACCATTAACAATCATGTCTCACTTCCCTTAATATGCAATCCCCAGCTACTCAGCCCTAAGCAAATACTAGTGTACTTTCTATCTCTATAGATCTGCATGTTCTGGACATTTCATATACATACAGTTACAACTCTTTGCCTAATTTTTTCTGACTTTTTTCATTTAGCAAAATGTTTTCAAGATTTTGTCAATGTTTTCTGTTTTTCTTTTTTCCTTTTTTTTTTTTTTTTTGGCCATACTAGGAATTGAACTCAGGGGCCCTCTACTACTGCACTACATCCCAAGCCCTTTTTATTTGTAATATTTCAGACAGTGTCTGGCTAAGTTGCCCAGGCTGGTGTTCAGTCTTCAATCCTCCTGCCTCGACCTCCTGAGTGATTCCATCTGAGTGATTCCATCCTCCTGGAATCACAGGAGGATGCCACTGCACTCTGCAAGATTTTTCCTCGTTGTAAAATATATCAGTCATTAATATGTTATTGCTATATAGTATTCCATTATGTATACTTATTATATCTTGATTTTCTATTTATTATGAACATTGAATTGTTTCCACTTTCTGACTGTCATAAATAATACTGCTGTGAATATTCATGTGCAAGTTTTTGTTGAATATTTGTTTTCAATTCTCTTGGAATCTAGTAGTAGAACATCTGCGTCACATAGTAACCCTATGTTTAACATTTTCGAGGAAATGCTAGATTATTTTGCAAATAGCTATGCTGCTTTGTATTCCCATCAGCGATGTATGAATATTCCTATTTCTCCACAACTTTTCATACTTGTGATTGGAAAAAGAGAGAGAGAGAGACAGAGAGAGAGAGAGCTGTTCTAGTGAATCTAAAGTGGTATTTCAATTTATGTTTGATTTGTATTTCCCTAATGACTAATGATGTTAAACATTTTTTATTTACTTATTATCTATTTGTATATCTTCTGTGGAGAAATGTCAATTCAAATCTTTTGCCATTTAAAAAATTGTGTCATTCTTTTTATTGTTGAGTCATAAAACCTCCTGTATACTCTGTACACAAGTTCCTTATCAGATATATAAACTATAAATCATTCCTTTTATTGTCTGAGTTGCCTTTTTCTTGGTGTTATCATCTGCAACACAAAAGCTTTTAATTTGTTTAAATTCAATTTATTTTTACTTTTATCTCTTACACTTTCAATGCTGTATCTAAGAAGGTTTTGCTTAACTTAAGGTAGAGAGATGACTCCTATTTTTTGAGAGTTTTTAAATTTTAGTTGTTACATTAGTCAAAAATCAATTTTGAGCTATATTTGTAGATGGTGTGAGGCAGGGATTCAATGTCACTCTTTTGCATGTAAATATCAAGTCATGTCAGCATCATTTGTTAAAAAGATTATTCTTTATCCTCATTGAATTGTCTTGTCACTCTTGCTGAAAGTTGGTTGACCAAGAATATAAAAGTCTATTTCTGGACTTTTATTTCTATTATTTTGATCTGTGTATCTCTTCTTATGCAACTACTACTAATAGTTGCCCAAAACTTTCTTCATCTTCCATCCTTTCTATATATTTAATCATATCTCTTTTGTTAAAACTCTTGATACCAAGCCTAGCAGTTTAAATGTTTATTCCAAGCCAGGAATATGGCTCAGTGGCACAAGCACCTGCCTGGCAAGTGCAAGGTCTTGAGTTTGATTCCTGGCACCAAACAAACAGAACAAATAACTGTTCATTCCTTAAGAGACCACTGTATCCTCACCTGTCGTTAAATTTCAGCACAATTTTTAATGGTTGCAGGACTCATTGTAGTGTATAATAATTTAGTTTAATTAATCCTCTATTATTGAATATTTAAGTTGTTCTCAGAATAACAATAT
Organism: Chinchilla lanigera; assembly: GCF_000276665.1. Taxonomy (NCBI): domain Eukaryota; kingdom Metazoa; phylum Chordata; class Mammalia; order Rodentia; family Chinchillidae; genus Chinchilla; species Chinchilla lanigera. Next base: position 36,904,722 of record NW_004955406.1, on the reverse strand, counting down.
TATCAAAATAATGTAATAAACACACCCCAAGTACCTTTATTTGCATCAGTTTATTATCCCATAAGAAACAAAACCTAGAATGCTAATTGCTAAGTATTTATATTTTTGAGCAGTTGATATATCAACCATCATACTATTTGCCTAGCAAGGTACCGGAGCATCAGCTCACTCACACATTTCTAAAACTATATATTATTTAAAAATCTTGACTAACTTTAAGTTCACATTTTATTAACGATTTATAAAAGAGTATTTCAAGCCCAGAATTTTTGGATAGATTAATTAAAAGTCAGTCAATTATTCCCCACATTTTAAAAATCTCAAATTTTATATAAAGTATTGACTTACTTCACAGGGCAAATTGTGATTGAAAGAAAACATCCCAAATGAAGAAATTTAATGATGCAAACACTAAAATGTAGAGTACAGAGACAGGGTGACTACTACGTCCATGGGGCCTCACTTGATTGCTTCATATTGACCCAAAAGTAAATTTGGTCAGTGTTTCTGGATTTATTGGTCCCTGGGGAAAGAATTCATCATAACCACTTTACAAAAGAAGGAATTTAAATTGGAATAGTGTTTATTTATTGCTGACAGTTCAGGTTGCTCATGATGTTTTCTCAGAGCTTGTTTTCTCTTATATGAGTCCTAGCACATAGAGAGTACTCAATAAAAGTCAATTATTATTATTATTAGTAGTAGTATATTATTATTATTATTATTATTATTATTAGTATATTAGTAGCAGCAGCAGTAGTAGTAGTAATACTACTACTACTACCACCATGAAGTCAAGTATCGCTTTGTTCTTATCTCTCCTCTGTTGGGAATACCACCTGATTTTTTAAGATGGCTTTTGACCTCCTGGGGTCAATAATCTAATCTTTGTTGAATATCTAATGAAATTTATGCATACTGTCTGCCCATAAAAAGACTCAAATGTGCATATGGAGAACATGGACATGCGGAGAATTTTGTGGGTTAAGAACCATGCTGTTATGATCACTATGGCTCTCTTTTTTTTTTTACTTTCTAGAAGAAGAATGCTCTGCCTTAAACCACCTTGGGTCAAACACAAAATGTACTAGAAGTTCACAATTGGATTATCATGCTAAAGGACTGGCCTCGGAAAAACTCTTGTGGCTTTCTCATTAAATTTTAACTGTGCCCCACTTCTCTTCTGTCTTGGAAATAGCTCCTCTCAAAGAGCCAAGGAACACGAGGCTCAGACTGCCTCAAATTAAAACATACACAGCCCTTAACCCCAAACTGAGCCCCTCCCCTCCTTCTCCTTCTCACCCTCCCATTTTCCCTCCTTTTTCTCCTCCTTCTTTTTCTCCTCAACTTCCTTTCCTCCTCCCTTTTGTCCTTCTCCTTCCTCTTCTTTCTGTTTGTTTTTCTCCTCCTTCTGCCTCTGTCTCTCTCTGTCTCTCTCAATATTCCACATGAAATCTTAGTGTCTAAGAGCTGCTGCTAATAATCTAAAGGTCCACTCCACCTTCGATGTCCATGGTGTTCTTCTTGGCTGTCATGACAATCACAGAATCCCACTTCAATCGCCATCTTCCTTCTTCCCCAGTTCCTTCTCCAGAACTCTTGCCCTAGGAAGTCTTGACTTCCTCAAAAATGCCATTCATAGACCATCATTTTCCCAATCATAGTCCACTATCCTTGTCCTCACAGTCCTCTTTGTCTTCTAAAGTGCATAGATCATGTTTGTATCTGTTCCTTTGCAAACTCTTAAAACTCTTGCTCCTCTTGTCCTAACTCTTCTTCGTTATGCTCATTAGTTAAATCTGCAACTCTGGTTATACCCCGCAATCTGCCCACTCTAGGTTTGCACTAGAGCTGCTAAACACTGCTAAGATGGTCTTATTCAATGTCCACTGGTCTCCTTTAAATTAGTGACCTCAACTCTCCATTGAGTGTTTAGCATGTTTGACAATCATATTTCTTCAAATGTTCTCTTTCTCTCTTCAAAAAGACCAATTCATGGCAGGCATGGTAGTATATGCCTGTAATCCCAGGTACTAGTAAGGTTGAAGCAAGAGGATAGCAAGTTCAAGACAAGCCTGGGCAACTTAGCAAGATTCTGTCTTAAAAATAGAAAAAGTACTGGGAATGTGATTGAGTGAGAGGCACTGGATTCATTCTCCAGTATGGGAGTGGGAGGGAGGAGTAATTCATGGGAGTAATTCACACCTTTTGTATTTTGACCTCTCCCCAAATCCAATTATAGTCTTACCCTTATCTACATTTTTAGCCATAAAATAAATAATAAAAACAAACAAGGATCAGCAAATTACAACCTACATTTTTCTGTCCCATGGTAAGTTATCTACTAGTTCTGTAGGATCCAATGTTCTTGTTCATTTCAAAAATCAGTGCTTCTGTATTTTCTAGATCCATGTAAAACTGGTGTCTTTCAGGACTTTTCTCTGACAATGATTCCTCTCTCATCTGTATCATCATTTCTCCCCTTTTCATGGTTTATTTCTGCCAGCAAAGAGTATACCATAATAACTTCTGTTTTAAAAAAAGAAAAAAAAAAAAGAAATGTGTCTCGATTACATGTGTCTCTCCAGTCCCAGGCCAGCTTCTCTGCTTCCCCCCTAAGGAAACTTTGTGAGTCACCAGCGTAACTGACTTAACCTTCTCCCTCACATTCTTTCCTCAGTCTGTTTCCCCTGGGACTTGTCTTTTCCAAGTCTCTGACAGCCTCCATGTTGCCAGACCCAATAGTTATCTCCGCTTTGATTTTACTGCTATCTGAGCAGTGTTAGACACACTCTCTTCTTATCAAGTACTTTCTTCTTTGGGGTCATAGGGTAAGAAAAACCTCTGAGTTTTCCTGCTTGGTGAGTCTAGTCTAAGATCCATCGCAAGAACCTTTGCCTTCTTCTCAACCTTTAAATGCTGGACAGCCCATGTCCCCAGGGCTCTTTCTCTGTACCCACTCCCAGTCATGTCCTGTAGCTTAAATGCCACTTAGAAACTTGTAAAATGGAGGGAAATTTGCTTTTTTAAATTTTTATGCAATGACAGGTAAAATTTAAATAAATGAGGGGAAAGACCTCAGTTAATTGGGGTGTTTTCTTACAGAAGGTCAAGCTTAAAGCTAACTGATGCAGCAGGAAGGAGTCAGTGACAGAGTTTGTGTGCTTGTTTGGTGGCTCTTCTGTGATGGCTTCATGTTGCTCATGGAATAGGAGGCGAGGTTCTCCATTCAGAGTGAGGGAAAAGGCCAGGGGAGGTTGGGGGTACTCTTGAGGCTTGGAAGTGTGATGGTTTAGAAGAGTTATTGCTGTGAGTGAAGTGCAAATTGACCACAGATGAGCAATCGGACTGTTGAGGGCCCTCGGTGATCCTGGATTTCGTGGAAATGGTAGTAGGGATGTTGAAATTCAGGGTCTGCTATAAATGGTTGTCTAATCTCATGCAAGTAACTTAAACTTTGCACTTCTGAACTCCATTTGTAAACTGTGGGCTCATTCATTTATTCAGGCAAATATTTACTAAGTGCCTATTGCATGCCTGGCATAGTTTGGGGCTGAGAATAGAACAAAAAAAAGAGAAAAAGTCTCTTTCTTCATGGAGCTCATGTTAGTTGTATTCCCTTTCATGTCGTTATGGAGCTTATATGAGATTCTAATATCCTAAATTTTAAGATGTATACTTTATTCTTTCAAATTTTCAATCTTTGAAATTGGGATTCATATTACAACCAATGGCACCATAGTTGGCAGGATATTTTTCTTTCTTTATGCTACATAGAGTAATAGTGCATCTTACAGTCAATGGAGTTTCAGAATCAATTTTTTTTTTTTTTTTTGTGGTACTGGGGATTGAACTCAGAGTCTTTTGCATGTTAGGTAAGCACTCTCCCACTGAGCTACATCCCCAGCCCCAGAATCAATTTTTTAATACCTTACTTTATTTTATGTGTGTAAAACTCCATGCCATCAAATCAAGAAATTCCTTTTATTAGAGAAGTTGTACAAACATCCGATCATACATATAAAAACTTAATGAAGTGATTGGAGGGCTTTACACTGCAGTACTTACTAGTAAAAGCAAAGAATTGGAAATAAGTAAAATATTTATGGACAGGAGACTTAGCTATAGTACAAAACTCAGTGGAGTAAAGAAAGAAAAGAAGAATGAAAATAATTCTATATATTGCCCTGAAGTGATCTCTGGGATATATTAGAAAATTAAATAGATATAGAAAAATGTCAGTTCCTGTTATTTAAAAGGTAGGCCACATATTTGTGCATTTGCCAATATTTGCTTACATTTGCAAAATTGGAAAGATAGATAACAAATCTTAATTAGATTTTTAAAACATTTAAAAGAATCTATAGGAAAAGAAAGGAATAAAGTGCAAGGATCAGGAATGGAAGCTAAGCATCTCAGAACACACATTGTTTTGTAGATTTTATTTCAAACCATGTAAATGCTTTATATAGTGATAAAATACTAACTCAAAATGGGAAACAAAAATAATTCCTAAAATATCAAAAGACAAAGGAAACAAATCAACCTATCTTTGTATTGACTTAGTGAATTAACCATAAAAAGGAATTATTTTGCACATTTTAAATGCCTAATTTGAAGAAGTAATTAAATAACTACCAATGAAGAAATGTTCCAGTCCTGACAGATTCACTACTGAATTCTACAAGAAATTTAGAGCTCTAATGCTACTACTCCTCACACTCTTTAATGAAATTTAAAGAGAAACAATACTACCAAACATAATCTTTGAACCAAAAAAGGGAGCTATGGGCCAATCTCTTTAATGAACATTATGGAGGGCTACCTGGGTGATTCTCCTTGAAGAAGGAGCAGTGGTCTCCATTTTGGCTGAACCTGGCCCTATTTCTATGTATTGATGTATGCAGAGCTGGGTAGGACTTTTGCTTATCCCTTCAATTGGCTTTAAGCAATGCAAATCAGTCCAGCTGAGGTGCTGATGTGTAGTTTTTGAAGCAAAGATGGCAGGGAAGTGTTTCCCCACTCTTGTAGGTCCCAAATAAAACATATGTGAACCGAGGTGAGATGGAGAGCTGTGCTCCATGCTGCTGGCTGGGACTGAACCTCAAGATAGGAGGCTATGACTTCCCAGTGTATAAAAGATTACACATCAGAGCTGAAGCATCAACCCCAAAACATTACATACTACCTCAATTGTGTTATGCAGATTATTGTTTCTGCATATCCTTCTCTCTGCATATTGCAGAGATGATTTCAAGCCTCCTACCTAGTCCAGCTTATGTCACTCACATACTTCCCACCAATGTTAGCGTCATTCATCCTCAAGCCATTCCTTTCTTCACAGATTAATAGAACCCATGTCCGGTTCTGGATCGAGGCCTCTGTTCCAGTCAGCCATCATCATTACTGGACTTAGGACCCCTTGGCTCCCCATAATTATGAATATGCCTTAGTGTCTTTATTCTCACCATGGGTTGCTCTGGAAGTGGTAGATTAGAATTAACTCACTAGAATTCCAGTAACTTTCCATGGGATTACTTCCTGGGCTGCAATGAGGACTGGGAAGGGCTCTCTATAGAACATACATGCAAAAATCCTCAATAAGATATTGGCAAACACAATGCAGCAAGTTATCAAGATTATACAGCATAAGCAAGTAGGATTCATCCCAAGGATGTGGGGATGTTTCAACATACACAAATCAATAAAACTAATACACCACATGAACAGAACCAAGGACAAAAACCACATGACCATTTCAATAGATGCAGAAAAAGTATTTGACAAAGTTCAATACCCACTCATGATGAAAACAATGAAAAAATTGGAATAGGTGATCTTTATCTCCATCTGTTTTTTTTTTTTTTTCCCCCTCCTGTACCAGGAATCAAACTCACAACCTTGTGCTTGCCAGGCAGGCACTGTGCCACTGAACTAAATCTCCAGCCCCTTTATCTCTATCTGATAAAGCCATCTGTGACAAACCAACAGCCAACATCATACTAAACAGACAAAAACTGAAAGCTTTCACTCTAAAATCAGGAACAAGACAAAGGTATCTACTGATACCACTCTTATTAAATACAGTTCTGGAAACATTAGCCAGAGCAAGTAGACAAGAGAAAGAAATAAAGGAATAAGGATTGGAAAATGTTATGGTTTATGTCTGAATGTCCACCCAAAGACTCATGTGGTCATAGGTAGTGGGCTTTTTGGAGGCAGCTCAATCTAGAGTTTGTGATTAATTCATGAGGCTAAGGGTATGAGTGCTATACCCACCCTAGGGTGGGTAGCCTGCATACAATATAAGGGACAGAAAGAGCCTTGCTCTCTCTCCTCGCTTGTTGTTTTTGCTGTCTTCCACCACTGTGAGTAGTTTCCTCACTGCTATGTACTACATGCCACCCTTCCTTGGAGCCAGCTGATTAAGGACTGAAACCTCTACAGACACTGAGATAAATAAATCTTTCCTCTTATAACATTGAGTGTTGGGTATTTTGTCTCAGCAAGCAGAAAAAAGTAACTAAAACAGAAAGGAAGAAATTAAATTATCATTATTTGCAGGTAACATAGAAGACCCCCAAAACTCCACCAAGAACTCCTAGATTGAATAACCAAATTCAATAGTGTAGCAGGATATAAAGTCAGCACTCGAAAATCAATAGCAAATTGGGGGGTGGAGGCACATGCCTGTAATCCCAGCACTTGGGAGGCTGAGGCAGGAGGATTACCATGAATTTGAGGCCAGCCTGGGCTACATAAGTGAGTTGGAAGCCCCCTGCACTATATAGCAAAACCCTGTCTCAACACCCCAAAAATTAATAGCATTCCTGCACATAAATAACAAACTCACTGAGAGAGAAAATAGAAAAATAACAACTTTGACAATAGCATCCCCAAAAATGAAATACTTAGGAATCAATCTAAAACAGAAGGAATCAATCTAAAACAGAACAAAACATATATTTTATGCACACAGTGTCTACTGGTAACCCAAGAGATCTTTACATTGAAAACTACAGTACTCTAAAAATGGAGATCAGAAAATATCAGAAAATGGAAAGATATCCCTTGTTCTTGAGTAGGCAGAACAAATATAGTGAAAATGGCCATTGTGCCAAAACTGTTACACAGCTTTAAAGTAATCCCAATGAAAATACCAATAACATACCTCACAGACTTAGTGAAAGCAATCCTAAAATTCATTTGGAACCAGAAAAGACCTAGGAGGGCAAAGGCAATTCTGGTTAGCAAAGACAAGGCAGGGGGCATCATAAGCCCCAACTTAATTATTATACTATGAAGCTACCACAGTACTGGTAAAAACAGCATGGTACCGGCCAAAAAAACAAATCCAAAACAGAAACCTAAAAATCAATAGAATGAATAGAAGATGCAGAAATAACTGCTTCAGCCTCTGAAGAAGTATCCTTGACTTCTGGAAAAAAGGTGGAGCAGTGAGCAACAGAGAAAGAGCTTCTGTGAGATTTGGTGTCAAGACAATGGAGTACACCAACATGAGAAAGAGGAAAAGGAGGGAAGTGGGACCCTGGGACCCAGTAAAGACCTGAAGTGAGAACTGAAGCCCATGCAGAGAGAAAAGAGAGATTTCAATGAAAAGAAGGAGATGGCGGGCAGTGCTTTCTCCATGATACTTCACTGTGAGTGAAGGGCAACTGGAACCTGCAGGCACGCAGTGTCTACTGGTAACCCGAAAGGCGTCCAAAGAGAAATGTACTGGAAGAACAGAGTAGAGAACATAGTGGACTGTAATGGCTGGTGAATTATTTGGGTTCAGACATCCTGCAGGAGAGGGTGATTTGCTGGTAGCCATCTTAGAAAAGGGCCAACTGAGCTCAGAACTCAGAGCAACTGCTTGCTCTATCTAGCAGCTCCCAGCTGAGTTCAAGTCCACAGAAGGCATGTGGACTGCTGCAGCCTGAACAGGTCTAGTTCCATTCTCCTTGACAAAATCAGCCTGAACTTCAGTGGAAATAAAGATGCAAGCTTGCTAGGATTATCCACTATAAATTTGTAAAGCTACTGCTGGCTGGCTGGGATTAATCAACACAGACCTGGACTCTTGTCTGCCCACACTGTCTACCAGTGACCTCAAAGACACTCCTTGAAGTGGATAGTTCTTCACTTTTTCTTCTTTCTTCTTTCTCTCTTTTCTTGTTTTTTTTTTCTATACTGTTCTTCCATCATTGTTTGATCTTGTTTTTATGAGTGTGAACACTGCTTCTAGTTTTTTCTTGTTGTTCTGCTCTGTTCTTGTTTTTATTTCTTTTTTTTTTATTTTAGAAATTAAAGGAGGAAAATACTAACAGACCGACAACATTTTACAAAATAGCATAGGATCAGTACAGACATTACAGAGTTACAAACAGAGTGGTAGGGAATTAACAATGCTTATTGTATTACATATTGATATCTTCAATGTAGTTTCTCATGAAAACACATATAGACATACAAAGCTAATCAACCAATGCCTCACTGACAGTTTCTTTCAGCAAGGAAATACAGGACAGTAGAACACTCATGTTAACTATCCTGCATATACATATTTGTTTTTATTTCTTCCTTATCTCTTTTGCTCCTGTCTTCTGTACCAACTGCCCAAAGTTTGTGTGGTCCTCCTTTTTCTTCCAGCCTTGCTTCAAATCTCTTCTTCTTCTATTTCACTATTTTTCTCCTCTAATTCCTTTTAAAATTACTCCTCTAAGGGGTAAATTTTCCATATTAAGGAATTGTTTACTACATACAATTATTTGGTTTGTACTAGATTTTGATATATACCCACTATATCTAGTTCATTTGTTTGAAGGTGGCAAATTAATAGTTACTTCAGTTTGTCATTTTCTAGGCTGAGTTTCATGCCATTGTTGTTGATTTTACCACATTAGACAAAGTAACATGGTTGTTCTAACCAGTTGTTCTTCCTGGTATACGAAGACTGAGATTGCCTAAGGGTCATAAACAATACTGCAGGCCAGTGCCAAAGAACCACGGGTTACACCAAGTAGGCAACAACTTCTTATCTCCAATAAATTGAAGAGGTAGGATCTTACAACAGACTCAAAACCTAGAAGCCAGCTACAGCTGAAACATCTCTGAGAAATAGTCATTTCCTGATTCTAAATATTAGCAATAAAGCTACTGGCTATAAGCAATTTACAAGCATTGACATTAAATATATATATAAAATTGCAGGACAAACAAGAGCAACCCAAGACTTTCAGATCACCAAAGCCAAACCTAGAGGGCCATGAAATGGAACAATTTAAAAGCCACCCACCTGGACTCTCTGAAGTGGTAACACTGAAAGTAACAAAGCAAATGAATGAGGCTCTAGAAAAAAATCAAATCAGAAATAATTTCTCAGATAACAACAGACATGGTGGCCATAATGAAGACATAGTGAGTCTAGAGCAGATACAGATAAAAAAAAAATAGAGAAGCTTAGGAAAACAATGGAAACCATGAATACCCAACATAGGAAAGAAATGGAATCCATGAAAAAGATGCAAACAGATACCTAGCAGATTAAAAATTCCATTGAAAGTATATACAGCAGAATGAACCAATGTGGGGACCAAATATCACATATACAAGACAGAATTGTGTTTAGTATCCATGAAAATAAAGATTTCTTTAAAATAGCAAGGAACCATGAGAAATCAATCCAGAAGCTGCTAGACGATGTGAAGAATAACATAAAATTGATTGGCATCAATGAAAAAGCAGAAGATAGCACAAAGGATGTAAAAAACTTGTACACAGAAGTGATGGCAGAAAACTTCCCTGACAGGGAAAAAAATAATTTGACATATAGTTAAGTGAGGTGTACAGAACTCCAATTAGCCATGATAAACAAATCTACAGCAAGGTATATAATAGTCAAGTTTCCAGAAATTCAACACAAGGGCAGAATATTAAAAGCTATTAGAGAAAAGAAATAAGTCATTTGTAAAGGAAAACCCATCAAATCACAGCAGACTTTTCAACAGAAACTCTCAATGAAGGAGAGCTTGATGTGAAGTATTTCAAGCCCTGAAAGAAAATAACCTCCTACCCAGATGATGTACCTTCAAAACTATCTTTCAAAATTGATGGAGAAAGATGGTACTTCCATGACAAAGAACACATGAGGAAATTCATGTGTTTTGGACCACCAAACCACACTCCAAAATGTTCTAAAGGACATTCTAGAACGAGATAATAAGGACTACAACTCCATGAACCCCAAGCAAGAATGAATCTACCAGGTAAGGCAAGCAATTAAACAGAAGGGGAAAAGGGAACCAACAAAAAGAAAGCAACCTGACAAGGAGAAGTCAATATGTATGAGTTATCACCACCAGTTGGTTAATGGTCTCACCAATCAAAAGAAACAGACTGACAGAATAGATCAAGAAGCAAGATCAAACAATATGATGCATAGAGGAAACACATTTAACCCAAAAGAAACTCATAGACTGAAAATCAAAGGATGGGAAACAATACTCCATGCAACAGGAACCTGAAAAAAAAACAGAGGTAGCTATTCTGTTTGCAGACAAAATGGATTTCAAGCCAAGACTGATTAAGAGGCACAAAGAAGGTCATATATTCTTGTAAAGGAAACAATGTAAGAGGAAGACATAACAATCATAAATATATATGTGCCAAATATCTATGTACCCATACATCTAAAACAAATATGAATAGACCCCAAAAATCCAATAAGCACTAGTGCAATGGGAGACTTCAATACTCCACTGTCACAAATAGACAGATTAAACTAGACAAAAAATCAACAAAGAAATATCAGAACTGAATCAAACTTTTGAGTAAATGGGCTTAGTAAATGTCTACAGAGTGTTCTACCCTACAACATCAGAATATATATTTTTCTCACCTGCAAAGGCCATAGCCCATTTTCCAAAATAGATTACATATTGGCTCATAGAACATGCTGAAATAAATGGAAAGGAACTGAAATTATCCCATGAGTATTATCAGACCATAATGCAATGAAATTAGAAATCAACGACAAAGAACCCACAAGAGCCAGGCATCGTGGTGCAGTCCTGTAATCACAGCACTCAGGTTTCCGAAGCAGGAGGGTTTCTGTGCATTTGAGGCTAGCCTGGGCTACAAAGTGAGTTTAAAGCCAGCTTGAATATCCTAAACAAATGGAAATTAAATAACCCCCTCCTGAACAAACAATGGGTCACAGATGAAATTTAGGAAAAAATTAGACAGTTTCCATAATTAAACAATAATGCCAGTACAACACATTGGAACTTATGGAACACAATGAAAGCAGTCCTATGTTGGAAATTTAGTGGTGAATTCCCAAATCAGAAAAATAGAGTGAGGTCAAATAACCTAATATTGAACTTCAAGCTTTTAGAAAAAGAAGAGCAAGTCAAGCCCAAAGCTTGTACAAGGGAGGAAATTATAAAGACCAGAGCAACTGGGGATAGAGCTCAGTGGCACAAGTGCCTGCCTGGTGAGTGCAAGGTCCTGAGTTTGATTCCTGGTACCAAAAAAAAAGAAAAAGAAAAAGAAAAAAAAACTCATGAGATATAAAGACCACAGCAAAAATTAATGCAATGGAAATTAAGAAAATAATACATAAAATCACTAAATCTAAGAGTTGTTTTTTGAAAGATTAAATAAAATTGACCAACTCTTAGCAACCTTACAAAGAAATGAATGCAGTAGTGGTCCCAGTGTGGTTAGAAAATGGTTGTGGTGTGACAAATAAAGCTGAAAGAAAAAGAAATTGTTTCCAGGTTAAAAAAAATTTGAATTGCTGATCTTAATTTGTTCATTGCTGAGCAATTTAGAAAAACTTTAAGACATTCTCTCCTTTTCTTTCTTCTTTTCTTTTTTTGCACTTAATGTTCAAGCAACATGTCTAATCTTGCAAGGGAACATCCAGCACCGTATCTCTCTTAATGCATACTAGCCACAGGTTTCATAGTATGCTAGTGGTGATAGCCTTCATATCTGCCTTCAGACGGTGACAGCCTTGTAATATTGAGTCTAGTGAAACCTGCATGTGCCTCAACTTGCTAATGTTTAGAAAAGTAGACTTTACAGCTGAGTAGCAGCCTGTTTTCCCTAATTATCAAAGAACATCTTTATAACTTTAAGTTTTAGGATGACTACAGAGTTGTATTCATCTGAATTTTGGTATCACAGTAACTTCAGTGTCATGAATTCCATGCTTCTGTGAATATTACCTGTTTCAGAAATCAGAGCACAAAGAATAATATTGATCAATGAGATTAAAAAAAACTTATGATATCAATGAAATCAGTAGTAAGATATTCCAAAAATTATTACATATTATTGATAATGTTACTGAAATATTAAATTTATCTCTATAGAAGTGTTATCAAGTTATGCTTTGTGGTTGCTATAAAGCTATGAATGCATATTGAAGCTGTGACTCCTTTACCTTCCATCCACAACCAATGAGGAGGACCTATTGACTATTTTTCCATGTTTTTTTATTCTGTCTTCTCTTTATCCCTACTGCCATTGCTTAGTTCAAGCTGTCCTTTCTAGACTACCTTACCTGCTACCTAGTTTCTATGCATCAGTTTATCTCCTGCCATCATTTCTCTATATTTATCATCCACTAACATCTTTTCTCCATAATATGACATAACTGAGAAGTAAATCTTTATTACTGTATGCCATGGAGATTCAGGGGTTATTTGTTACTGCAGTATACCTTGTCCAAGTAGGCTGATACCTAAATTTATTCAGTCCTTGAATATGCTCCACTGTCACTGGGATCTTCCTATCCTCTTCTCTTTCCTGTTTTAATGGTCTCAATTCCTATTCAGACTTTAAATGTCAGTTCCTCTGAAAAGTTTTTCTGATGTGATATGCCTGGTTTGTGTGCCCATCCTGTGAATTCCTGTGACACCCTATATTTTTCCCTAGCATGGCACTTACCATGGAATTATATCCCTCCTTGTGCTGTGAGGTTGATGAGTGTAGAGAACCTGACTTTTTCATTATTATATGTTTTCATTATTATATGTTTAGGTTTGGCACATGGCAACTCAATCTGTTGAATGAGTAAATAAACTTGTTGATCATTTAAAGAGTTTTTTCATGCTATTTATCAGGAAAAAGGAATTGAATGCAGAAAGTAGGATGGGCAAGTTATGTTCTGATTTATTATGATGATACAATTGAAAAATATTTCAATAGCAAGTCCAGTACTATCCATCTGTGTTTTCTGTCTTCTGTCTTGGTGTATATTTATATAGGTTTTCCAAGCCCCACACAAGAAAAGTATAAGAAGTAGCCATAAACTAATAGGTATGCGACTGAAGGTTCCTGAGATTTAAGAATGCTATGCATTATTATTTCTCTACATGTCTCAACAGTGCACGACAGTAACATACAGGTTAGCTCACATTATTGCAGCATTTGCTGTTCTAAGGCACAGCTTAAGGCAGTCTCTTAGGATGGATAAGGAAGATGTGTACATTCCACAACTCTTGTCTAATTGAGTCACTCTTAGATATTTTCCAGGCCCTCCCTGCTGTAAATCATAATGCATAATAAAGCTTTAGTAATGCTATCTGTGATTTCCTTGTGACCTACTATAAGTAATATTTTCCATGGCCCTGTTATAAGTTCACTATAAGTTATAAGATCACTATAAAGGCATTTCAGTGAAGAGCTTTTTTGATGAAAACAGAAATAGTTTAAATAAACTCTACTGTTCTATGGTGAGACTTAAGAGGAAATCAATCAGCTCTTTTAAAAAGAGCAATATAGTGGTGTAGAGCCACAGGTGAGATCTGAATGGTTTTGAGGTTTGACTTATTAGCTCTGACAAGTGAAGGATTTGATGTTGATATTAGGTTTCATACAGCCTGATATTTCATGACTCATAATGGGAAATGTAACTCACTAGGGTATACATTACAAATGAATCATCCACTATTAAGTGGAATAAATCAGACACACAAATTTTAATATCACAGTTTCTCTTGTGTGAGAAATCCAATGGATAAATAAGAAGCAAAATTGAGGAAACATATTAGGAAGTAGGAAGAACATGTTCAAATGGGAAGAGAAATAAAAGGGGGCAAAGGAAGAAAGAAAAAAGAGGTTAATAAAAGGAGGATAGAAGAAAAAAACAGAAACAAAGCTTTTGCCGGGCATGCTGGCACATGCCTGTAATCACAGCATTCAGAAGGCTGAGGCAGGAGGATCGCTGCGAGTTCGAGGCCAGCCTGGACTACAAAGTGAGTTCAAGGCTAGCCTGAACTGTATGGTGAAACCCTGTCTCAAAAAGAAAAACAAAACGAAACAAAAAAGAAACATAGCTTTTATACATGCAGAAAGGACGAAGAGTTGAAGGGAGGAGAGGGAAATGAGAAAAAAGAATTAAGTCATACTATGTGCAGGTACAAATTTCCTATGATGAATGTGATCATTGCATATGGCAAATCTGTACTAATAAATAAATACATTTTAAAAATTTTTTTAAAAAATGGAATCATCCCACATATCAATATTAACCACTTTTCCAAAGTAGCAGGAATCTAAATGCAAAAGGCAGGGTCAAAATTTTGTGAGAAAAATAAATAGAGAACAGAGTTAGGGAAGACATATTAGCTTGAATATTTTCCTGAGATTTCCAAGTGTTCGGGAAGTGCTAGGAACACTCAAGGGCTTGGAACCATGTCCCTTGGTTGGAAATTAAAGGGACATGAGTGAAGATCTAACATAAAGAATAGCTGAAAGCAATTTGTTCTAGCGGATTTAAGAAACAGACATAGGCTTAAGTCACTACTGTGCCACACATTACCTGTGTGACCATGGGTAAATCGCTTAATTACTTTAATCTGTTTCTTCATTAGTACAACATGGATAAAATACCTACTCTATAGGATTATGCTGGGAATTAAACATTACAATGTTTGCAAAATGCTCTGAATAGTACTTAGCCACAGAGAGATCTCCAGTGAAAAACTGGACTGTCCTGTAGAGTAAGCACCTTGCCTCTAAAAGTGCTCAATAATTTAGTTGGTCATGTAGCAGAGTGCTATAAAGTAATTCAACCTGCATGTGTATAAAGCTTAACAAGGGTAATGCCTGGAGTCTGGTGAATGCTTTCCAATCTAAGATTCTATGATACATTAAGTTTTAAATTGCTTTACAAACATTCTAAAATAAAATGGTCCTCAAACACACAAAACTAAAATGCTGGAGCTACAGGGGAAAATAGACAAATCTACCATTTTAATGGGAGATTATTTGATTTCTTTTATCTATGAATGGTGAGAAGCATGCTGCCGGGCAAATCTGAACATGAACACTGATAAAGACCTAGACAATTTGAACTACCAAGCTTGATTTATTTGACATACATTGCTGCACCCAGCTATTGGCAAATAAACTTTCACCTACATTATTCATTCTTCTATAGAAATAATGCATTTCCAATCATTATCACATAAAAACTTTTCAAAACTGACAAATTGATTCTAAACTGTATGTGAAAGGACAAAGCCCAAGTACAGCCAAGACATTCTTCCAGGAAGTTTAAGTGGGGGAGCTTGTTTAACCGGATGGCAAGACCTGTAATGAATTTGTAACAACCAAGACAGGACGGTATCGGCACAACTTGGAAGTCCGGACGCAGATTCATGCATTGTGGAATCTTGATATATGACCAGAGATGGCACTGAAGGTCACTTGGAAAAGGCTCCTAGTCAACAAATAGTATTTGGACAGTTGGCTGGCCAACTGGAAAACAAAGAAATGGAGACTTCATGCCAGACACAAATCAGTTCCATGTGGATTAATAATTTAAATGTGAAAGGCAGAAATTTAAAACTTTTCAAGTATACTTTCTTGACTTTAGGGTACATATGGATTTTTTTTGACACCAAACTTGCTAGCAACAACAACAACAATAAAAGACTGATAAATTCAACTACACTGAAGCTGAGAAATTTTATTCATTAAAAGACACCGTAGGGCCGGGGATATAGCTCGGCAGCACCAGTGCCTGCCTGGCAAGTGCAAGGTCCTGAGTTCAATTCCTGATACCAAAAAAAGAAAAAATAAATAAATAAAAGACACCATAAAGAAAATAAAAAGACCTTGAACCGGATCTTGGATTGGGGAAAAAATTGTTCTAAAGACTCTCTTGGAAAAACTGATGAAACTTCAATGATGACTATATAATAGCTATTAGTATTACACAGTGTTAAGCTATCTAAATTTGAACATTGTTCTGTGGGTACATGAGAGAATATCTTTGTCTTTAGAGGTGCATGCTACAATTTGCTCTCAAATGGTTCAATAACAACAAATCTTTACACACAAAATAGAAAACTCTGAGTCTATGTGAAGGGATACAGGACACATAGAGACATTATTTTAGTCACAAAACTTTTTATGTTTGATTTTTTTTCAAGGTCAAAAGTGTTCTTAAAATTGAAAACACAGTATCCCATAAATATATTGTTTTATCAACTAAAAATAAATTTAAATTTTTAAAAAGCCATTATAAAAATCCTTCAGTCTCTTTCACAATGCATACACCAAAATGCACAAAGAAACTTGGTGATTTTCAAACATAAAATGATAATAAATCACCTGTTTTCAACTAAGGAAAAATCACTGGGTTTTTTGGTATATGATTTATAGATATCTGCTATATGTATATTTTTATATAATATACATATTTCAAGAATTTATACAATCCAATTTTAAAATGAAAGATCATAAATTGTAAAAAATGGAAAATACATATTACAGAAAGAAGACATTTGCAATACTTACAATTGAAAATAGATTGGTATAAAAATATGTACTTTAAAATGCTTAGATGGGAGAGAGGACACATGAATTATACAGTCCTTCCTGGTCCTCACTGAAGTCCAGGAAGCTTATATTTGTAATCCCATGGAAAAGTTGTTGGAGTTCTAGTGAGCTAATTCCAACCTACCTCTTCCAGTGCAACCCATGCGAGAATAAAGACACTAAGGCATATTTGTAGTTCTGGGGAGCCAAGGGGTCCTAAGTGCCACTATGATGATGGCTAACTGGAACAACAGCCTCAACCAGGGCTGAACTCAGGTTTTATTAATTCATGAAGAAGGGAGTGGCTTGAGGACAAGTGACTTATGAGAATGGCAGGAAGTACCTGAGTGCTGTGAGCTGGGCTGGGTAGGAGTCCTGAAATCACCTCTGCAATATGCAGAGAGAAGGATATGCAGAAAGAGTAATCTGCATAACACAACTGAGGTAGTATGTGAAGTTTTGGGATTAGTGCTTTGGCTCTGATGTGTAATCTTTTATGCCCTGGGACGTCACAGCCTCTTATCTCAAAGGTCAATCCCAGCGGACAGCATGGTGGACGACTCACCATCCTCCCCAGCTCACACATTTTTGGGGGGAGCTTAGGGGACAGGGTAACACTGCCCTGTCACCTTGCTTCAAAGACTACACATCAGCACCTCGGCTGGACAGATCTGCATGGCTTAAACCAACTGAAGGGATAAGGAAAAGTCCTAGCCAACTCTGTACGTAGCAATGCATGGAAACAGGGTCAGGTTTAGCCAAAATGGAGATAAATCCTCTTCTTTCAAGGAGTGTCGTGCAGGTGGTCCTCCACAATGAAGGAGCAACCTGTGAAAATAAAAGGCTCAACCTTTATCAGTAATTAGGGAATACAAATGAAGGGCATTACACAGTACCTATTTAGTCTTGGTAAACCAGCCAAAAGTAACAAGTCCAACTATGGCAAGGATTGAAGGTGGGATGCAAACGCTACCAAAGCTGGTGCCAGCAGAGACTGGTACCGTCACTGTGAAATCAGTTGGAGGTATTTTATCAGGCTCAGTACCCTCACACCTTCTGGCCCAACAGTGCTACTCCAACATTCAAACAAGACTTGGGCACACGTACCAAGGTGGTACCAGTGGTACCAAGGTAGTATCAGAGAGTGTCTACCAGTCTTAGTAGTAGTTACTGGGGCAGAGCCAGGCTTTGGGGGGCATGAGCTTATATGATTGGAGACAGAGGAGGCTTTGAAAGAAAAATACAGAATGACTTACCAGGTTCAAAAGTGAGTATTTACTTACAATGGGAAAGGAACGTTACAAATGTCACAAACCCAGGAAAGAATTCAGTTAGTTTCATGACCTAAAAACTCAGGAAACTCAATAAATTTATTACAGGTTCCATCGATAAAGAGAAAAATGTACAAGGCATTTACATCGTATCTGCCACAGTACAGGCTAGATTCTTGACAGGAGAGAACTTCCATTTGTCTTGGCAGTGGAAAATAAATTTCTACATGTAGATATCTGGGTGAATTCACAGACTTTCTTTTTTACTAGTGATGCTTTATGTTTGTTAAATATACTATCTTATATGCATCAGATAGTAGACTGAGAACAGTACTTTAACATAAGACACCCCCAATTCTTTCCTAAGTCATCCACCTCTGTTTCCTTCCTTCCTCTCCCAGCCTCTCCTAGGTCCCCATCACTTCTTAACCACAAGCTTCCTGGAAGGCAGCTGCAAAGGCTGGATGCAGACAAATGGCAACCCATGGGGACAAGAACCCTGCCCTGTGTGTGGCTGTTCTGTTTGGTTTTATTTTGGTGCCGAGGTGGTGTACGGTGGCTGTGGAAATATTACCTAGTCTATCAAACGCGCCACGTTAGACGTACTGTTCTTGCATTACCCTAGCCAGCTAAAAGCAGAAGAGGGTTTACAGGCCCATCGAAGCCACTTGCCCTCCCTTTTACACTCAAACGCCCCACCCTGAGAGGGTCAGGCCCGCGCCAGCCTCTCGCCGGGGTTTTTCCAGGCGCTCTTCTCCGCACTCCAGACCCGACCTACTCGATTACATAAATCCTCCGAACCAGAACCCGGTCCGAGCTCCACCCGCCCGCCGCGGAGGGGCGGGGACAGCAAGGCCCCGCCCACAACCCCGCCTCATTCCGGAGGGGTGGAGCGCACCTACGCTCGCAGCTGGGGCCGTGGTCCCGCCGAGCGCCGGTCTGGCCTTGTCCGCCGGAAGCCCGGCCTCGCGCCGGGAAGGACCGGCCACGGCGGCAGGTCCGTGAGGGTGAGCATGCGCGGGCCCCGACCGCTAGGGTCCTTCGCTGGCCCGCGCCCCCTGCTCGGGGATACGGGGCGCGAGATCGCGGCAGCCGGAAGCCTCCCGGCGGGGTCCCCGGCCTCTCTCTGCTCCCCGCCCCGCCCGCCTGGTCTCCCAGCCGCGCCGTGACGTGCGCGCCCCCGGTGCGGAGGCGACGTCGGGGGAGCGTCTGGGAACGCGCCGGGGGCGGGGCGGGGCGAGGAGGGGCGTCGGCGAGGAGGAGGCGGGTGGCGGTCTGGCCCTTGGTCTCGGCTGTTTTTGCTTCTCCCATTGAAGACTGGGCGTTCCAAGCTTTTCTCTTCTGGGCGGTCCCCACCCTTCCTTGGCACTAGCGGAGGCTAAGATACTAATTCTAGGGCCTCTGTTGCGTTTTTGTTGGATTTTTTTTTTTTTTTTCTGGGAAACGGGATCCGGCCGCTTATCCTAATAATTGAGAAAAAATGTTAAGAGTAGTTGATAGTCGCACAATTAGGTTAAAAGTATTTTTGCTAGTCACTCTTATTTTGCAGAAATACGTTTTTGATGTCAATTGCGCATGTGCTTGGAAACCAGAGTGCTTGACCTCTTAACAATTGTGTGACCTTGGACAGATAAATTCTAGCTGCTGAGTGACTTCGATAAACTCATATACACACAGATACACATATATTTTATACTGCATAATATGCATAATATACGTGTGTATCTGTATGTACATATAGAAGGTAGCACTAACCAATTTCACATAGTTGTGAAGATTAAGTGAAGCCTAAACACTGTGTTTAACACAAAATAAGCACTCAGTAAGTGCTACTTATATAAAAATAGCATTTTTCACTATGGTTTGTGGTTTTGATTTTAAAGATTCTAATTATGAAGTCTCCCTCCAGTTTTCTTTTGTGAAAATATAATAGAAGGATATGCCCTAGGGTTTCTGTAATATCTGACCCTTCAGAGTGCAAGTGGTCAAGGCACCGGGTACTGCAGGGCTGTAGTTAGCAGTGAGCGGTGTTGCACTACTCTGTGTGTGAGGAGGAGGGCTCTGGTCACCAGAGGAAACACGCACAGAAGAAAAGCTTGGTGAAAGTGTATGATGTCTTCGCTGTTCCTCTGAGGGGAAGCCCTGGGACGCACGATCATATGCTACTTTGTATGTGAATTTGACTGCGGGTAAAATATAGCTGACTATATAATTTCCTTAACAGAATTTGAAGGATGTTCGTTCCAAGATCTTTAAAAGTCAAGAGGAATTCTAATGAGGACGGCAGAAGTTGTGTAGCTAAGAAAATTAAACCAGAAACAGAAGTCCAGCATTTGGACAAAGACAGAGGGGTTCCATTTGATGCTTTAGTTCCAAAAGAAGCCGCAGCACCAGACAGGGCCGGCAGTGAATTGGGTCCCTTCCCCAGACCAGCTCACCAGGTAGTCGAGGTTGGCCTGGTAGCACCTGAGCAGAACGAGAAGAACAGCCCTCCTTTTGAAGAGCCTGTGAAGTCCTTTTCCAAAACACAGCGCTGGGCAGAGCCGGGGGAGCCTGTCTGTGTTGTCTGTGGCCGTTATGGAGAGTATATCTGTGATAAGACAGACGAAGATGTGTGTAGCCTGGAGTGTAAAGCAAAACATCTACTCCAAGTTAAGGAAAAAGAAGAGAAGTTAAATCTCAGCGACGTACACAATGCTGGTTCTGAGCCAGAGTCTCCGCTCACTGCTTTTTATGTCTACAGAGAGCATCCTTTTATTTCAGACCTTCAGGAGGACCAGATTGAAAATCTTAAACAGCAGCTAGGAATTTCAGTTCAAGGGCAAGAAGTCACCAGGCCCATTATCGACTTTGAACACTGTGGTTTCCCTGAGGCCTTAAATCACAACTTGAAGAAGTCTGGCTATGAGGTGCCAACCCCCATCCAAATGCAGATGATCCCTGTGGGACTTCTGGGAAGAGACATTGTGGCCAGCGCAGATACTGGCTCGGGAAAAACAGCTGCTTTTCTTCTTCCTGTTATCATCCGAGCTTTACCAGAGGTAATTGATAGAGTCCACATGCATTATTCTAAGGAACAAATGTGGTATTTACCATATTTCATCTTTAACTGTGATAAAATTGCAAGCTGAGAATAAATGTTTATTTATTTATTTTTTTGTTTTGTTTTGTTTTTGTTTTTCTTCCGGTACCGGGAATGGAACTCACCACCTTTACTTGCCAGGCAGGCGCTGTGCGGCTGAGCTAAGTCCCCAGCCCGAGAATAAATATTTTTAACTTATAGTCACTGGCACTCCTACTTTATTTTGCTGCTGATAGTAGTTGAGTATAGAACATAATTTTAGAGACTTTTTCTTTCATTATCTTGAACCAAAGGTCTCTTCATTGAAGATCTAAAATATTCCTTACAGAACATTTTTTAAAACAGATTTTCTGTTAAAAGAATAAGCTTTTGATGGGGGAGGGAGAATCCTGCTGACCAGATGAGTTGCAATTTATATGTCAACTGTGCCTCCTTGAATTTTGTATTTTGAAGAAACCACTTTTTAATGAAGTTTAACTCTATTGTAGAATTTCAAAATAAACCCTTCAGCATGATCCGTGGTTCTTAAAGTAATGCTTCATTGCCTTGTTACTTTATAGTATATTAAGCACTTTCACACATTACTAGTTTACTGAATATTTTGAGTGATTATTTTTTGTCAATACAGGTTATGTATCCCTTACCTGAAGTGCTAGGGACCAGTTGGATTTAAAATTTTGGAGTTTTTCCAGTTTTGGAATATTGAATAGACTTTTACTAGTTGAGCATCCCTAATCCATAAATAGGAAGTTCACTACAGTATTAAACTTGAATGTCATGTTGATGTTCAAAGTGTTTTGTATTTCACAACATTTTGGATTTCAGGTTTTTGGGTTGGAAATATCTAACCTGTATTGGTGAATCTGTAGGCTCTGAACCATAGCAGAAAAGAAAGGGAGTGAAAAATGTGGGTTAAGAGAGGAAAGATAAGGGAGAAAAATTGGGAAAGCTAGAATAGTAGAGGATAATGTGAGTGCTGGGTGTGGTGGTGCACACCTGTAATCCCAGTACTGGGAGGCAGAGGCAGGAGGATTGCCATGAGTTTAAAGCCAGCCTAGGCTACATAGTGAGTTCAAGACCAGCCTGAGCTACAGAGTGAGAGCCTATCTTAAAAATAAAAAAAAAAAAAAGATAATGTGAGAAAAAATAAAGTACTAAATGTTCAAACTATAGATCAAACACACTGGAGGACCATAAGGCCAACACTAGGATATGGAAGATCCCCACCCCCAGCCGCAAAGTCAGTCCTTTGCATGAAGTAAGAAGTAAATCTACAAAAGAGGTTAGAGAGAAAAACCGGGGTAAAATGCTGAGCTCTGACCGGATCCTTATGGTGACATCCGGTTTTTCTGTTCTGAGGAGATGGGTAGAGACTGCAGAGCCCAGTATCTTCTTGTAGGAGCAAACCTTCCACTTCCCACTTTGGTTACTGTGGACACCTCTCCCAGGCCCTAGTTTTGGTCTTCCGTTGTATATCTGTGTTACAAAAAAGATGGGATCAATCTATGATAGCTTTTGGAGAAAAAAAAATCTGAATTCAGTGAGCAGAAGGTGGCAAAGCTCATATCTAATTGGACTCATGAGAATGCTTTCAAAGGTAAATGTTCCTGGAATCACTGAAGATTTAGTCTACATCCGCAAGAATTAACTGCTGGTGCTTCTGACTTGTTTTTCACCTCTTTGCAGAGCAAAACTCCATCTGCAGTCATTCTTACACCAACGAGAGAGTTAGCCATTCAGATAGAGAGACAAGCTAAAGAACTGATGAGTGGTCTGCCGCGCATGAGAACTGTGCTGCTTGTGGGGGGCTTACCCTTGCCCCCACAGCTTTATCGTTTGCGACAACACGTCAAGGTAAGCACCTGTTTGATAGAGTGTCTTTGAAAAATTTTGTAAGCCGTACAAGAATTAGTATTTTGTTTTATTTCCCTTTGAGGACAAAGTATGATTTTAGGTAGTTTTTAAATTCTTGGCAAGTAAGCCTTGAATTCCTTGAAGTTCATTCCATACAGGAAAGGGACACAGTGCATTGAGTGCCCCGTCATGTGCCAAGTGTGGTTGAATGTATTCACATTCATTATCTCATTTAACCAGTCACTTTTGTTCTGTGGGTGGGTTGGCGTATCCTAACTTTTATGGTTAAGTTGAATCTTGGAACGATGGGGTTCATCTAAAGATCTGTAAGCAATAAATGAGTGTTGCCAAAATTGGAAACTTATCTACTCCTTCCTTAGCTATGCTATTATGTGTGGTCGTATTTTCTTTCTTTCTTTTTTTTTGTCTTTTTGAGACAGTGTCTCACTGTGTAGTTCAGGCTGGTCTTGAACTTACTTTGTAGCCCAGGCTGGCCTTGAACTTGCAATGATCCTCCTGCCTCAGCCTCCCGAGTGCTGGGCTTACAGGTGTGCGCCAACATGCCTGGCTAGTATTTTCTGATATTTAAAAATATGTAAAAGTAATACAGTGCATTGATGGTTTTGGTGCTTGGTAGCAGTATGTCTGTAGGTAAGTAACTTTGTGTCTGTGAGCCTGTTCCCTTGGAGTTTGAATGGTTGGTTGAATAGTTGCCTTTAAAGTCCACATGTTTAATGAAAGGATTGGAACAGATGTTGACCAGTTAAAGTAGGCTTTAGCCCTGGTGCAAATGCGGGGTCCTGGAGTCCTGAGCTGCTCTGGACTCCATTTAGTTTCTGGGGTGGTAGGGAGGTCCTGGAGTCTCAAGGGAGAAGCTGAGATTCCAGTAAGTTGGTGGGACATCCTGGAGGAGGGGACAACAGTGTCTTACCAGCTAGCAGGCATCTACTGCAGTGTTCAACACCCACCTACCTGCTGCAGTGAACCCAGGCTTTGCACATGCTCAGTAAGCACTCTACCGCTGAGCCACATCTACAACCCGAGTTTAACAACTTCTATGGGTGAACATCAGCTTTCTTAGAGCAATAATGTAAAGATCAAATGAGATGTATTTGACAAATTTAAAACATAAAATACAATTTTAAGATACTACAAATCGATAATGGGATATTTTAAAAGTTATAAAAAATGGGATATTGGATCAGTGGTTTTTAATATGGACATCCAAAATATACAATAGGTAAAGGTGATTTTATTAATACAAAACTATTATATGTGCAACAATATATATTTATAAAGTAAATACTAAAAATATTTTTGATGGGCATGAAATTTGAAAGTAGGTTAATAGAATTTACTACAATCTCCTGTGAACCTGTGCATTGAATTAATTTTGTTGCCGAGAATAGAATGGAGATAAGCATGTGCAACTTCTAACAGCTATTCCTGTGTTCCCACATTGGTAAATATGTGCA
Organism: Chinchilla lanigera; assembly: GCF_000276665.1. Lineage (NCBI taxonomy): Eukaryota > Metazoa > Chordata > Mammalia > Rodentia > Chinchillidae > Chinchilla > Chinchilla lanigera. The sequence goes on along the minus strand of NW_004955406.1, from coordinate 36,880,198 downwards.
AATCCTAACAGCTTTGAAATAACTATTCTTGCATTCCCATTCTTAAATAAGTTAACACACTGGGGTAACCTCCAGCTTGCAACATTTAGTAACTCAAGATTGGGTGCAGCGTTTTGACACTTTTTAAAAATTCTCATGCAACATAGTATAAAGAATTTTTTTTCTCCCTAGCTCCCTGGAAATAAGTTGCTGACTTGAACCATACTCTAAAGCGTAAGAGTATGGTTCTTACTAACAGGGACATTATTCTGCATAACCACAATACATTTGTGGAATCAGTAAGAGCGTAGATTCTTTGGAATACATCAGGAGTTAACATTGATATCATCTATATCTTGGAACCCGTTCTCATTTTTATAATTTTCCCATCATTTTTTTATAGTACCCGTTCACATATTGCATGTAGTCCATTATCATCTCCAATTTGGAACAGTTTGTCAGTCTTCCAATTTCCTCCTTAAAAAAGAAAAAGATTTACATGCCTCTTAGTTTGAGGGACATCCCTCATATGATTAGGACTATCACAGAAGAGGTGGTTTGTACTTTGCATTGCATTTTTTTCAATGGTAGATTTCTGTTTTCTTCCTGGTGATGTCCTCTCTTTTTAGCAATTCTAAGGTTCACTTTTCCCCTTTTGACATTTAGTAAATATTTTGGGAGGGAGTATTTTGTGCTATATAAATTTTTGTGCTTCACCAAACTTCCAGTTTATTCACTTCTTTATAGCAGTGTAAATTCATGTTGTCCTGTTTTGTTCAAAGGGTTGTAATCTGTTTACATTGTGATTTGATTTGATGCTCCAGTTGTCCTTGATTTGCCCCCTGGAAGTACCTTCTAGGTGGTCTGTGTCCTTAGATCATATCCCCACTATTCTTTGAGTACTTCCCTGTGTAAAGAAAATGCTCCAGGCTTGTCTTGTCCTTTCCCTTGCCCAGCCCTGGAATCATGCCTCCCTTCAAGGAGTCTTGGTTTCTTTTGGTAAGGAATAGTATTTGGAAACTAAGACGTGGGTGCTGTAGATACTCACTGCTTTTGGGCTGTCGCTGTTTCTAGTACCTCTTATTGGAGACAGCTGGGAAATCTAAGTGTGTGCTTTTTCGTGTGTATAGTTATTACAGTCTGAGACCATGATTTACGTTGAGTTCCAAGTCTAATTCAACACAAAGAAATTTGCTTTACGTTTTCTGTTTCCATATTTTTATATCTGTAACTCTGACAGGGAAAAACCTGCCGCTTACTTTTCTTTATGTATTTGTTGGTTTGACCAGTTCTCCTACAAAGGGCCACTCTCACACCATGGAGACTGTCCCCTGCCACGCAGCCTTCCTTCCTCACTAGGCTCCACGCCTGAGCCAGCCCTCCTGGAGTCCCCTCCCCTCCTGGAGTCCCCTCCTTACCCTGCTGCCACTCCCAGGCCTCACCCTAGCTGGTGCTCCCTCACCAAAGGCATCTGAGGAAAGATAACTGCAGCATTTTTCAAGAGCAAGGGCAAAATAAAAGAGCTTTTCAGGTTAAAAAAGAAAAACCGGACAGTTAATTAGCAGTGTGCCAGTTAAAAGACCTTTGAAACTGAGAGTCTACCGATAGAAGATGGTTCCATACGTGGAAGCACGCATGGTGCGCGAAGAGTAAGCTCGTTCGTGAGTCTAAGTAAACGCTGAATAAAAACAGTAATAATAATCAACAATCTGAATTTCAAAAAAGTGGAAAGTAGCTGGCTAACAGAGGCATGTAACTGCAGGGAATGTGGTAAAGCATTTGCCCGAGATAAAGGTAAAAGTTTTAGTTAACTTTACAGTTTATTAAATTATATGTATTTGTTAAAGTTCAAGGGAAAATACTACAAGAATGAAAAAAGGTTTACCATTTTGAAAGCAGCAGAGGGGAAAAAAGACGAAGAGAAGAATTAAACTCAACTAAAAATATTAAAATTGAATTGAAGGATCAGGGACATAGCTCAACAGCACAGTACCTGCCTGGCAAGCGCAAGGTCCTGAGTTTGATTCCCAGTACCATAAATAAATATGACTTGAAAGTTTATGATATTTCTGGAGTGCCCAAGCAAATCCTTACAGTTGTGTGAACAGAGAATCTTATAACCCTTATAAAAGATGTTAACCTTTTCAGTGGTTTTATCATCCTGCCAGTGTGGACCTGAGCAGTGAAATACAGTTGAATTAGATCATTTGTAGTTCTGTCTTATACCAGACACTTTCAGTTAATCCTCACAATAATTAGCATCATTTCCAGTGGTGGAGGAGAGAACAGAGTCTCACACCATTATTACAAGGTAGAGCTTGGAATACTAGTGAAGTTCATTCGACCAGAGAACCCCTACTTCAGCCATTACTGCAACCACTGTGTTACAAAACTCTTGAGAGCCTCGAGCAACCTTAGCAATCACTGTGCCCAACTTCTTAATTTAAAAATGAAATAACAAACCCAAAGAGGTTACAGACTTTGCATTTGTGCACTTCGCCAAATGGCTAATTGCCGGCACAGCCCCTCACTGCCTGTCGCCCTTATCACCTGACCCTCGCTGGCCCTCCAGCCTCAGGAGTGTCATAGATGTCATTGTCCCTCTGCTTCTGTCACTCTCCTTGCTCTCCTTGCTCACCCTGTCTAGTCCTTCAGGTTTGAGCTTATGTTTTAGGTAGGGCTGGACAAATCTCTGCCTTCATTGCCTACCATCCTTATCTCATTAGCATTTATTTGTTACATCTGTGTCTTCCCTGATGTTATAGGTTATCCAGGAGCAGGAACTATGTTTGACTTATTCATCATTGAATTTTGAGTACTTAACACAGTGTCACATATTAGCCACTTAGTAAAAATTGAATGAATGAATATTATCTAATTTTCAAATTTGCTTTTTCTCTTTTATTCAGGTTATCATAGCAACCCCTGGACGACTTCTGGATATAATAAAACAGAATGCTGTGGAACTCTCTGGCATAAAAATTGTAGTAGTAGATGAAGTAAGTAGTATTTAAAAAGCATTGGTGACATAATTTTATATAATTTATGGAAAGTATATTATGATTACATAGTTTTATTGTATATTCAGGGGCATTTTCTCCCCCAAAGGAAAAAATGCAGAGACTTAGCAAAAATAGCATTCTGAGCAGGTTCCTGTGCAGTGTTGAGGTCTGGCACATGAACTAAACCCAGAGCTGTCTTGTAGTTGACGGCTGGTGGCACTAAGTCAACAGGTACTGTGTTCACAGTGATAAGTTTTTAAACATTTAGTGTTCTATGTCATTTGTCCACAAAATTAAAGGAATCAGTGATAACAAATTATTAACAGGAACTGTGGAAATAACTAGTAATGCTTTGTTGCATGGCTCTTTTTACTTCTTTTTTTCTGTGTGGACAGAGGTATCTGTGGTTGTGATTGTTCGGTTTTGTTTTGTTCATATATCCTAGGAGCATTTTATACTTTTGGCTTCTATGACAAGGTGAAGTAAGTGTAATATTCCTTGTGTTATGTTCCATCATGCAGACAAGCACAAGACCACAGAACCTTGTGCCAGTCTACACTGGGCATGTACGGTCCCTGCCTACGGGGCACATGTATGTTCACACGTGTCCCCCAGCAGTGACAGAGCAGAGGTTTGGTGCTACCCCCAGTGATAGAACTGTGGGTCACAGGTGCTGGCCCATGACAACATCCTGGCTTGCTCTGGGGGCCTCAGAAAGTAGCAGTGGATACCAGAGGAAGTGGAAGGAAAACGTAGCTAAGACCCTGAAGACCAAGGTGTGGGCATTTTTGCCATCTCCCATGAGACCTTGTTTAATCTTTTAGAGCAGTGGCAAGGTTGAAGAATGATGGCAAAACTGTCTCATAGGCCCAAAAGTCCTACAGGGATGTAAGATAACATTTTTCAGTCCATTACAAGGTCTGCTAAGTCAGCATTGTCCTGGCATGCCCTTCCGGTGGAACTGATGTATTGCATCTACTTATCAGCAGCCTCACTCTCAGTGACCGGACTTCCTTTTGTTGATAAGCCCATGTTCTTCCCGTCTGTGGAGCCTGGGAAATGATTTTTGTGTGGAATTTAGAAGTTAGGTTCCGTTCATCCTCGCTGCTTTTCATAGCCTTTTCGTTTTCTTCAACCAGCGATAAGGTGTGGCAGTGCTGTGTTTACGGTAAGGTGGAAAAGAAGTATCCATTCAGCAAGCACGTGCCGAGTGCTGCTAGTCCAGCCCCTTGGCATTTAAGGAATTTGGTTTCTGTGTGGTCTGGAAGGGAAGTGAGCTGATCCTGTTGGTTAGGTTCCAGAGCTGAAGTCGGCACAGAAGTACGATTTAGGTACACGTTGACCAGCTCTGGATTAGTTCGGACAGAATTGCAGAGAAGTTTTGAGTACTGTTCAGACCTGCAAGGTGCTACAGTCTTGTCAGAGAGAAAAGACCCATACACGTGAAGTAAAAGCAAAAACATTATCCTGTGTACTGAGATACAAAAGCACTCAAATAGATGATGTAGGCCAAGGTTGGCAAGTAGTTTCTGTAAAGTACCAGAGGGTAAATATAGGTTTTGGGGGGCTATTATGGTCTCTGTTGCAACCAATGTACACAGCCATAGTCTGTATAAAAATGACTGTGACGGGATTCCACTAGAACTGTATTTACAAAAGCAAGTAAAGATTGGAAATTTTTCTGAGTACTGTATTTTGCCAACTACTGATAAAAGCTATTAATACAATAATACGACTGTATATGATATGGCAGCTGTTCAGGACAAAAAAGGTCAGAAAGAAAAATGAAAGTAAATATATTGGCACCGTACAAAAATGGCTTCTTAGAGATAATGGAATTCAACCTGGGCCACAAAGAATGGAAAAAGATTTAGGAAATAGGGGATGTATTAGATAGTCCGCATGAAGAATCTGACATAAGCAGAGTCAGAAAGCCCAAGTGCCTAGTGTGGGTGAGGAGGGAACAGAAAAGAGACCAACCAGCTTGAATTCTCCTGAGAAATAATAGGAGCAGAGTTGGTTAGCTTGGGTGGGGTCAAATTATAGAGGGCCTTGAAAGGGAGACAGAGGAGCTATGATTTGATGTGGGAGACAATGAGGCTTTCTGAGCTGGGGTGTAACATGTTGAAAGTGGTGGTTTAGGAAGCTTGTTCTGCTCAGTACAAGAGAAATTAAAAGAAGAAAGAGACTGTGAGATAGAGGAGCCAGCAGTCCAGACAGGGGGTGAAGGGGTCAGGGACAGGATGGAGGCGGTGGGATTCAAGGGTTAATCTGAGAGTCACTGTAAAGTAATTATTTACGAGTCTTCTGATGGCTGCATTTGAGAGACAAAGAAGGCAGCTATAGAAGCGACTCTATAAGTTATAGTTGTACCTTTAATTTGAGAAAAGGATAAGTGGGTACATTTTGGAGCTTGGTAAACTATTTGAGCTCAGCTTTAGAATGTTAAGTGAAATAAATCAGATACAGAGGTTTAAATATTACATGGTTTCTCCTATGTGAGAAACCCAAACTATAAATAAATAGCAAAATAAAAGATAGATAATAGGAAGTAGAGAGATCTTTCTCAAGTGGGAAGGAGGTCAAGAGATGGAGGGAGAGGAGAGGAAGGGAATAAAAAAATTAAGATATTATGTACATGTACTCATGCCGCACAAGGAGTCTAAACGTTCTGTACTGCAGACATGTACTAATAAAAAAAGAGCCTTGAATTTCAAATGAATGATGGACCCACGGGAACCACCCTGTAAATGTAAGAAAGGTGCTTTGGAATCCGTTTGGCCTAATGATTTCTGTAAGAGAAAAAGGCTGGAGAGAAATGAGCGGGGAGACTGGAGCAAAGGGCCTAGCTTGGAAGAGGAATCATTAAAGTGAACTAGTCTAAGGGACAGAGAGGAACTAAGCATGAGCGATGCTCCTGCGGAGGAGAAGTCTGCTTCAAGAGGTGGGTGATGACCGGAGTGATGAAGGGTGAAAACTAGGATAATGTCTTCAGAATCTGAAAATTCTGCTGTGCTGTGTCTCCAGTGAGACCTGTCTTTTGGCCCTAGAATTTTCTGCCTGCTCCTTTTGTAAGTGTTCCTACCTCTGAAACCTTCCCTCATTGCCCTAGGCCGCCTTTCCTCTTTGTTGAACTGCTCACAGACTTCGCTTAGTGTATTCTCAGCCATAGCCCAGTCACCAAGTGCAGTGTTTATCCAAGTTTCTGTAAAAGGAAGAACAACTTGTCATGTTCAGTGAATATAATGCAAGACCAGACCTCTCACATAGATGTTCTGATTCACTAGGTTCGAGCCAGAGTCCAGGAATTAGTAAAAACTCATTCCAGGTGATTCTTAACTTTGGAGAGGTCTGGGGCACACTGACTAGTAGGTTGCTGACATATATTTAGGGCCTTGTTCAGTGCTTAGAATTAATGAATGCTTATTTATTTATGAGATGTATTTTAAGGCTTTTGGTTTTGTGTGCACTGTTACTGGTTTTGAGGATACAATGGAAAGCGACACAGATTGGCTCTCTGCCTCATAAAACTGAGACAAATGTTGCTACCCAAAACAGTATAGCAGAGTAGATTGGTAGTTGGGGAATCCCTGGGAAGGGGATGTTTATGCTGCAATCTGAATGAAAAAGAACCAGTCATGCCAAGATCCATCTCAGGCAGTGATGGCAGACCTCTGAGAGACTGAGTGCCCGAACTGCCCACGACGCCATGCTCTGGCACAGCTCCTGCTTTCCAAGCACGTGCGTGGCCCCTGTGTGCGCTGTTAACAGGTAGCTGGCTACTGGGGCAGTGCTGGGGTGACTTGGCTCATGTGCTCTGTGTGCCCACTGTGACACATGTGCCCTAGGTTTGCCTCCGCTGATCTGAGGGAAGACTGTTGCAGACAGGCCAGCCAGTGCCCAGCTGCGGAAATGAGAAGGTACCTGGGGTATTTGGGACAAAAGGAAGGCTGATGCGCTAGGGTCGGGAGGATGAGGGAGAACGGCAGGAAATGAAGTCAGAGACGTGAATACGTGTGGAAACGTACGACGTTAGGCTGTGTTTAGATGTTGGATCTCATTCTGAGTGTGGTGGGAAACGACTGGAGGGTTTAAGCAGGACAATAATGACACCTCGTTATACTCCCAGAAGAATCCCTGTGGTGGGAGGAGAAGGGGTCCTGAGTGGTGGTGACAGCAAAGGGAGCATCCTGTCCAGAGTGAATTGGAGAGAAATAATCCGCTTTGGGATGCAGTAGTAGTGTCAGTGGAATTGTCATGGATTTGAAGTGGGTGATGAAGAGGAGATGAGTAGGGACTTGCAGTGATGCCATTTCTTGGGATGTGTACCAGTATAAGAGAAGGTTTTGCAGGGAGGAAATACAGAATTCCATTTTGAGCATGTTAAGTTTGAGAATCCTATTAGATCCAAGCAGAGGTATTAAGTGGGCCATTGGTTTCTGCCACTTGAGTTCAGAGAAACGTCATGGCCAGAGATAAGGTTTTGGTAGTCTTTGAGTTATACTGGTACTCAGAGCCATGGAGGGAATGTGTCTGTCTTCTTTAGGGAGAGAGGACAGATGTGCAGCAGAAAGGGCCTGCTCTGGAGCTTATGGGGCTTCCCAGCAAATAGAGTGTTCAATGTACAGAGACTGAATAGAAAATGGATCTGAAAATAAAGTAGCCCCTGAGAGAGGAGAAAAGTCCTGACAGAAATATTTGAAGAAGATGGTAATAATTATCTTATGAGCTGTAATTTAAATATATATTTTACATTTATGAATGTTGTCTGTTTTGATTGATTCATCTGTTTCTATGTTGGACCATACATTAGACCATGCATACATGATTTGAAAGTAAGGTCTTTGTTTGTTTGTTTTTTTGAGACAGGGTCTCTCTATGTAATTCAGGCTGTCCTTGAACTCACTAACTAGCCCATGCTGGCCTTGACCGGCTGCAGTTCTCCTGTCTCAGTCTCCTGAGTTTTGGGATTGCAGACATGGACCACCATGCCTGCCTTCCTCAGATGTCACACAGCCTTTCAGCTTCATGTTTATAATGCAGACTCTAAAGCCAAGTTACCAAGGTCTGTGTCTCAGCCCCACTCCTTAATCACCGTGTAATATGCCTCCATTTCCTGATCAGTAAAACTGGGATCATAATAGCGACTGCCTGGCAAGGTTTGATGAGGTTGTGTGCTATACTTGGAAAGCTGCTTGCTGTATAATAAATGTTCAGTGAATGCAACTGTTGAACCATAGTTAGCCACTCAGTAGATTTGGTAAGTGAATGTTCAGCCCCTTCAAGAGTGAAGTTTTGGTAACAGAGATGGAAGTCAGATTTTCAGACATTCAGGAAGTCGTGAGTAATGAGAAATACACCCAGTTCAAAAAATAGTTCCAGAAAATTTTGGCAAGTTCGTTTTATAATTGGGGCACATTTACCTTTACCTCTTTTTCTTATCTTTATGCTTACCTCCTGCCATTGCATTTTCTCAGTAGCTTTGTTTTAGTTGTGAGAAGTTCTGATTTTTGAAACAGTATACACACACACACACACACACACACACACACACACACTTTGTTTTTGTCATACTGGGGATTGAACCCAGGGCCTTTACACTAAGCTACATCCCCAGCCCAGCATATATTTTATTTTGAGACAGGGTCTCATTGATTTATTCAGGCTGGGCTTGAACTTTTGATCCCCTGCCTGAGTCACCCAGCCTGCTGGGATTACAGGTATGTATCACCACACCTGAGTCTCAAACATATTTATGCAGTACTTTTACTTGTAAGAATTTTAAAACATATATTTTTCACATTTTAATCTGCTGACATCCTCTAAAATAGGAAATAGATTAAGAAGTAGAAACAAAGATGTAGAAAGAGTAACTGTTTTCCCAAGGTCTGTTTCATAAAGACTTTAAAAAAATGCAATTTAAGCCAGGCGTGGTGGCATGTGCCTGTAATCCCAGCACTCTGGAGCCTGAGGCAGGAGAATCGTTGCAAGTTTGAGGCCAACCTGGACTACAAAGTGAACTCAACACCAGCCTGAACTGCATAGCGAGATCCTGTCAAAAAGACCAAAAAAAAAAAAAACAGTTGGAGATTCAGGATATAAGTATTTTCTTTGTGTAATATAAATGAAACAGAAATTTCATGAAAAAATAATCCTTGCTACATGTAGGTTTTCTATTCTGGTATTTTCTATCCTATCCTGTTTTCTCTTGGTTTTTATTGTAATGTTATTCATGGCTCCTATGTTTCAAATTGGTAACTATTTTATGAGTAATCTGTGAACATTAAAGAAAAGCTGAAAAATGGGAGAGAAGGGCCCATGTTCCTCGAACCTTAAAATAACCATAGTTAATATATATGTCCTTTCACATCTTTTCTCCAGTGCATAGTTTGTAAGAGGCCTTAAGAATTCAGACTTTAATCTGTACACAATGGGAGCCCTGGAAGGATTTAAGCAGGAATGTGTTATAATCAGACTGGTGCCATGAATGTGAATAGCCTGGAAGCAAGAAGACGAGTTCCCAGGATGTGGGCAGGGTCTGAGCCAGGCAGTGGGTGTGGGGTTAGGGAGAGGCATTTCTAGACATACTTTGGAGACTGAAAGTAAGAGAGCTTGTGGTCATGTCTGGATTATGGGATAAAATGACAAGTTTAAGTTTAGTTCTTTTATGTCTATCAAGTTTTCTGCAGTGAGCATATTCTGTTACTTAAGATATTTATTAGAGATGAAGACTGTCTTCTCATGGAGCATTTGGGGGTAATTTCTCTGTGAAAGAGAGCGGTGCTAGGGAGGATCTAGGGGGGGTGGACCTGGGTGGGTGGGATGGACCTGGGTAAGTGGAAGGGGGAAGCTGGAGCAGGGACAGCAGGTCTGGACTCCTTTTAGAATGTGTGCAGAAGAGAAGCAGAAGGCACTCATTTCTAAAGGCCTGGATGTGTTCCCCAAGACAGAAGATGCAAGGCCATCTGCGGAGACATGTAGGACTTTGTGGGATTATGGAGAAAAGCGGGAGATGGTGGCAAAGCCTACCGTGCACGCGTGCGCACAAGCATGTGTCCTGTGTGGCCCACAGTTATTGCAAACAGGCTGAGACTTCCGCTGCAGGCGTGTCCTAAGCATCTTCTGTACTTCATACTCTATCTTGTTGCTCCTCGTGACAGTGCTACAAGGTGGTTATTACAGGTTGAATATCCTTAATCCGAAAATCTAAAATCCCAAATGCTCCAAAATGCAAAACTTTTTGAGTGCCAACCTGACACCAGAGGAAAATGCCACACCCTGAAACTTTGCTTCATACAAAAAATTATTAAAAATATTATATAAAATTACCTTCAGGCTAGGTGTATATGGTATATATGAAACAAACAAATTTTGTGTTTAGATCTGGGTCCCATCCCCAGGCTCTCATGTACATACAAATGTTCTAAAATGTGAAAAAAAAATGTCTGCAACTCAAAACGCTTCTGGGCCCAAGCATTTTAGATAAGGGGTGCTCAGTCTTTGTTTCTCATTAGGAAAAAATCTAAGGCTTAGCGCTAATTAACTTGCTTAAGGTCATGGGTGGAGCCAGGATCAAACTCACCCTGTCATGATTATTTCAGATTTTTAAAATCGCATAGAATTAATAATACTAAAATAAGCATTTAAAATTTGAATTGCAGTACATTAGTGGGCACTTAAAATACTATTCCTTAATTTAAAATAAATAACATATTGTTCCCAGACTATAGGTATCTGAATTGTGTTTGAACATCAAGATGCCTTAACCTTTTATTTTTTAGAGGCAGCACTAATTTAAATTTTTTTCTATTTGCTTAGTAACACATTTATTGTGTTACAAAAGCAACACAGCAGTGTATTCAGATGTGAAAGCCCCTATCTAGTCTGCCTTTTATAACAAAATACCTTAGACTCTTAAAAGCAACAGAAATTTCTTTCTGATAGTTCCAGACTTTACAGTGCAGATGAAGGCACCGGCATGTTCCACGTCCACTGAGGACTGGATGTTGGTTCCCTCCTGCCAGGGCCTTCTGGTCAAAGAGGAGAACAGCTCCCTTGAGCCTCTTCCAAGGGCACTAATTCTGTCTGCATGGGGTGAACCCCTCTAACTTAATCATCTGAAGGGCCCCCGCTCATAATGCTACTAGATTGGGGGTAAAGTTCCAACATTTGAGTTTTGGGATATACAAACATTAAGACATACCCGCCCCCAGTGTTACATTTTTAATATAAAGTAATATTTTATTATAAATATACTACATAGAGATAGTTAAAAAAAATCAAACTGCAAAAAACAGTGAAATCCCCCTTGAGTATATACACATAAAATATTTTGTCAGATAGATAATGTATTATACATAGTGTTCTTCTATACTTTGCTTTTTTTTACCCTAGTAACCTATTCATTGTCTAATAAAGGGCTTTCTAATCACTTTTCATGGCAGTATAATGTTGTATTATATGGATTTACCATAATTTACTGTAAAATCTCTTTTTGATGGATTTTTAGGATGTGTATGGCTTTTGCAAGTATTAATAATGCCATAACAGCAATCTGTATGTTACTGTAAACAGTTCATAGTTGTATCTGATATTTTCTCCACATGCCTGTAATCCCAACACTCTGGGGGCTAAGGCAGGAGAATCAAAAGTTCAAGTTCAGCCTGGGCTGAACCTTGCAAGACTGTCTCAAAAAAATTAAAAAAGGGCTGGGGATAGAATTCAGTGTAAAGGCCCTCACACACACACAAGAAAGAATCCTGTGGATTGTTTGTCTTTTCACATTGTTTGTGATTTTTTTTTCCTACATAAGAGGTTTTTAATTTTTTATGTTCTTAATGATAATTTTATCTTGGGTGACCCTGGGTTTTAATGTCAAGCAAGACTAACTTTAAGATTTTTTTATTTTAGGCTGATACCATGCTAAAAATGGGCTTTCAACAGCAAGTACTTGACATTTTAGAAAACATTCCTAATGATTGTCAGACCATTTTGGTTTCTGCCACAATCCCAGCTAGCATAGAACAACTCGCAAGCCAGCTTCTGCATAACCCCGTGAGAATCGTCACGGGAGAAAAGAACCTGCCCTGTCCCAGTGTGCGTCAGATTGTCCTGTGGGTAGAAGACCCAGCCAAAAAGAAAAAGTTATTTGAGATCTTAAATGTGAGTAACGAAGCAGGGAACCATGTTTTGTAGACTGTGTTTGCATTTTCTAGAGCTTTTAAGAGAATTATTTCTAGAGGCAACTTTTGGTGAATTTGATCTAGATTGATGAATTTATTTAATAATAAATTGTTTCACCTATGTCAGAATTCTGTGAGGATCAAATACATTTTTATTTGTGAAAATATGCTTTATAGGTGTAGGCTTGGTTTTTTGCTTTTTATAGAAAGATATTTAAATACTAAGATTATTCCTTAAGAATTTTTTACTTTCAAAAAATTTCAGTACTTTCATTTATATAAGATGGGGTTAAAGCCAGGCATGGTAGTGCACACCTGTAATCCCAGCACCTGGGAGGCTGAGGCAGGAGGATTGTTGGAACTTTGACACCAACCTGGGCTACAAAGTGAGCTCAAGTCCAACCTGAACTGCATAGCGAGCCCTGTCTCAAAAAGACAAACAAACAAACAAAAAAAAACAGGGTTAAGCTATTTCTTGGGTATCTGTCCTTGATAAATTTTTAACTTTGACTGATTTAAACACATTTTAAGTGGGTGATACAGTATATACAATGTAGTTACTTACAAATACTGTATTGAGGTAACCAGGATTTTTATTGACTCATGAGCAGAATTTAGAACTATATTAATAACGCTCAAAATTTGCAATTTAATGATGCAGAAATGTGAAGGGCAATAGACTGGCTTCTGTTTGTACATATTTTAAAGAGCATGTGTTTTTAACACAGCATGTCTTTTTTCTTCCTTAAAATGTATATGAACCTTTCCTTAACTAATTTGTATTAATGCTTTCAGAAATTTATTATAGCAGTAATTTTAAATAACATTTTTGGCTTTTCAGGATAAGAAGCTCTTCAAGCCGCCAGTGTTAGTATTTGTGGACTGCAAGCTGGGAGCAGATCTGCTGAGTGAGGCAGTGCAAAAGATCACAGGTCTAAAAAGCACATCGATACACTCGGAGAAGTCGCAAATAGAAAGGAAGAGCATACTGAAGGTTTGATGTTCAGCATTCTTCTTTTTCCTGTAAATCTCTTTTGCCTTATTTTCAAGAGATAATGTATTTCCGGCTGGTTTTTTTGTTTGTTTGTTTGGTTGGTTGGTTTTTCTGAGGGGTTTTTTTGGTACCGGGAATTGAACTCAGGACCTTGCGCTTGCCTGGCAGGTGCTGTGCCACTGAGCTATATCCCTGGCCCCTTTTCAGCTGGTTTTTAAAGCAGACCTTTTTCTAAGAATGTGAAAATGTCAGGCAACCAATAACCATGAAGTTAATTATTCCTCTTGCTCAGGCGGCTGTGTTTTGGGAGCAATATGGCTGTTCTGTGGGGAGTATATACTAAATGGATTACTAGTTCGCGATTCATCATTTCTGAAATCAGGTCAGTTTGGCCTGGAGCAGAGCAGTCATTCGTCTTTGGAAAAGATTTGCCTGAGTAAATTAATAGAATAAATTGTTTGGGGGTTGGAGAGAATTCAAGCTACATACGTTTTTCAGGTATAAGACTTTATTGAAAAACTACGGTAAAAATATCAAAGGAAGTATTTGAAAAAGAAAAGATGTTAGAATTACATAAAACTATATAAAATAAATTCTGATTTAATCCTGTTGCTTCTTTGGAAAGGGATTACTGGAAGGAGACTATGAGGTTGTGGTGAGCACTGGAGTCCTGGGGCGAGGCCTGGACTTGGTCAGCGTCAGGCTGGTTGTGAACTTTGATATGCCTTCGAGTATGGATGAGTATGTGCATCAGGTAAAGCAGCTCCACCTGTCACCACGTTTGGTTCATGAGTTTTAGTAAGGCACTGTCAGTATGATGTTAAGTTTAAAAAAACCAGCACATAAAGCTGTATACTTTTACTCTTAATATATGTATGCAGCCGGGCATGGTGGCGCACGCCTGTAATCCCAGCACTCGAGAGGCTGAGGCAGGAGGATCGGTGCGCGAGTTTGAGACCAGCCTGGGCTACAAAGTGAGCTCAAGGCCAGCCTGAACTGCATAGCAAGACCCTGTCTCAAAAAGACAAATAAATTAATATATATATGCATATAAACTATATTTTATTTTTAAAGGCTCTCTGTATGCCTAAAATGCATTTCAGGCTGGTTGGGCACAGTGACCACACCTATAATTCTAGCTACTCAGGAGGCTAAGCCAGGAGCATCATTAATTTGAGCCCAGCCTGGGCAGCACATGGAGACCTTGTCTCATAAATGAATGAATGAATGAATGAATGGGGATGTAGCTCTGTGTTCCCTGGGGTCAATTCCCCAGGACCCCAAAAAAAAATCCCTGAAATGTTAACTAAAAAAATTTTTAGGTACTAAATTTTCTTTTTTCTTCAGTGAACATAACTAATTGCTTTATAATCAGAAAAGAAAAACTGTTGAAAATGATTGTTTGAGGTTGATTTGTCTGGCCAAAATAAAATTGATCTTTTAATACAGTATCCTTTAGTTTTTGTCCTGTATTCTTTAGAATCTTGTCTTCATCTGCTCTTCGTATCCTTGTTTGTTCTAGTCTTTCACCTCTTAAAATTTTGTTTCTTTCTTTTGCTGCCAAAGGTAACAGTAGCTTCTCTTTTGCACAGAAATAGAGCCTTCTTTCAGCACTGCGCTATCTCCCGCCTGCTGCCTGTCTTCCTCCTAGGGCATTGCTTACAGTCCTGCCACGCAGAGCCTTTCTCTGATGCTCTTAGAATCACCTCCAAATGCCACATTTACTTGACTCGCCCTCCGAAGTGCTTTACGTGCTTGTATTTTTGGTACCACCTCATTTGCCTATAGAGCAGTGAACTGAGTGTCCCACAGCTTTTAGTTGTTCAAATAACTGGCCTATTTTCTTGCAGATTTTTACTAATTTTAAGTGGAAATCTTTGCTAAATATCATTTAAGAAACTTTGTTGCTTTTTAAAGAGTGTGCAGGTTATAATTACTTAACTTTCCTTGCTATCCCGAGACCAACTCTGAGACTCCCAGTTACTCACTCCCAATGCTGTGAAACAGCAACGGCATCAGGAATTGGTGACGTTTGTAAGATTTCTTACCTCTACTCAGAATGGCTGCAGAACTTTGTACTTTTCTAGTTCTTTATGTGGGTCTTTTGGGTTTGTTAACTAGCTTCAGTAATTAAAATTCATCTCCACATGATAACAAACAATGTAAATGATGAAAGATGTTAAATGAAAAGCCTTCTTCTTCCTATTGCTTTTTATCTTTGAGTAGTTTCTACAGTTAACTGTGCAGAAAATATAAACATACGTAGATTTGTGTGTACACACATACATAGTTACATGTATATAACACACATATGTAAATGGGATCTCATCATACCAACCATTCTGCATCTTTATTAAATGTACCTTAGATATCTTTCCTTACCAGCACACATAATAGGTACATTTAGCAAATGTTAATTTGTATTGAATTCTTACTGTATTTCCATGCATTGCTTTGAGCTCTTTAAATGAGCTTTTACTTATTTAATCTGGATTGTTTGGTTTCCATATTTGCAAGGTAATATATTGTATGAATGCACTGTTATTATTTAATGTATCCTTTTGATGGATGATCAGATGTTTCTAGTATTTTTGTTACTAAGTAATGCTGCAGTAAACCCTATCTCTTTGTGCTCCTGTGTGAGTGTTACTGTGAGATGGATTCTGCCAGATATGATGATGTGTGCTTCTGGTCCCTACTACTTGGACGGCTGAGGTGGTAGAATTGCTTGAGCCCAGCAGTTCAAGCTCAGTTTGTGCAACATAATGAGATCCTGTCTAAAAAAAAAAGCAATAACTAATAGAATAGCTAAGTTAAAGGATGTGTATTTAGAATTTAAAATTATAATAGGAATTTCTGTGTAGTGCCTGCTTTTCAGTTTCAGTAGAGTAGAGAGCTTCAGGGAGAAATAATTTGACATTTGTTAACATCAGATATATCTTAGAGTTTGGAGATGATTTTAGTTACTTTCTGACAACTTTATATCTGTGTAAATGATGTTGATAGATGTTACTCACATGCTATACAGTTCACCCATCTAAAGTGAATTCAGGGGCTGGGGATTTAGTTCAGCGGCAAAAGCGCCTGCCTGGCAAGCGCAAGGTTATGAGTTCGATTCCTGGTACCGGAAGAAAAGACAAAAAAATAAAATAAAATAAAATAAAAAAATAAAGTGAATTCAGTTAAATGGTTTTAATTTATTCATAGAGTTGTGCAACCTTGCTGCAGTCAATGTTAGAAAAATTTTATCACCCTGAGAAGCTACCCCCACTATCCTCAGTCTGCACCACACATGTGCGCACTCACACACCCCACTAGCAACCACTTCTCAGTCTGTGTTCTGTCTCTGTAGATTTTTGTCTTCTGTGTATTTCATATCAGTGGAATCATGCAGTGTGTGATCTTCACTAACTTGCTTCTTTCACTTAGCATGTTTTGTGTTCACCCATATTTATCATGTTAACACACCATTTTTTATTGCCAAATAATATTCCATTGTGTGAATGGGTGTACCACCTTTGCTTATCCACTCATTAGTTGCTAGATGTTTAGGTTGTTTCTGCTGTGACTACTGTGGCTGCTATGAATTATGCTTCTATGAAAATTCATATGCAAGCTGTTGTGTCCACCTGTGTTTTAATTTCTACTGGATTGGTACCTAGAAATAGAACTGCTAGGTCATCTGATAGCTCTGTGTAACATTTTGAGGACCTTCCCCATTGTTTTACTGTTTTACATTCATACCAGCAATACATGAGAGTTCCAGTTTCTCCACATCTTTGTCAATAATTATTATTATCTTTTTTTTAGATTATAGCCATTTTAGTAAGTATAAAGTGGTATTATTGTGCTTTGACTTGCATTTTCTTAGTGGCTTAAACAGCATTTCATACGTGCTTGTTGGCTACTTGTATATCTTCTTTTGAAAACGCCTGTACACAT
>NW_004955406.1:36856165-36862979 GCF_000276665.1 Chinchilla lanigera | reverse complement strand
CTTTGCCGCTGAGCTAAATCCCCAGCCCCCCTTGCCCATTTTTAAAATTGGGTTGTCTTTATATTTATGCTTAGAAGTTTTTTGCATTCCCTAAAGACTCTTACTGACATACATGATGTGCAAATTCTTCTAATCTGTGGATTGCACAATATTGTGGATTGCACAATATTGTTTATATTGTGATTTTTATTGGAACAGTTCAGTAATATAGTTAAGCAAATCAGGTAACAATAAAAACTTGTATTGAAATACAGTGCTCATTTTCCTCACTTATTCTTTTTCCTTAAAGGCCATTCCTCTCAACTTTTTTCAAACTTTTTTCTTTTACAATGTAAGCAGAAGTTAACTGTGATTGTGTGTTTTTCCCATGACAAGTTTCACAGTATATTTTCATTATATCTTATATTTGGAGACTTAGTGCCTTATTATGAGTTCCTATTAGAAATTCGTGTGCATTTAATTCTATCAAAGTGAAAAAACTATGCAAAAATGAATTAGTTTACATCTGCCATGCCAGGGCACTTTAGTGTGCTAAAGCAAAAGCAAACACAGTCCTCTATGGTTAAGGCAAAGGCTTTCTTTCTTTTTTTTTTTACTTTAAATCACTCACAGACAGTAAGAATCATCTCTGTCATTACTCACCCACCCCTGTACACACATAGGTATAACTGAGACACCGATTTCACAAACGTTATGTACTTTTATATGTGATCACTCTTATTTTTTGTGTGAGCTATTTCATAACATACATTGGTGGCAGCCCACTAAATTGATCTTAAAAATGTACTGAGATGCATTGTTCAAAAAATACTATTTGAATGTTAACCTTAGTAAAGTATCTTTAAATAATAGTCTTCATTTCAATAGACATTAAGATTTTATCTGAACTTTTTTTTAATTTTTAATTAAGTTTATTGGTACAATTTAGATATATATAACCACCACATTCATCATAGGGAATTTGTACCGGTACATGATATATTTTGTTTGTTTGTTTTTATTTTTGTTTTTTTGTTTTTTTTTATCTGAACATTTTTTAAAATGTCCTTTGTATTTTATTTCAGATTGGAAGAGTGGGGAGATTAGGTCAGAATGGAACAGCAATTACTTTCATCAATAACAGTTCGAAAAGACTCTTTTGGGATATTGCAAAAAGAATAAAGCCCACAGGATCCATTCTTCCCCCACAGTTATTAAATTCTCCTTACCTTCACGACCAGAAGAGAAAGGAACAACAGAAAGATAAACAGACACAGAATGACCTGGTTACAGGAGCTAATCTTATGGACATTATTAGAAAACATGATAAAAGTAATTCTCAAAAGTGATTTGTTATGCCACTTTGCATCATTTTTTATTGTGAATTTTCATCAAATGTTCTATAAATTATTACTATATGGTTTGAATAAATGAGAATGTACATGAAATAAAAAATTTTAAGATACATTTTTAAATTTAATTGATACTGCAGTACAATATTTATTTTCCTTTTTAATTGTCATAAATTAACAAAAGCAGAAAGTGAACCTGTGAAGTGAAATAAAAATTTTCATCTCTGAATAATTTGTTTTTTGTTTTTGATGATGATGATGATGATGATGATGATGATGATGATGATGTGTGTGTGTGTGTGTGTGTGTGTGTGTGTGTGTGAGTGACAGAGTCTTGCTGTGTAGCCCAGGCTGGCCTCAAACACGTGATCATCCTGCCTCAGCCAGGTGTATACTGCCACACTTGGCTGTTTTTTACTTTTTGTTTTTAAAAATAACTAATCCCAAGCTGGGCATGGTGGTGCATGCCTGTAATCTCAGTACTCGGGAGGCTGAGGCAGAAGGATCATTGCAAGTTTGAGGCCAGCCTGGGCTAAAGCGAGCTCAAGGCCATCCTGAACTGCATAACAAGACCCTGTCTCAGAAAGACTAAATAAATAAATAAATAATCCTCAGAGCTACTGTCCAGTCAGAACTGTCCAACACAACAAGAAGTTGTATACACAATGGTGGTTCTGTGGCTTATGGTGGTAGGCATGTAGCCTTGTGAATTACTGAATGTTGTGGAAAAAGGACATGATTGAAACTGAAAAAAAAAGGTCAGAACAAATTACCTTCAAAAGATAAATTCAAGATGTGTGTTTTTCTCAACTGTTCTCCCTGCAGCTTGGTTAATAAATTTTTAATATAGGCTACTTACAAAATAATATTACTTTATACCAAGGTTAGTTTGCATCACAGCTTTATATTTATTCATTTGCTAATTCAAATAATAGTTTTAAATATTGGAAGGACAGATGCTTGGCTTTGATATACTTTCTTTAAAACCGAGGCATCAAATTATTTGGGGAATTTAGATGGTTTATTACACAAATATTGACACAAACTTTCTAGCATCAGCATCCTCCCCCAGGGGTTGTGGGAGCAGTTTAGCCTACGTTTTTACCTGCAGAATCCCTGTGTAGGTAGTTTCTTAGTAGTGTCCTCATCTAAAGAATAAAAGGAGTCAGCGGTTCCCTAATGTGGCCCAGCCCTCTGGCCTGGCTGTCTCTTTCTCTCTCTTTGCTAACTGTTGAGTGGTAAGTAGGTTCATTTTAGGAGGTGCATTGCAAGGTTAACCTCAAAAAAATTAGCACACTGGTTAGTGCATACCAATACCTTAAAAATGTGGATAATAATTACGAGAGAACAAGGAAGTTTCTCTTGTATTTATAAATAAATATTTGTTTAAAATTTTAAAATGGAGTTGCTAGAAAAATAAGATGGCTTAGTGAATCACCACTTACAGGGGACCGTATTAGACAAATGTGTTATTAGTATACAATGTAGTCTCCCTGGTCAGTGTACCCTGTCCGCTGTAGTCACTGCACACCGGTCTCCAGCTGCCTGGTACCTTAAAAGCCCTGTGCTGCTGCTGTCACTGTAAGCATCTGCCTTGCACTTGGCACTGTTGACTGCCCTTTGTGAAACTCTTAATGCCCTATGGGGAAAGAGCCTCTAGCTTGCAGGGTCACTGTGTGAAGTCTGTTGGCGTGGAAGCCCGCTCTTCATGCCCTTCCCTTTCTCACTGTACAATCTTCAGGCTCCTCTTACTAGCTCTTCCTGCTTCTCTGAATCTCAGCTCTTGGCTTCTGCTTCTCAATCCTAGCGATCTTTCTCTTGACAACCTCTTCTCTCCCATTTCTTCTATTGTCTAGGGTTTGCAGTGCAGTGGTTCCCTCAATTATGTATTTTATAGATCATAACACCAAACTTAAAAAAGTAATGCCAGTGTTGCATTTTTTCCCAATTAAAGATATTTTTTAAAGGTTACCATCTACTGTCATTATTTAATGAAGAAAGAACATGCAGTACAAAACAGGGAAGAAAGACTGAATAAGGGCCAGTTCTTCCTAAGAAAGGACACCAATGTACTATATCATCAAAATTTTAAATGACAGATTTTGATGGAAAATTATGTAGTTTGAAATCTTAATCAGCTGAAATGACTAATCACATACTCTTACCATTTGTTTTATTCTTCCAGTAAGTGGAAGAATAAAACAAATATGACAGGTATGGCATTCACTTTTTGACTCCTTTATTGCTATATCAAAGCAGGCATCTTTTATATATTAAACATCTTAATTATTTTTGTTTTATCTGGGTCAGCTACCTCATTTTTTTAACTGAGTTTAAAAAGTTTAAAAAAGTACATACTAATGGGGCATGTACAACCCCATTAATGTTTGATTAATGGTGTTAATGTGATGTAATATTTGATACACACACTGCATAATGTTAAAATCAGTTTAAACATATTTATTGCCTCAAACATCTGTCTGTTCTTTGTGGGCAAGTTAAACACCTTGATTATACATGGCTTTTCAGTTTTGGAATATTCAGTGTTACTTTATAAATGCTTTGTACATGTGTGTATGTTGCTGGAAGTTGAACCCAGGGCCTTACATATACCAGGCAATCACTACCACCCGCTATATCCCCATCCTTAGGATAGTTTTGATGATATTATTCGGGTATTTCTAATACCAAGCATATTCTTAATTCAGAATTTTGACTTTAAAAAAATCAAAAAGATTTTTTCTGTGTGTGTGTGGTGTGTGTGTGTGGTTTCATAACACCTTTACAAAGAACATTGTCACATGTTTAAAGTATAATTAGCAGAGATCAGTTTAATTTACTTTAAGCTAGATCTACTAACTCATATTTTCCAGTAAAACTATATTATTTTCTTTTGGTGGCTGAATATTATTGAGGTTGTGCTCTTCTATGGAATTCATATCAACACATCTCTGATTGCCTTCTTACATATTTTACTCATCAAAATTAACACAAAATTTGCTCCATGAGCATAGGTGTGGTACAAGAGGTGACAAGTCGTCCAAGGTGACTTTCCTGGCAGCCTCAGGAAGTAAGCTGACTCCAACCAGATAGAACTCTTTTGTTGTCCTGGGGCAGATTTACAGTGACCCCGCAGGCTCTAGGTCCACAGTGTGAAAACCAGCCAGTGATGATTAAGTAAACACAGTTCTCTTATTCAGTTGTCAGTGCCAGGATTATTTTATAGTTATATTTTATAATATGAAGCATATGTGGTGTTACTGGACCAAATTAGACAAAAGAGACATGACATTTACTTTTGTAGTAAATTTACAAATACTAATTTTTAAAAGTAAATTTTAACTTTATGAAAAATTTGTGCTTTTTATTTTTCTCATTTCATCTTAGATGAAAAATTGGCAAAGCTGTTTGAAAATCCCTGTGTTCTACTGGTTTTTTTAAAAAGGCAAATTCATTACTATTCTAATCTGTAAAATGAGACAGGTTGCTTTAAAGTCTTCTGAGGTCTTCCCAAATCAACATTCTATGGTTCCTTGTGTGTGTGTGTGTGTGCATGTGTGTGTGTTGCTGGCGATTAAACCTAGGGTCTTCACATCCCCACCTTTTTTTTTTTTTTAACTTTTTCAAAGTTGTGAGACAGGGTCTTGCTAAATCACTAAGTTGTCCAGGCATGGCTCACATTTGTGATCCTCCTGCCTCAGAGCGCTGGGATTACAGGTGTGTACCGCCATCCCCAGTGTGTGCTTCCTCCTTTTAGGTCCCTATCTCCATGTCTGTAACTTGCTTTGCAATAATGTGAAATGGAAAGTATGGCTGCAACAACACTGGCTAAGAGTCAATCATTACTGCTTTCAAGTGATAAGCACATGGAAGTTCATTACTATTTGGTGTCCCTTGATGAATCTGAAACTTTTGTGAGGGTTGAGGATCCTCTATTTGAAATCCTATGGACCAGAAATGTGTTGGATTTCAATTTTTAAATTTTTGAATGTTTGCATATAATAATGAGCTTTCTTGGGAGTGGGACCCAATCTATTTTCTTGTTTTGTTTGAGATGGGGTCTCACTATTTAGTTCAGGCTGGCCTCCAACTTGCAATCCTCCTGCCTTAGCCTACCGAGTGCTGAGATTAAGGGCATCACCACCACCACACCCTCTGGGACCCAAACTTAACCTAAAGTTCACTTAGGTTTCATATATACCTTAGACACAGCCCAAATGTAATTTTATACAGTATTTTTAGTACACATGCATTTTGACTGCTGGTCATCAGCCTGAGATCAGCTATGGAATTTTTCGCTTGTCATGTCAGTGCTCAAAACATTTCAGACTGTGGAGCATTGTAGAAGTCAGGTTTTCAGATTAGGGTCGCTCAATTTGTACAGATAATGTTCAATCCCATCCTTTTCACATGTGCCCTAGCTGTATAACTTACCACTGAACTTTCTGGCTTAAATTCAGCACATCCAAGGCCAAACTTATCATTTTCCTTACACAAAGTCTAATTCCTCCTTTCTGATTTCCCTGCTGCCTATGGTGCTAACATGTTCCCAGCCATGCTCAAAAGCTGTGGCTGATTCACTTTCCCCCCAACCTCCGTATCTGTTTAGTCACCAACTGCTAGTTGTTTTTCTTTCAAAATAGTGACGTTTTCATGCTGTCCCTAAAGTAGAGTCCAGGACTCTACTACAAGTCTGAATGATACTGCCGTCTCCAAATTGGCCTTTCTAGTTCTAGAGCCCATCACTCAATATCCAAAGCAGGAGACTTCTTAGAGTATCATTTCACTGCTTCTCTGATGTCTCCTTGCTGAGAAATCTTCAGCAGCCCCCTGATGACAGGAGCATTGAGTCCGAGTTCTTCTGGCTGGTGTCCGAATCCCTCTTTCACCTGAGTCCACTGACAGCTTTCTGCCTACCACTTGCCAGCTCAAACCATCTGCCAAGCTTTGCTGCTTACTAGGACAGCTCCAAACACCACCGCTGCAGGGTCAGACAGTTCAGCAGAGCTTCTGTGCACATACTCATAACAAATAATTAACTGCTGGCAATCAAGGACTGATGTATTGTCTCTCATCACTGTTCAACAAAGAATCTGCTAAAAGAAGACCAATTTTAATTAAGGAATATTTTTATGCTTTTTTTTCCTATTTTGAATCCTGCTCATAATTTGCACTGGAATTACAGAGGATCTTAAGTGCTGGGGATGAGGAAATAGTAAAGCAAATTCTGTAGCTAGGGCAGTGTTTTAGATCTGACAGTGCTGGAATGATCTATGAATTAGGCAATGGAGAGTACTTAGTTAAATGTAGTACTTTAGATAAATTTATCTTAGACATTGATAAATGTTTGTTATGATTTGTAAGACATTTTATATAATTAGGACAGTTTCACGAGAGCCACTCGGAAGCTGTAAACCAGGAGGACCTTGCACAATACCTGCAGAGACTCATTGGAAGCCAATCTTCCCCTGACAGTACAGGCT
>NW_004955406.1:36839451-36855195 GCF_000276665.1 Chinchilla lanigera | reverse complement strand
TGAGAAACTATTTTGTAAATAATAATATGTAAAACGATAACCATTGATAATTTCCTACCATTTTGTCTGTAATATGCTAAGTCCCCCCTATTATTATGTTATCCTTCTTTTATTCTTTAAAATAAAAATTAAAAAAATAATAATTAGGACAGTTTATGACTTTTATGAACATTAAAAATATAAAGAAAACTCCTAATAGAAAATAATATTTTACATAAACTTCTTGGATGGAAAGAAAAAGGGCAAATATGGTACCTAAGAAATCTGAAAGATTTTCACTATTTGTCCTTTGAAAGAAATGTACAGATTTCTTTTGATTAATTGATTGATAAATGAATACTCAGTTGTCTTTATTTGTTTTTTGTTTTTTGTTTTTTGTTTTTTTTTTGGTGCCAGGAATCAAACAAGACCTTGCAACTTTCCAGGCAAGCACTTATGCCACTAAACCATCCCCAGCTCAATTGTCCTTAAATTCTCTTAGATTTGAGGATGGAGGGAAAATGTGGAGTTGTGTGTGTATATGTGCTATAAGTAACATATTTCAATTTTATGTTATGGGGAAAGATAAGATTGTATTAAAAATTAGTCTAGAACTGGTGGTATAGCTCAGTGGTAGCATGCAAAGGCCCTGTGTTTAATCCTGAGCACTACAAATAAGTAAATAAATAAGTTTATATACTTAATTAAACACATATAAAATTATAATTCATTTAAGCCTCTAGCAAATTAAAATAACTAGCTTAGTGCTCTTAGAAGGGATTGAATGGGATGCATTTTTAAAACTTTTTTGAAAATAATTGATCACTGTAAATGACTCAAGGAAAATTCATGAAGATTTTAAACAAATTCTCAGACTAAAAGTGTCCTGGGCAATCTGTCAGTCTAGGGACCGAGGAATCTGTAGTGGCTCCAAGGCCAAGGAGGGCTAATAGCTTTGAGTTGTTCTACCATCTTTCCCTACACTAAGCTGATACTAAGATCTGACTGAACTGTGTACTTCCTTTTCAAAAAATTGATAGCTGGGATTCTTAGAATTTTAGTTTTCTTTATGTATAATTTGAATGCCTATAGCTTTTCTTGATTAATTTTTGAGTATGGTTTCAACTGTGGGTAAATAGTATTCTCAAAGAACTAGTGAAGTTATTAATCTCCATTCTGTTTTACAAAATATTGCTTTTTCCAGATTTACTATGGAAGGCCTAGATAGCTTTTGTGGGACTAATGAACTTAATATATTTATGTTTAGATGCAAACTTCTGCATCAGTTAGATATATGGCTATAATAACCACTTTTTCCAGTACCAAAATATGAACAAATGTTACAGTTTTTTCCCCCATCTATATATGTAGTTGTATGATCCATCTTGCACAGCTTTAAAATCAACCATATTACATACTAACTAAATTGCCAGGACCCCAGGCCACAACATTGCTGCATGAGACTTATGTCTGTAGGCTGTGATGGTGACATCTTTGGATTTTCTAGGCCATATGATTCTGAGTGGCCACCATTAACTTATGTGACTGTCTTTTACAAAAAGTCAAGCTTCTTAGTGCCAGTAATTTCAGACTGACAATTTTGAAAACAGAGACTGTGTCTCAGAGGCTTGCTTGTGTTTTCATGATCAGTTTTTAAAATCTTGAGATAATGCAGATAACTGTAAGATTCTAGTTAACTGCATTTTTAAAGCATCTACAAAACCTAACCAGGAGGATATAGAAGAAGTAGGAATAACATTGGAGAAAAGGATGAGTGAAGAAGAGAAAGTTCATAGAGCTGATGGGCCTATGACTGTGTGTGTCTCCCTATGTCTGTTAGGGTGTCTCCCTAAGCTATGCATCCAGGTTTCTGCATGTTTTAGGGCATTTGTGAGAACTGAAGAGGTGAATGATGTGGGAGCAGTTTGGTAGCAGCACCAGTGCTAGAAGGTAAGACAGGTGTGACTTGGCCCTGAGCCTCCTATAGCCTCTCTCAGCTCCTTGGTTACACTTCTGCAAACCCTCACCATTTAGACTTATGGAACCTCAGACATACTGAGCAGGACACAGCACTGGTGAGCTCTTGTAGCTGGTGGTGGGTACAGCTGTGCATGGGAAATGTTTTAGTTACTTTTGTTTCTGGGACAGAATACACAACACCCAAAGTTAAAGGAGGAAAAATTTATTTAGCTGACAGTTTGTAGAGGTTTCAGTCCATAATCGGCTGGCTCCAAGGCAGAGTGGCACATGGTAGAGGGCAACAGTTCATGGTGGTGGAAAAAAGCAAAGGCAGCAAGTGAGGGTAAAGAGGAGAAACAAACCTCTTTCTGTCCTTTTTGTCTCATCCACATTGTGGGACTAGGGCAGTGCCAATCCAATCAGTGGACGGATCCAGCAGTCATCCAGCCTTAATCCCAGTACCCTTAATCCCAGCACTGCACTATCAATCAGTCACAAACACCAGATTCAGCTACCTCTGAAAAAGCCTGCCCCTCATGACTGCGTGAGGCTTCAGGGAACATCTAGACACAAACCATAATAGGAAATTGGCCAGTAACCAAGAAAAATGAAGCTTGTCATGATTTCATGACATCAGGGCTTTGTGCCCATTATTTTTTTTTTTATAAAAGGAAACAGAATCCTCAACACTAACTATGAAAGAGTGTTGTACTTGGTTGAAAGAGCCACTGAGTAGCCACTTGATGTAAAATTTTATGCTATGATGGAGAAATACTATTTCATTATACAATTTTATTTTAAAGAAGTATCCTAAATCATAAAATAGTAAATAAGAATATGGATTTAATAAAATTATTAATGACAGCAGATAATCATTAGTTGAGTCTTTGGGTTACCAGTTTCTAAGCTTTTAATACTACGAAATGGAACCAATAATGTAATCATTTCTTTAAATACTATCATCAATGAAATTAGAAAGTGAATAAAGAAACAATCAGAGGTCAAGGAAGACCATAGATTAATGAAATAAATCAAATGAGAATGATACTGTTTTTGATGGTTGTTCTTATTAATACCCACACAGAGGGGGAAACAAAATGGCAAACTTATAGGTGGTTGCAAGGGAGTGAAGGAAGTGAGGTTAATTGTGCTCTCTTAGATGGGTTCTGTCCCCAGTGTAAAGCAACTGGGGATGCTAGTGGTTAAATTACTCCAAAGACAATAGAATTCCTTTTTAGCTACACAACAGGCCCTGTTCCAATGACAAATGAAAAAGAACTCTTGTAGATCAAAAACCATGTACTGATTCTTTTAAGGAACAAAATAATAGCCCAAACTTTTAAACTGTTTAACAAACAAAATAGGCAATGAAATAACAGTGCGACAGCATTTCCTGGGTATCCAGCAGTGCTCTAATTATTTTCAATGATTAACTCATTTAATCCTCACAAACACTCTATGAGGGGAGGTACTATTTTTAATCCTCATTATTATGCCGATTTCTGAGAAGTTCCCTAAGGTGCCCAAGGCAAGTGGCAGAGCCAGGATTCAAACTCAGGCAAACAGACTCTAGCATCTGTATAGAGAAATAGCCCTGTGCTATTAGGGATCAAACCCAACATATGCAAGGCAAGTGCTCTACCACTGAGCTACACCCCCGGCCCCCAAGTTTTTATATGGCTAGGAAAACATACAAGTTCCTTCCTCTGTGTAATGCTCATTCTTCTTTCTTCTCAAAGCAGGGAGCATTTTCTCCATTTGGAAAGAAACCTCTAGTGCTGGGATCTATTTTGTTTCCAAGTCCACTTTCTGCTGTGTGGATGCTGCGTCTGGTCTTGCCTTTCCCAATGGACTTCACAGTCAATGTTAGGCCCTCTGACTCGGGGCTGTGGTCACTCCAGCATTTCCTAGTGTTTGTACACGGCTGTGTGTGACAAATCACTGCTCTCTCTAACTGGCCGTATGGCTTGTGGGCTTGTGAGGTGCTGCCTTTGCTCCAGAGATGCCTCCATACACCTCTGGATATGGCAAATGTCCAAGCTGAGGTGTAGCCCTGATCATATTGGTGGGTGGAGAGACAAACAGCCCACTGAGCTCTGTGCTGGAAATAGGCAGTGTGCGGAGTAAAGTAATTCACTGGACTTAATGTCTGCACTTTCACACTTGTGCCCTCAGAAAACGGATCTGGCTTCTCACCACGGAGGGTGGGGCTGCTGTGTCCTTCACAAGGTGAGCATACTGCTGCTTCCACTAATCAGGGAATCTGCCGCTAGCCTACCCTTTCTCTGCGACTGCCTCCTGTGGCCGTCTCCCACCCAGCCACTGTGGTAGGGTGACCCAGAGACCCCAAAGGGAAGTTGTTCTGTGACTTTTGAATCCTAGAGTATCTCAGTCTTGAATAATAAACCTCTTCCCAAAAGGGCGTCTGATTAAACACTCAAATATGGCAGATGCAGCACTGGATTTCTTCTCTAACTTCTCCTGTCAAGTGGAAAGAGTCACTTTCAAAGTAAAACTCTGTGCTGTATTTGCAGCTTACAATAACCATGGGCATTTCTTGTGGCTAGGACTGCTGGTTTGTTGTGAGGGCTGCTGAACTTTTCTGGACTTCCCTTGTGTTTGTGGAGACAGGACCCCTCTGGCATCAGCTTTCCATCCTGCTTCATTCTTTTCTGTGCTGTTTTCAGTTCCTCTGTAGTTTCTAGTTTTATGTTGACTCTCTTGATTCCTGGAAATCTACTTTTTTCTTCACTAAATTGTTGTTTTCCGGATATCTTGATTCCAGGTCCCAGAGAAGCTATGTTTTGCTGCTGGTCTTTATACCATCATTTGTTGACATGATAAGACACATAAAATCATATTTACATGTTATAAAAATTTACATAAAGTAACATAATAAACACCATACCTAACCTTTTATTTCTTTTTATAAAATCTTCAGTTTATGGTCATTAAAATGGAAGTTAAACTGGCACACCTGTAGTCCCAGTTACTTGGGAGCCTGAGGCAAGAGGATTGCTTGCTCTCAGGAGATTTGGGTCAACTTGGGAAACAGAATGTGACCTTGTTTCAGAAAAAATACTAAATTTTATAATACTTGGCAATATATAAAGAGCATCCATAAAATTGAGTAACTGTCAGAAAAATAATCCCTTCATATATGTACTGTAATTTACAGATTATAAAACTCTCACATATATATTAGTGCTGTCAGCAAATTTTAATGTGTATTCTGAATTGACTTCTGCAACCTAAAATATTAAGAAATACTTAACCTATGTTTTCTAGTTCTCTGTATTTGATGATATATAATTCATGAATTTATGAAAATTTCAGATTAGGTTTTTTTTTTGTTTGTTTGGGGTTTTTTTTTGGTACCGGGAATCAAACTCATGACCTCAGGCTTGTGAGGCAAGCACTTAAACCACTGAGCTATACCCTCAGCCCCAGATCAGGTTATATTCAGTAAATACCAATTCCTCTTCCCTCTCCACACTGAAAGACCTATACAGCTACCTTCTTGCTCCATTGACTCTGGTTTACCTTGTGGCTTACCCTGGCCAGTGAACGGAGAGTAGAGATAACAAGAGTAGTGTTTTATTTTATTTATTTATTTATTGTCTTTTTGAGACAGGGTCTCACCATGCAGTTCAGGCTGGCCTTGTGCTCACTTTGTAGCCCAGGCTGGCCTTGAACTCACAGCGATCCTACTGCCTCAGCCTCCTGAGTGCTGGAATTACAGGCATGCACCACCATGTCCGGCAAGAGTAGTGTTTTAAATGAGCTCATGTGAACTCATTTAATGTTAGCTAATGTCTCCCAAGAGCTCCATGCACTTGCAGTGGGGCTTTTGGAAGATGATTAGATCACAGGGTATTGTAGTTGGCTTGCTATTGGAAGGTGGGCTCTGGTCAGAAGAGGCAGGTCACTGCGGGGGTGACTTGGAAGAGTATCATTCCCTCCTGGCTCCTCAATTCAGTCTGTTCCCTGGCTGCCTTGACATGAACAGCTTTCCTTACTATGCTCCTCTGCGATGCTGTCCTGCTTTGGAGCCAGTGGACTAGGGACTGAAAACACAAGCCAAATAAACCTCTGCTCTTTTAAATTGTGAGTGTCCAGTACTGTGTCTCGGTGACAAGGAAAGTAACTAAGACATTTATCCTATGTTGCCCTGTCATCCAGCATGAAATGTGCTTGCCCCAGGTAGTCGCTGCCTTTCATCTTGACCCAGAAACAGGCAGGAGATCCAAACTTTATCAGACAATTCATACACCTGTGACCAAGCAAGTAGATACTTTACTAAGTCAGTGAAATTTGAGATTGTTTGTTACTCAGCATTACAAGTCAGCAGAAACCTGACTACAACAAAAATCTTACAGTAGTTGAAAAAGAAACAACTTACCAAATAACAACTGCTTTATAGCCATGAACCCAATTCAACAGCTCCATGGAATGAACGGTTATTAGCCTATTTTATGGATAAGGAGACCAAAGCAGAGAGGAATTCAGGAACTTCCCCTAGATAATACAGACAGCATAGCAAGGCATGGATTTAAAACCACATCCATATGATTATAATACTTGTGCTCTTCTTTCACTGCTTTACTATATATTATTGTATAATTTTTAAAATCCCAGGTTCCAAATGAAAAATTTTAAGACAGAAGTTGAGATACACAAAGCAGTATTTTATTCTAATAGTAAAAGAATTTAAAAAATAATAGAAGATGGAACATTTTATTTTATACATTAAGAATAGGGGCTCATGGCCCTATACCCATAGCTGTGTCTGAGGAAATAAAATGTTCTTCATGGACAATAGCAACAGCCAAACAAATCTGGAAGGACTCTCTTCAGATCTCTAGGGAGTTTATTCAACTTTGTAGTTATTATGGCAAACTGTACATACTAGTCTTGAGAATTTTCATCCATCCATCCACAGCGAGGTCTGGCTCAGCACCTGTCCCCTAGAGCCCCTTCCGGTGCTCTGACAGACAAAGTGTGCCATGGACTCTGCGCCCTCAGAGGCACACACATTCTCTGGGGATGCCTGCCCCCCAGGAGGGCTGCAGCTTCCTGGCTTGCCCTGCATCCTGTGTAGCTGGGAGGGGCAGGAGGGCTGATGGTGGAAGTCAGGGAGCCCGCGTGACCAGAGACGCCAGCCACAGCCACCTTTATGCTGTTTCCCCTCTGCGCCATTGCTCATCTTTCCCACTCCTTTTACTCGTTTGCTCCTTATATGTTTATATTATATAGCAATTTACATGCAACTTGTAGGAGACACATACATATTGAAGCTTGGTCATTTCTACTACCCCTGGCCCCTGCCCTCCCCTATCCTCCTTTTCCAGACCCCCTTTCTATCTCTCCAGAGTCTCTCTCCCTGCTAACATGTTTCTTTCATTTCACTCTTTATTTATGTTTTGGGTCTCTCAGAGACACCATGTGATATTTAATCTGTGTCAGACATTCCACTAAGCATTACAGCAGGAAGATCTAGCCATTTTTCTACAAATGAGTCAAATTTATCCTTCTTTATGGCAGAATTTATCCTTCTTTCATTGTGTACATATACCATATTCCCTCTATCCATTCATCTGTTGATAGGCGTGTATAGGCCACTTCCAGGACTTAGCTCCCTCTCTCTCTCTCTCTTTCTCTGTCTCTCCTCTCTCTCTCTCTTTCTTCTTTTTGCTTTTTTTCTTTTTGAGACAGAGTTTCACTATGTAGTTCAGACTGGCGTTGAACTCACTTTGTTGCCCAGGTTGGCCTCGAACTTGCAGCGATCCTCCTGCTTCAGCCTTCTGAGTACTGGGATTACAGGCATGCGCCACCATGCTTGGCAATTTAGCTCTCTTAATATCAGCAAGAGACTAGGTCTGGCTACACTTATACTGCCCAGTCCAGTGGGAGAGTACAAGGAGTGGGGAGATTGGGCAGCAGGGACCCTTGGCTCCTAGGAGCTGCAGCCACTTCTCTGCAAACCTCCTGATGCTCTAGCTGGTGGGCACAGAGCCAGGCAGCCTGGGTATACCCTCCCTCCACGGGGCAGCACTGCCCTTCTCCTCCCCTGCCTGGTAGGCTGGTGCTCTCCTGACTGCCCCGACCCAAGTCCCTTCCTTTGTGCCTACTTTTCCCAGCAGCAGCAGCAGTGCCTACACCGATCTCTCTAGCTTCCCCATGATTAAACTGTGTGCTGCCTCAGAATGACCCCGATGAATTATTTTATACTGTGGCTTTGGCAAAATGGCTTATTTTTTTCCTTAAGGGAACAACGTCATGTCTTATTTGGATAAACTGTAAATGGTAAGATTTCAAGAATCAAAAAATATGAAGCGAGGGCTGAAAATGAGGCTCTGTGGAGCAGCTCTGCTTGTACAAGGCCTTGAGCTCGATGTTACCTCTGGAAAAAACTAGGAAAGAGTAATAGCTACATTATTGTCAGGCAAATGTATTACCTCATAATTCTCACAGTAACTCTAAGGGGAAGGTACTATCTCCAGCTTACAAATGAGGAAACTGGGGCACGGAGAAGATAGGTTGTCCAAGGCTACTGCGGGTGCAGCTCAGTGGTAGAGTCCCTGCTGAGCAAGCATAAGGCCCTGAGTTTGATCTCCAGTAGCACAAACAAAACAAAGCAAAAAAGCCAGAAGTTGCCCAAAGCTGTACAGCTAGTAAGTGGTGGAGCTGGAATTCAAACACAGGCAATGTGATCTAGTGCTTCACTATTTTTTTTTGTATTGCTGAGGACAGAACCCAGGGCTTTTCACATTCTAGGCAAGTAGGGTACCAATGACCTTCACCTCAGCCCTAGAGCTGCACTCTTGTATCTACTATGAAAGACATGAGAGGTACTTCCGGTGTGAGTTTCCATAGTATCCCACAGATTACATCTCCTGGACAATCCAAAGCCTGGCTCAAGTCCTGAGAACAAAGTTTAAATAGTAAACTTTAAAAAAACCAAAAAAAACCCCAACTGTCTACCTGATGAAGATGGGTGCAGACATATACTAAGCCCAGGTGCCCTGCCTCTAGAAGGTACCTGACATTATTTTGTTCAACTTCTCAATTCACAAGTGGAGAAACAGAATTGAAGAGGTTTGCCTGACTTAGCTGCACCTCCTGACATCGGATGGCTTGTACAGTGCTCTTAAAATACCGGTGGATCACTTCCTTTTCCCCACCTCCACCATGCAGTTACCAAATCATATTGATCCTCAGCTTCAAAATGTCTTTCACATCTCTTCCCCTAATGCCAATCAGGTTATTCATTACCTCACACTTGGTACCTATTCTGTCTCAGCTTCTTCTCTTCCTCTCCCAGTTCTCATGATCCTGTACCTTTGTCTGCCCATCTTCCTCAAAGGCTACCTATATCTTGAGCCCACACCTGGGGTACAAAGGCCTGGATCTGAATTCCAGTTTACCATTCTATGACTGAATGGACACAGCCATTGTGATGAAACGCAGAAACAGGCCACGTGAGACTGGAGAGGGTTTCAGTGCTCAGCCTGTGGTGTGGAATGTGACAAAGGATTAACCTATACAACAGTGGCCGACGCTGGTCACCTCACAAAGTCGAAATCAGTGTGAGGAGACACAAGTTAGCAGCGAAGCCAGCAGCAGCATCTTTGCCCAGAGGGCATCAGAGCAGGGTCAGGAGAGGACCGTGGAGTGGGTGGGAGGGACTGTGGTGAGAAACGGAACCCCATATCCGCTGCCTATTTCATTTCTCAATGAAAACTTCTCTCCTCCTTAGAAAGGGAAGCAGAAATGAAACTTTAGCCAGAGCCATGTATAGCTGGCCAGAAGATTGGATTTAGGAGAAAACCTTATGAATGTGAAGCCCATCTCCCTTCCTCCAAATTCCAAGCCACAGAGAGCAAAAGAGCATAGCTCGGAGTGACCAAGACGCCCACCCCAAATGTACACCCCACCCTAGAAAAGTAGGACCCCTGCCCTGAGTGCACCATTTTAACCACCCCACACGACGTACCTTTCATACACTGCGAGAATTGAGCTCTTTGTGTCTGCAGCCCAGAAGCTAAGTTTACAGATGAGCCTGCGACGAAAGAGTATCAGTTGCTACATTCCAGGAATGGGCCAGATTACTAAAGATTTAAACAGTTTAGGGAAATGGGCAGAAATGAGGCTAATGAAATTCAGTCCCACAAAGAGTAAGGTCACATTAAAGGAGAATCCACAATACACCTAAATGGAGCTTTAATGGGTAGAATTGCAGAAAATAATGAGGAAAGAGCCCGGGAGCTGGATAATAACAACATCAGGAGTCTAGTTGCAAACAGGGGATTTGCTTATAAAGCAGAGGAAGCAGTGGTTTCTCTGCATGTGATTATTCATTTAGGATCCTCAGCACAATCTTGGGCTCCTATGTATCCAGAAATTGAGCATTGCATTAAGAAGGGAGCAAGAGAAACAAGGAAGTGTTGGCCTGAAGCTCAGAATCAAGCTACAGTATTTTACGCTGGCATTTTCCATCCGCTTCCTGAGCTCAGTGTAAAAAGAAGCATTCCTTGGCTCGAATGTCAAACACATTGGATAGAAGGCCCCACAATTCTTTTGTACTTTTTTCTGCCACTCTTTTGCTGACTTGTCACTTCTTACTGGCCTATATTTCTGCATAAGGCTTCTAGATTGGTTATGGGGTGAGAACAGGGGAGTCTTGCTGAGAAAGGGAAATGGAATAATTTTGGAGTGAACATTAACTTGAGCCCAGTTAGGTTTGATGAGATCAGGTTATCACAGAACCAACAGTTCAGGGTGGACTCCAACTTCATGAAATCAGAAATAGCCTGAAACCACAGACTTCCATCAGCAGAGTCCTACAAAAGCCCACATCAATGAACAGAGAAGCCATAAAGAAGAGAGAGGAACACAGAGAAAAAGACAGACAGAGAGAGAGAGACAGACAGACAGAGAGATTCCTCAGACATTCCCTGTCTGGCAGTATGGTCATTAGGGATGGCCTTCTAAGTGCTGTCAGTATAAAAAACACACTGGATGTCTGAAGAATATAAATTATCTCAATAATTTTGACTTTGCTTTTGCTTTAAAATACTATTTCTGATAACACTGGGTTAAAGTATATTATTAAAATGAATGATTTCCCTTTTTATTTTTCTTAATATAATTCCAAGAAGATTGTAATTCACACTATCTTAGCCTTGTATTAGACTTTCAAAGAGTGGAACAGCCAAATTTGGTAGTGAATGCCTCTAATCCCCGCCACTCGGGAGGCTGAGGCAGGACAACTACAAGTCTAAGATCAGTTTCAGCAACTTAGTGAGACCCTGTCCCAAAATTAAGTAAGTAAATAAAAAGACATAGATGTAGCTTAGTAGTCTAGCACTTGGCTAGCAAATGTAAGGCCCTAATTCAATTTGCAGTGATGAATGAAAGAATAGCTCTTCAGGGTAGTTTGTGAGGGAAAATTTTGGGTGAGGGGAGCAACTGAATTGAGCATTTGTTTTCATTTTCTTTTCATAGGCCAAATGTCAATTACAGTGGTTGTTTGAATTTAGTGAATGTTTGTGATACTTAGTAATATTTTAAGCTATACAGCTGGTGGCGCAGGCCTGGATCCCAGCACTTGGGAGGCTGAAGCAAAAGGGGATCACGAGTGTGAGGCCAGCTTGGGCAACAGTGAGAGTCTGTCTTAAAAAAGAAAGAAATTACAGCGAGGAGAATTAAAGAACACAGGGAACAGACCGATTCTTTGGTTGCAATTTCATATGAGTTGCATGAAACCCACGAAGCCTGTCTCCTCCAGCCCCATGCCCCGTGAGAATGCTGTTCATACAGGGGAGGGAACGATGCACCCAGCATGTGTCTTTGTGTGCTGGAAGAGACTGAGGAAACCGGAGCAGAGAGAACACTATGCTCTCTGTTGCATCTCAGGCTGTTGTTGAAAAAAAGCAGAACTCTTTCTGATGATGGATTTCTTTTTTTTTTTTCTGAGTGAATCAGAGAATTGACTAGAGTCTAAATTATCTTTTAAAACTTAAGCCTTATGTGACCATGCAAAAGGGCATGTGGATGGGTGTGGAATTATTCATGAAGCTGCAAGGCTAAAGAAACACCGCCTTCTCCCCGTCTGGAAGGACTGATATGATGGCCCATTCTTGCAGGCCAGGTGGCTTTGTGCTTGGCAGTTGCCCTTTCACAGCCACAAATATGAGAAGCAATTACTAGACAAAATCATTTTTATGCTATGTTTAAAATGAAAAGAATGACTTATGTGAATACCCGATCCAAACCATAATTTTGAGACAACGAAATGTGTATTGTTCTAAACATCCCAGACACTCCTAGTATTGACCTATATCAATAAAATGACACTAAAATGATTTGGGGAACAGCTCACCATCCTCACCTATACGTGAACACTCACCATCCTCACTGAGCTCCTCTAGTGCCTCTTTTCAAATCTGTAAAGAGTGACTCAAAGCGCTTTTATTCTTTGCTTTAAGAAACTGGCAGTGATTAATTCTACTCGGAGGAATCAGCAATGTTTTCCACAGGATGTCAGAAATGACCTTGGGACGTGCTGGCAAAGTACAGTGGGAAGAAGACTTCTGATAAAAGAGTAAACTTGGCCTTTAAAATCAATTGTTCTTCATACTGTGAACTTTATGTAGGGCCCACAGCTTTCTTTATGCAAAAATAGGTTAGCCAGTAGGCTTTGGGGCTGACAATAGTTTTGAAATCATACTAATTTCCCCTCGAATAAAACCAGCATGATTCAAAGAGAAAAAGAGCACTCTATAGTACTTATAATCCCCAAGTTCTTTTATTTATATATTGAAAAAATATTACTACATACTTAACATAATTGCTTCTTTTAAAATTCCTGGTGCTAAGTGTATTTAGAATGTTTTCTTGAGTAATTACAACTGAATTCATAAAGACTTCATCAGTCAGACCAGATTAAAAAAGTATGAGCGTATGCTGGCTTATACATTGAAGACTTGGTTAAACATATATTTAGGAAAAAAATATAAAATATAACAGATTTTGAACTACCTTTGTTTTCATGCAATTTATTTAACTGTGTCACAGAAATTTGAGATCCAGAATGAATCTCTTTGCAAGCTGCAATATAGGCAATGATGTTCAATTTCCTGAATTCTGAATTGGTTCTGTGATGAATAGGTGTGTACTACCAAACAAGTTATATGTTTGTTTGGAAACTCATTTTCTCCCAGCTGTAAAGCAGCAATAATTATAATAACAATACCTACCTTGTAGGGTGTGGAGTTAAATGAGCTAATTTCTCTGTCTTCTACCAGGAGGGGACACACTGGCTAGCTATGATGATTAAATGGCATTCTGCTTTACAGGTGAGGAAACTGCCCTAAGGAAATTATCTACTGTCTCACCAAGAGGCCGTGAAAGAGCCACAGCTAGAACTCAAGTGTGAGACTCCTATCATTCCTCCACATCTTCTGCTTTGTCCTTTGAATTTTAACATTATTAATTTCCATGGTCCTATTACACCTTTCTGTTATCAACAAAAATTGTGACTAAATATGTTCAAAGCAAGAAAATACATCCCACGGTTTAATAATATAAAATTATGAGACGGACTAAATGGTATTAGATTTACATCCTAAAAGCCCAAATTCTTGGTTCATTGTTCATTGTTTTTCTGTAAATCTTCTCTACAAGGCTTCTGAACTCTTTCTACACGTTTTCTTTCAGTTTGTCTCCCTCTGGTGGATTTTTTAAAAATACTCACTTATTTTTGGAATTACTGTCTGGGTGATTTAGAATGGAGTTTGCTCAAGTTAAGTGTTCATCTGATGTCACCCTGGTTAATGTACCAGAACTTCCAGAAAACAAACTTGCCTAAATGGGAATCTTTGCAGGGGCTACATTTCAGGAAGGGCTGTCCCAGAAAATCTGCTCCCCAACACCTGTATGACCACCAAGAAGCACAGGCAGCTGGACCAGCTGGTACATGCCATCTAATTCCAACATTCTGGGAGGCTGAGTCAGGAGGATTACAAGTTTGAGTCCAGCCTATGTAACTTAGTGATTTAGGGAGTTCTTGTCTCAAAATTTTTTAAAAAAGGTGTGTATAGTGGGGTAGGTATGTAGCTCAGTGCAAAGGCTCTGGGTTCAGTCACCAGGACTGCACATTTTTTAGGAACCAATAGTCAATTCCACATGTGGCCTCTGGTCTCCCAGGATCCCATCATACGGGTGGCATCCCTGCCCCCTAATTGGTGTAAAAAGGAAGCCAACATCTTCACATGTTACTGGAGCTGCTTTTGTCTTTGAGCCTGAGCCCATTGGCTGGTATTGCTGTTCAGGGCAAAGACTGCCTGTCTGACTTACCTGTGGCTAGGCTGGCAGCCAGTAGGTCCACCCAGATCTGGCACTAACTGAGCATCAGTGATCCCACAGCCTGTCCTTGGGGGGATGACCCCGCTCACCTGGGACTCCCATTCCTTTTGCCATTGCCTGTAGTTTTTACAGGTTTCACCTTATGCTGGCACTTCACTTCCATGTCCCCCAGCCTGGCCAAGGCATTCATAGCTTCGTGGATCGGGCAATCTAAAAAGGGAGCTAGAAGGGCTGCCACTGCCCCAAACATGCTAGTTGGCTCACTCACCAGGATGTCCTTCATGTGTGCCATCCGTAGTTCCTCACTTGGGCTGAGGTACTGGAGTGTGAACATCATTTGCTGCATGCCCATTTCTCAGAGCACAGTTACTAAGTCTAGATAAGTTGTCCATTTTGTGACTTGCTCTGGCAGGTCACCCAGATTCTCCCAAACCAGGCAAGTTGCTGCCATCAACCAACTTATCGCAGTGTGATTACCTGCCTCTGGGCCAGTCCTTTGCACATCCTGCAGAACCCATCTCATAGAGGGGTGCTGACTAAGCTAGCTGTTTGGGACATCTCCTGTGGGCTTAGCTGTGTTATCGGCCCCATTGTCCCATAGCCATAGCAGCTACATGGGCACAGTTCACTCATCTTTGGCTTTGTTTTGCCAGCTCCCACAGCTCCATAGCTGTATTGGTCATGTACACTGTGCACTATGTAGAGGTGGGTGGTCCTCCCACTCCACCTCCCCGGGCTAGGGGTTCCTCTACCTCTACCTTCTGGTGAATAGCAGCCCTACCATGCAAAACCAGGGGATTTCCCCAGGGATTTCTCGGACATGAGGACTTACACTTCTGGAGGAGGCAGTGCTTCCTGTGCCTCACAACATGAGCTCTACAGCAGTGAGCCATTGCTCAAGGTTCTCCTTTGTCCATTGCAGCTGGTCTACTTGCTGGACAAGGTCATCTGCCTCTTGGTTTACATGGTGGCAGGGAGTGAAGAATAGCCAAGCCACCTGCCCTTCTGTCTCACGATGAGCAGGACAAATTTGCCTGTCTATCACTTCTAAGGCTTTCAAAACATCCCCAGGTTCCAGGTAGACTGCTTCCCGGTCCTCCTGGGCCTTTCAAGCCACCAAGAAGGTAGCTACATGTAACCAGGGTGAGGTCAGGGGACACATATCAGCCGTTCTCTGGGGCTTTCTCTTACTGTCAGGTT
Organism: Chinchilla lanigera; assembly: GCF_000276665.1. NCBI lineage: Eukaryota > Metazoa > Chordata > Mammalia > Rodentia > Chinchillidae > Chinchilla > Chinchilla lanigera. Next base: position 36,839,688 of record NW_004955406.1, on the reverse strand, counting down.
CTGTTTCCACAGATGCCATGAGCCCACTCACCTCAGCATCCTGCTGACTACTCCACTTGTTGGGGTTGGGGGGCCCAAAGGAGATTTCTGTGAGATTCTCAGGCTAAAGAATGCACACGTGTAAGACATCGGCAACATAGCAGTAGCAGGAAGCAGAGCAGAGAAGCCTGTGCCTTTATTGTTTAATTCTTATACACATTGTTATCACATACAGTTGTCCCTTGCTATATCATGGTT
>NW_004955406.1:36825064-36838836 GCF_000276665.1 Chinchilla lanigera | reverse complement strand
TATATATAAAAATAATAAAATAAATATAACACTGCTACTTCATGAATTTTCACCTATTATGGGGGTCTTTGGAACAGAACTCCTTTGACAGGTGAGGGATCACTGTATTTACATTCTTTTTTTTTCATATTCAGAATCAAACTCAGGACCTTGCACTTGCCAGGTAGGTGCTGTGCCGCTGAGCTGTACCATTGGCCCTTACATTCTTGCATGCTGGCTTAACTGGTGCATGTGTGGTTGTTTAATGCCAAATCATGGTTACATAAGTGTGTCCCACTCTGTGCTTATGCTAAACAGTGGGTTCATATCCTTAACATGTCCTCAGATGTTAAGGATGCCTTGAGCTTTGAAGCAATCTGTTCCACACATACTCATTCATGATAAAAACAAACAAGCCTTAAAGAAAATAGCTATAGAAGAAGCTTGTGGTGGATTAACCAACTTAAATGGAAATGTGGTGGTCAACTTAAGTGGAAATGCCCAGCTGAACTGAGTCAGTGTGGTTCTGGATGTGGAAGACCTACCTGAGGATTGTTGTAAATGTTATAAAAGGAAAACTGGAGGGGAAGATGGTATGGTGTTGATTTTCCTGGAGAAGGCTGCCTCAGCTGGTTTCCCTGATACAAACTTGGCTGCTGTTGGGGGAGCTCAGGTCCTGTTGTCACCTGGGATAACAGCTATTCTCTTTGGGGGAGCTCTGGCCTTCACCTCGAGTAATGCTAACTGGCTCCTGTGCATATCTCTCAGCTCTCTGGCACAGATCCTCACTCCATTGGCGCAGACTTTCTAATTTCCACCACTGGCCTTCGGGCCTTTCAGGTGCAGATCCATGATATGGGCTTGGATGAGACGTTGCTGTGCAATTTAGGCTTTTGCCTGGACTCGTTTGGGACACTGCTGTGGGGACCAGGGTGCTGGCTAGATTGTTTGGGTCTCTAGTGCATGGACAGATCTCTGGCACTCTTTTGTATTTGACTTTATGGGTGAATATTATAAAATAATTCCATAAATTATGTGTCCCATATGAAATCTATTCCCTTGCAAATCCTGAGTACAACAGAGCTTACCTCAATCTGGAGAAAGCTATTTATGGGAAACCCACTTGGAACATCATATGAAATTGGTAAAAACTGACATCTTTTGCTCTAAAATGAGGAACAAGACAAAATGTCCACTCTCACCACCTCTTTTCAATATAGCACTCAAAAATTTAGCCAGGGTAATCAGGCAAGAGAAAAAAACAAGGAAATGCATATGAAAGGAAGAAATCCAGCTATCCTTACTCACAGATGACATCATCTTTTGCATAGATGTCCCAAAAAACTGCACCAAAAGTCTTAGAACTAATAGAAAAATTCAGCAAGGTAGCGGTATACAAAGTTGACACAAAAAATCAATAGTATTCCTGTATGCCAATAATAAACCCACTGGAAAAAAAACTAGAAAACTACTATTATACACAATAGCATCAAGAAAAATTAAATTTAGGAACTAACCTAAACAAGGAAGTGAAAGAGCTCTACAATGAAAACTACAGTACTCTGAAAAAGAAAATTAAAGAGAACATCCAAGAATGGAAAGATATCTTCTGTTCCTAGACAGGTAGAATCAATATTGTCAAAATGACTATATGTAGATTAAATGCAATCCCAATCAAAATACCAACAGCATTCCTTAAAGTACTAGAAAAAACAATCCTAGAATTCATATGGAAAAAGAAGAGAACCAGAATAGCAAGAGGAATTCTGGGCAACAGAGCAAAAAGCAGGAGGTATCACAATCCCAGATTTCAAGTAATATTACAAAGGCACCATAATAAAAACAGCATGGTATTGGCATGCACACATGCATACATATACACAGACACACACACTCCATGTTGAAGAATGGAACAGAATAGAGGATACAGAAACAAGTCAGGCACATTCAGTCATCTGATCTTTGACAAAGGGGTCAAAAAAATGTATGCTGAAGGAAAGATGGCCTCTTTAGCAAATGATGCTAGGAAAACTGGCAATACACATGCAGAAGCTTGAATCCAGAACTTGTGTCTTTCACCATACACTAAACTAAAATTAAAATATATGTAACATCTAAATATTAAACAGAAACATTTAACTTGCAGAAAGATTAAATAGATAAAACCCTTAAAGTCATGGACATAGGCAAGAAATTTCTGAACAGAATCCCAATTGCATTAAAAAAAATCAGGAATTAACAAATGGGATTATATCAAATTAAAACCTTCTGCATAGCAAAGAAAACAAACCAACAGAGTGAGGGGACAACTTACAAAATGGGGGAACATTTTTTCCTTCTACACAGAAAATGTAAAGTCATGAAGAATAGATTTGGGGTCATGTGAAGATCTAACACAAAAGCCTGAGTAGCAAGAGTACTTTTTTTAAGTGGATCAGGGGGGTTTTCTGTCCTATTGTTAAGAAATATTTAGAGGACAAAGGTTTACCACTCAAGGCTGTCAACATGGACAATGCTCCTGCTCACCCATGAGATTTGGAAGAACGGGCTGAAGAATTCCCATGGCTCTCAGTTGAGTTCCTCCCACCTAACACAACTCTACTGCAGCCTACAGACCAGCAGTTTATAGCTAACTTTAAGAAGCTACATACCAAGAAACTGTTTATGAAGTGCTTCCAGATGGTCTCAGATACAGATTCAACCCTTAAAGAGTCCTGGAAGGAACATTACAACATCCTTTCCCATGTGGGATTAATTGAGAAATCCTAGGCCAATGTCTTTCTAAGGACATTGAAATTCACTTAGAAGAGAGTATGGTCTAAAATTTCACAGGAAACTTTGAAGGCTGTGTAGAGGAGCCTGAGTCTTCAGTTGACCCTATGGTGGATGACACTGTCACTATAACAGAGTCCATAGGCTTGCAGGTGGACAGTAGTGATGTTGAGGAACTGGTGGGGGAGCACTCAGAGGAACTGTCTGTAGAGGAACTTCAGCAACTTCTGGCTGAGCACCAGAGAATGGCAGCTGAGGTGCTTTCTGAAGAGGAAGGGAGTATAAACAATCCGTGCAGCAAAATTCTTCTTGTAAAATAAAGGAAATCCTTTAAAAATGGACAGAGCTACAAACATTTGTAGAGAAGACCCACTCAGAGAGAGAAAAAGCCAACTGTTATATTCACTTGCTTAATGAAAATGTCATGTCATACTACAGAACAGTGTTAAAAAAAACAGAAACTAAGATCAGTTTCTAGTTCTGAAAAGGCTGAGACCTGGTGAGCCAGAAGCAGGTCCTAGCAGGCTACAGACTCTCCCAAGGAGAGAAAGGACACCAGAGAGCCAGATTACTGATGTTCTTATGGAAGGGGACTCTCCTTCCAAACAATAACTACCTTCCATCTCATCTTCCCTTCCTACAAGCCAAAGATGTCAACTTGAATGGTGAGTACAGCATGAAATTATTGTTTCTGGTAAACTAGGCACATTTTATAACATTTGATGAATAGACTGGGAAGATTATTGGTGTTTCTGGTAAATTATGCATATTATACAACCCTTTTTATTATTATTATTATTATTACTATTATTTTGTCTTTTTGAGACAGGGTTTCATTATGCACTTCAGGCTGGCCTTGAACTCACTTTGTAGCTGAGCACAACCCTTTTATTATGAAAAGGTTAGTTAAAAGGTGCTTTAGGAGGTTTGGAATGCATTATGGGTATTTCCATTATTTCTTACGGAAAAAATAGTCTTGACTTACAATAAACTTGAATTACAACCAGCCCTCATGAATGAATTAGGTTCATAAGTGCAGGGTCCACTACACAATGGAATACTACCTTAACATAAGGGATAAATTTGAGTCAGTTTTAGGAAAATGGATGTACCTTGAGACCATAATATTAAGTGAAATAAATCAAACACATGAACTTAAATATCACATGATTTCTCTTATACGAGAAAACCAAAGCATAAATAAATTAAAGAGCAAAATAAACGACAGATAATAGGAATCTTGGCAATAGATCTTTTGCAAGTGGGAAGGGGATCAGGAGATGGAGGGAGAGTGGAGGAAGGGGAGGATAATGGGATAGAAAAAGAATTAAGATGTGTTATGTTCATGTACTAAGTTTCCATCATAAATGTAATCATTATATACTTGAAATACATATGACAAGAATTAAAAATTTAAAAAGAAGCATTTACAGAGTGTTTAAAATGAATGCAGTAACTTGTCAGGGAAAAAGATTTCAAATTTCTTAAAATCAGAAAGTTAGGGAACAGTTTTTTCTTCATTTTTTTAAACCTATATTTTGTTTAGGTCATGATCCTTCAATTGAGGAACAATTAACTATGCACCAACCCTGTTTGATTATCTCCATTTTCACAAATATCAAAGATTCCTAAGGCAACGGTTCTTAATTCAGCTGCATAATTGCTTCATTTAGGAAAATTAAAAAAAAAAAACTTCAGACCCATCCTAGGAAAGCCGTATGGCAGCTGCAGCATAGATCCAGGCATCAGTATTTGTTAAAAGTCCCTACTGAAGCTGAATGCAGCGGTATGCGCCTGTAATCCCAGTCACTTGAGAGACTCAGGCTGGAGAATCTCAAATTCAAGACCAGGTTGGGCAACATAGCAAAACCCCATCCTGCTAAACGAAAGGCTTCTTACTTCTGTATAGTACGCAGTCAGAGTCAAGAACCCCACTTATGCAGTCAGAGTCAAGAACCCCACTTTTGCAATTACTTGATCTATCGAAACAAATAATCAATAAAGAAATATTAGAGCTGAAACACACCCTTGAATATACAGCCTTAACGACATCCCGTGTTCTACTCTACTACAACGGAGTGCACATTCTTCTCTGCAGCACACAGAACTTTCTCCAAAATAGATCACAGTAGTCCACAAAGGTTGCTTAAATAAATATTAAAGGGACCAAAAACATGTTTGATGAAAGGTAGCCTATTTAACAAATGAAGCTAGAGAAATAGGTTATTTTATACGCAGAAGATTAAAGTTGGATCCATAACTCAACATGTACTAAATTAAAATCAAGATGGATCAAAGATCTAAACATTAAAACTGAAACAATGAATATAGTAGAAGATAAGACACCTATGAAGTCACAGGTGTAGGCAAAGAAAGACTTTCTTAACAGAACTCCAATTGCAGAAGAAACCACAGTAAGAATCAACAAATAGGTTGATATCAAATTAAAAAGCGTCTGCACAGCGAAGGAAACAATCAGCTGAGTGATTTGCCAGTTATTCCTCAGATAGAGGACTAATATCTACATTATATAAAGAACTCAAAAATATTAGACCACCCCAAATAAAAGACCCAATCAAAAAATAGGCAAGTGAAATGAACAGACACTTCTCAGAACAAGTACAAATGGTCGATAAACATATGAAAAAATGTTCCACCTCTCTGGCTGTGATAGTTAACTGTGGTGTCAATTTGAATAAGAAACACCCAACTAATTAGATCAGCATAGGTCTGGGTGTAGCTGAAGGGATTTACTGAAACAGAAGACCCACCAACCAACAGGCCTGTAGCCTGAATGGAATAAAAGGGAACCACAGAGCAGAAGCTGGCTTCTGTTTTTCAGAGGAGCTCCAGTCTTCATGTTCACATTGGACTTCATCTCCTGGCATCTAGTGCAGACCCTTTAGCCTCCTGATACGGACTCTACAGTGATCTCCAGACCTTTGACCTTTGACTAGATCCTTCCGATCTCCAGTGCACAGGCAGCCCTTTTACACTCTTCCACACCTGACTCTGCAGGTAGGCATTGTAAGCCTACCTTGTGAATCCTTATTCATTGATATATTTATATTAAATCTATTTTTCTAGTGAGCACTGACTGATACACTGGCCATTAAAGAAGTGCAAATTAAAACAACACTACAATTTCATCTTACAACAGAAAGAACGGCAATCGTCAAGAAATCAAATAACAAATGGTGGCCTGGCTGTGGTGAAAAAGGAACGCTTTACATTTTTTGTGGGAATGTAAACTAGTACAACCATTATGGGAATAGTATGGTGATTTCTCAAACAACTAAAATTAGAAATTCCAGTTGATCCAGCTATTCCTTTTCTATGTATCTTCCCAAAAAAGCTAAATACATCATATTATAGTGATACATGCATACCAAGGTACATATCAGTACAAGATAGCTAAATCCTGGAAGGAGCCTGTTTGTACAGCAACAGACAAATGGAGAAAGAAAATGTAGTATCTATACATAGTGGAATATTATTTGGCTATAAAGAAGGATAAATTTGAGACATTTGTAGGAAAATGGATACACCTAGAAAATATCACGTTAAGTAAACTAAATCAACACTCAAATTTAAATACCGCATGGTATCTCTCATTTGAGTAAGGCAAAGTGTAAACAAAGAACAAAATAAAGAATTTATAGAAGGAAACAGGGAGCTAGATCTTTTGCAAATAAGAAGGGGCCCAAGAATCTAGTGGAAGGGGAGGGAGGGATGAAAGGGAAGGGGAAGTAAAAGATTTAAGATGTGTCTTGTATGAGCACCAAATACCCACAAGGAGTGTAAACACTGTATGTCCATAAACATGAACTAAAATATAATAATAGTAATGAAAATGGGGAAGTGGACTGTTATGGTTTGTGTCTGCATGTCCCCCCAAATCATCATGCAGTCATGGGGTGGGCTTCTAGATTTTTGATTGATCCATAGTCCAGTGCTGGGATTATGGGTGTGAGTGCTACACTTGCCCCTGGGGCTGGTAATCTGCACACAGTGTAAGAGAGGGAAAGGGGCTGCTTGTCCATTTCCCCCATTTGCTCTTGTTGCTTTGCTGTTCTGCCACCATGAACCGTTGCTCTCTACCATGTGCCACCCTGCCTTGGAACCAGCCAAGTACAGACTGAAACCTCCACAAACTGTAAGCTAAATAAACCTTTCCTTCCTTAATTTTGGGCATCAGATATTTTGTCTCAGCAACGAGAGAAAAGTAACCAAGACAGGGACCTTGAGACAGAGGGAAGGAAGGGGCTGGGGAGGGGAAGGGAAAAAAAAGAAGCAAGATGTGTCATACATGTGCCTACTCCCCAAGATGAATATAAACTTCATGCATTGCAAACACATACTAATAAAAATTTAAAAAGATGTGATATGTATATGTACCAATTTCCCAAGTTAATATAACTATTAAATGTTACAAATGTATACTAATGAACATTCTTTAATGCTTTTTTTTTTTTTTTTTGGTTTTTCTCCGGTACCGGGAACCGAACTCACGACCTTGCGCTTGCCAGGCAGGCGCTTTGCCGCTGAGCTAAATCCCCAGCCCCCTATTCTTTAATGCTTTAAGAAAATAAAAGAACCACTGCCCTAGAACAGAGGTTCTCGCTCTATTCTCTGCCACCATGGGCAGCACTGAGAAATGGGTTATAAAAGCACACTCCAGGGCAAATGTGGCAAACCTATAGCACGTGTGCTGCAGGCAGGTGTTCGTATCATTGAAAACTCTGCAAGGTTTGCCATCACTGCCTTAGGGGAGTTTTTTAGAAGTCCAAATTCTTTGGATTTCCATTGGGTATCTAGCATCTAGAATAACCCATAACACACAGTGGTTGTTTAATAAACATTTGAAAATGTCTCAAGGGCCAGCGATATAGCTTAGTGGCATGGCGCCTGCCTGGCAAGCACAAGGTCCTGAGTTCGAGTCCTGATACCAAAAACAAACAGACAAAAAAAAAAGAGAAAAAGAAAAAAGAAAACATCTCAAAACCAAGATTATTCAGCACTGCACCTCTTTCTCCAGATTCTCCTTTCTTTTCAAGTTTCAGCTACACACTACTCAAGGTCACCTGAATATGATGTTTTCGGTACTTCTCCCTACATCATTTTCCAACCTGAATTCCCTACCGTGTATTCCCACCCATCTCCAGTGTCTGGTTCGAGGGCCAATCCTCCCAGAAGCCTCACCTGGCTGAGCTGGGGATCCTTTGCCCACTAGGCACCCTGTGCATACATCTCCTCTTCATTCCTCTCAGCTTTAAGGAAGAGGGAAGCTACAAAGAGAGACAGCAGACTGGTTCTTTTTGGCCGGCAGGACTACTAGTGCACGAGACCAAAGGCCTGCGAGAAGCAAGATGATTCAGGTCACAGAATCTCCAAAAGGCTAAGGATCTGCAGGCCCTGGGACATTCTGATGGTGGAGATTCAGGGGGAGAGCTGAGAAGCCAGGAAGGGCAGCAGAGGGCTTCTTAAAGGCAGTCAGACCCCAAGAACCTCTCCTCTTGACCTCTGTATTTAAAGGCTTAGTTCCCAGGGTGGTGCTAAAGAGGTAGTGGAAATCCTGTGACATGGAGTTTAGGGAGAGGTCTTTAGGTTATTAGTGCTATGGCTCTGAAAGGACTCTGTGTCCTTCTTTTTTTGCTTCCTTGTGAGCAGTTCACTCCTGCCACGATACGAGGCCTTGCCACAGGCCAACAGATCATGGTCCAGAAACTCTGAAGCTGAGCAATAAGAAACCTATTTTTATTTTTAATAGTGGTACTATGGATTGAATCCAGGGCCTTATGCCCGGTGGGCAAGTGCACTATCTCTGAGCTACAACCTCAGCACCCCCTTTTATTGTTTGGTACAGGGTCTCAATACGTGGCCCAAGATGAATTCAAACCTACAATCCTCCTGCCTCAGCCAAGTAGCTGGTATTATGGAAGTGTGCCACTGCACATGGCCCTAATGTGTTTTTACACAAATTATCTCAGATATTTTGTAATAGTGCCAGAAAGCTAACACACTAACCATATTCAGTGTCATGGTTTGTGTCTGGATGTCCCCCCAAAGCCTCATGTAGTCATGGGGCGGGCTTTTAAAGTACATGAGTGATCCATGATCCAATGCTGGGATTGTGGGTGTGAGTGCTACACCCAGCCGGGGGTGGAGTGTTTGCATATGTAAGGGAGAGAAAGAGGTTGCCTGCTGCCACTCCTCCCTTTTGCTCTTGTTGCTTTGCTGTTTTCCACCACTATGACCTGTTGCCCTCTGCCATGTGCCACCCTGCCTTGGAGCCAGCTGAGTATGGACTGAAACCTCCACAACTGTGAGCTAACTAAACCTTTCCTTCCTTAATTTTGGGTGTCAGGTATTTTGTCCCAGCAATGAGAGAAAAGTAACTAAGACATTCAGGCACATAACAGTAAAAATACACTGAACAGCAAACAAGTTTATACTGCTGAGCAATCAAACCTAAGACTCTGTCCCTCAGGCACAGCTCAGGGCACATGCAGAGAACCAGTCTGAGAAGCAGGAAAAACTTGGTGAAAGTTTGAGCCGCAGAGAAAAAAAAAAACAGTCAAGTCTCCTGGCCCATCTCTACATTCTTGGACAGAAGAAACTCATTCACTTTCTACTACGAGTCAGGCACATTGGAGGAGGCTCTAATCTTCTCTCTCACTAGGCCAAGCTCCAGCTGTTGGTCCCAGATCACTATCAGAATAACCACCCTGCCTTCCAGGGACTGCACGGAGCCAAGGTCCATGGGCTTCAGGGCTCCAGGGCAGCTACAAATGGAAGGTGATCTAGCGTTAGACCTGCTCCGGCCAGGACTACAGCCCATGGCCGCTGGCTCCAGGAACACCACCAGTGAAAAGAATCCCAGTCTGAGAAAGGCAATGCTTGCTTTGTGCTCAGGCTTCAAGCAGAGCCCTTAGAGTCCAAGTGACGAGTTCCAGATCACAGCTCCCAAGGCAAGAGTTTGACTTCTCCAGTCTCATCCTGTTAAAGCTTGAATCTTAAAGGAACCCAGGCAAAACTCTCCCTGGGACTCAGTCCTATGTAGTGCTTTCAAGTAGGTAGGAGGGATTATGACCAGGCACTGACTTGACAAAGGTTGTTCCTGCTTATTTCAAAAGTACTAAAAGGGAATGAAAGAGAAGAATGTGACCTGTGTTCTGTTCTACCTGTGGGCCATGAGAAGAGATACGGCAGCCACCAGTTGAGTCAAATGCTTGCAACTGATGTCATCTGTATCTTATCTATCACAGCGGAGTGTGGGATCCGATGTCCAACCCCCAGTGGACATCTTCTTGCTTCCTAGGCCACCTAGGGTCAGGGAGGGGTAGTTTCTCTCATGGTTTAGGGTAACAGATGAAGAACTGCTAGCAGGTATAAATTCACGTGCTCAGCAAGTAAAAGAGCAGGGAAAGGAAGAAAAGAAAAGAACACCAGTGACTCAGGTCCTGGGTGAAGGTACTGGATGAGCAGTTGAACAGATCCCAATCATTAACAGGCACCTTCCTAGGGGAGGCTGGTCGAACTCCTTTCCCTTCCTTTTATACCTCATTCCCCATCTAGTCCCAGCCCGTCAAGTAATAGAGGAACAAGGAGTGTCAGCACCTGGTTCAGGGTTTAGAGATAGACAAAGACAGACAGACATACAGACTCAACTAGAATCTCAACAAGTATACCATGGCAGTGTTGGCATAAAGACGGGGTGAATGGCTGAGGCACAAATCAGGAAAATACATATTGGTACTAGAGCTGGACTACTGGAGAATCAATACAAATGAATAGAATCTTGTCTTGGGAGAACTATGGGGACTGAGGGAAACAGAATAACAGCAGGTAGGAGACCGTCAGGCCTCTACTCAGAACGCGGTCAGAGGGGAAGACAGGAGAATGGAGAAGCCAAGCTATGCATACAAGTATATAACTGCAGGATTCTGGGAGGCTGAGGCAAAATGATCTCAAGTCTGCCCAGGCAATTTACCAAGACCCCACCTTAAAATAAAAACTTAAAAGGCTGGGATGTAGCTCAGAGCAAATACCCTGGATTCAGTCCTCAGAAAAAATAAAAATCCTCAATCCTCACAAAAAATAGAAATATAAAAAGGAAAATGGACAGAGATGCACTGCCTGGCCTGGATAATTGCATAAGCCCATCAGCCCTATCCAATGCATGCACCTCTATGCTAGCGGTGAAACCTGTGGGTCTGGGCCTCCATCCTATCAGCCAGCCCCAAGGGGCATCAATCAGGCAAGGCTCACAGATGGAGGGACTCAGCCTCTAGAATGATGCTAGCAACTAGTCTCCAGAACCCAAAGCAGGGCCACAGGGCACATTCTGAGGGAGCCTCAAGACTCACTGGTTCTTTGGCTGGGGGAGCAGAGCCAGTCCCAAGTCACACGCTAGGAGGAGTGGCGAAGCCTCAGTAGGTACATCCAGGCAGAGAGTGGGGGCCCTTCTGGCTGGATCACCCCGACAGGAGCAGCGCTGGCTATGGAGAGTCCTGACCTTTTCAGAAAGCACAAATCTGCCGCCTCTTCCAGGCCTCTGCCACTTGTCAAGTACACTATTAAAGAGAAGCCTGGGCTGTGCTACAAGTGCCCTCTGCCCAGCCTTCGCCACTGCCAGAACCATTTACACACAAACACACTGAGGTCTGAAGACCACCTGTGACCGATACAGCTTGTCCTGAGAAAGATGGTTCCTAACTTCCTCACCAGGACTCCTCGGAGAATAAAAGATTTTCTTCCATAAAAGGCACATAAGCACTTTAAAATATTACCCACATACAGGGTTAATCCATATGTGGAGCTACCACAGGCCCCATGCTAAAGACCCTGTTTTCAGGAATCTTGTTTCCTGGACCCTATGGCTTTATAAGGTATGGGGTAGAGCCCCAAATTCTAAGGTAGTGGCTCCAGATTGGACTGAGGCATCAATCTCTTCTCCCTCTGATGGCCAAGAGGAGGGAGACAGGTTAACAAGGCTTGATTCCCTGCAGGCATTGCAATGGAGCAGTTTCTGCCCCTGAACGGTAGGGGCAGAGAACTTTCATGGCCTCTCTAGGTTTACCCTTCCTTGGGGTGGGCTGGGCACAGGGGGTTCTTGGGGTCCCCTAGGAAGTCACAGCAGCACAGCCCAGGGCTGAAGCGTACACAGGTGTCAGGCGGTCTGCTCTCAGGTGGGTGCAGCGCCACTCCTCAGACACTGCCAGCTGGGGTCCCTGGAGACAGAGGCCAGCCTGCCCCTGCTCAGGGTGACAGCAAAGGCTGTTAGGAAGGTCCAGTGCCTGGACAGAGTGCCATGGTGTTTGGGACACATGTGTATTTGCAGGGCATTGTGGAAACAAGGAAGCAGTGTTACAAGACAGAGAGTGAAGGTCAGGCACTGCAGGTGTTGAGACCGCCTAGTACTCCCCGCTCCCATCTTCCTCTTCCACAAACTCCGTAGCCACATCTTCATAATCTCTTTCCAGAGCAGCCAGGTTTTCTCGGGCTTCGGAGAAGTCTGTTTCCTCCATGCCCTCGCCCACATACCAGTGCACAAAAGCCCGCTTGGCAAACATCAGGTCAAACTTGTGGTTGAGGCGGGACCAGGCCTCAACAATAGCTGTGGTGTTGCTTAGCATGCAGACTGCCCGCTGCACTGGGGCTAGGTCACCTCCAGGAACCACGGTGGGGGGCTGATAATTGATGCCAACCTGAGAAGAAACAGAGAGTGGTCTAAGCAGCTGCTCAGCGTGTCCTGGGAGGGTCTGCCCCGGACACTGGCTGGGGAAGATGCGGTCACTGGTGTTTGGCCTTTGCCCACCTTTAAGAAACAAGTAGACAGAGCAGACTACTGCTGCAAGGAACAGACAAATCCAGAACATGGGACATTCTATGCCACAAGACTGGTCCCTCCGAGCCACTGCCCAGAAAAAGAGTAGAAGCTGGGCACAGTGGGGCACCCGCAATCCCAGTACTGGGAAAGGATGAAACCAGACGGTGGTTTGAATCCAGCCTAGGCAATTGGCAAATCTCTGTCTTAAAATAAAAAATAAAAAAGGCTGGGGATATAGCTCAGTGTGAAGGCTCTGGGTTTAACCACAAGGCTGAAAAAGAGGTGGGGTGGGCTGTTCCACACAAGAGAGTTAAGAGACAAATCAGTAAAAATGCCTGGTCCTTGATTTAACCTTCATTTTAAAACCTGACTCGAAAAAGCATTATGCTCACTGGGAGCATTTGTATCCTGATAAGGTATTCTTATTTAGGGGAAGTACTATTAATTGTGTTAGACATAAAAATGGACAATTGTGTTATATAACTATATAGGTGGGTTTGACTGGGTCAGCAAAGGAAAAGCAAAGGGAATGGGCTGAGTTGTGAAATCTGGAGAGTGGGTAACAGGTGTTAGCTGTACGAGTCTCTTTACTGTAATTTAGAAATGACGTTTCACAACATAAAACTCTGAAAATCTCCAGATGAATCTAAACTTAACCTACTTAAATACTGGCCTATACAGAACAAAGTCTATTCAATGCATTTCCTATTCAGTAGTCTCTGATCCCCGCATTAAAAATACCAACTTGCCCTGAACGCCTCTGGGGACAGCAGGCTTACCACTTCCTACCAGCAGCCTATTCTTCCTCTGAGCACCTCGAGCTCTTCCTAAAGGGAAGCAGGGTGATCTGCCCCCGAGTCTCCTTCCCCTTGGCTCTCACACTGTGCTGCAGAACAGCTCTTCAGCACTAGCAAGTGGCCATCATCTTTATGACCCGGGTCCTGGCCTCGGCCTCCCCACTCACTGTGGCCATGCCCACAGCAGTGTCACAGTGCAGGAAAGCAGCACATGTCTTCTAATGCCATAGCTGCCACAGGATTCTCTCCAGCCTTATCTCCCAGGGCAGAGCGGAGCCCTACAGTTGAACCTGGGACTCAGCACCCTAGGAACGGGAACTGACAACAGTGTGGGCATAAGTAAGTTCTTTGCATGACTGCAAAAGCGACTGGCAAACACAGAAGTCCTCCCT
>NW_004955406.1:36822450-36823553 GCF_000276665.1 Chinchilla lanigera | reverse complement strand
CCCATGTAGCTGTTCCTTGAACTAGAAAACCACCAGATACACAGGAAATGACCATCTAAGAAAGGTCTAACCCTGGGAGGTACTTGGTTTTATTGCATTCTCGAGGAAGGGAATGCAGAATCCCTCGGGTTCTTCCTGGAATGTGGACAGTCCTCAGTCTCTACTGAGCAGCAGAGAGAAGGTCTAGACCAGTGATTTGAGCTTTTGAATGATACAAAGACCCCACTATAGCACACATGGCATAGATTTTCCACCACTGCTGTACACAATCCCTGACAGCAACAGAGCTAAAGCACTAGCTCCCCGCTGGCCTGACCCTTAGTGCCTTGGACAGGTCATTGATTAAGAGCTGAGCAGAGCTTCTCCCTGCTGCAAAGATCTACGTAGGACTCTAAGAACAAGCTGAGCAGCTGTGAGAGATGGCTCAAAGCCCAAAGAAGTCTTGGATCAATCGATGGGCAAGTAAGGAGGAACTAGCAGGACAAAAGCCTGATCCACAAATTTAGAAGAGAGCAGGTTCTTCGGGCCTCCAACTCTAGATCCCCTCCTAGACGTGCCCCAGAGCTCCCCCTAGGGGAAGCTGAGTAGACAGACAAGGCAGAGGAGTGAGATCAGGTTCCTGCCACAGGCTGTGCTTCCCCTTCTTCCTGGACAGGGCCAGCCTGCCAGGCCAGGGAGGACAGCTAAGGAGGCAGCGCCTCCTGCAGGGGCCAGTGGCACCTGGTCCCACTCACCACTTTTCGGATTTGATCCATCACCACGTCGATGATCTCCTTCCCCACAGTGTAGTGGCCACAGGCATAATTGTTGGCAGCATCCTCCTTGCCAGATATCAGCTGGTCAGGGTGGAAGAGCTTCCTGTAAGTGCCAGTTCTTACCCCATCTTGCAAGGAAGAGAGAGGGGCAAAGGTAAGAGAGGCTGGTCTCACTCCCCAAGGGACACAAGGCCCTAGGACCTTTGTTGTTAAGCTTCCCTGAGTGTAACTGCACGACACAGTGACGGACACCCGGAGCTCCAGAGGCCATTTCTAAAGCCTGGAGCCACCTGGAACTCAGGGTTAAGTATGGGGGCGCCTTTAACAGGCCCTTCCGCTGATCACAGC
>NW_004955406.1:36756413-36819054 GCF_000276665.1 Chinchilla lanigera | reverse complement strand
GCGGGCCCGTCCTGTCGTTCCAAAGCGCAGGCACACCCGTTCCCTTCCAAGCTGTCACTTGCAGTTTTCTTTCAAAATACCTACGCGTAAGGAATTAGCCCCTTGCTCAGTTTGGGAGGGTTGATTGGTGTGGGTCTTGTAGAACGATTGGCCCCTCACCCCACAGTGATGGCCTTTGATATTTCTGTAGCCCGTTCCAGAGGAACTCAAGGTGTCACTGCTTTGGAGCTTTAGTTTTGTAGTGAGAATGAGACTGTGGCCAGTGTATTGGAATCAGGCTTGCAGACTTGAATTGCTGGTGACAAATCTGCAGCTGTAATGACTGTGTGTCTATCAAGCTGAGGAAGACTCGAAGTCACTTGGACATCAGACCAGCTGGTCCTTGTATTTCTGTACCCATTTTTTCCACAACACTCTAGCCATGCCATTCAAAACTATCCTGAAATAGTTTAAAACTCAGATGCCTTCAGGGAGGTTTAAATCCAGGTTAATATCAAATTGGAACTCGGTTTTAAGAGGCTGCCAGCTTTAAAGTAGGTGCTTCTGGTTGGGGATATGATGAGAGTGTGTCAGTGAACTTTCAAGTGGAAACGCTGTATCCGCAACTAGGATATAATTATTTATTGCTCCTCCCTACTAGCAAGACAGCAAATGTGTCTTACTGAAGTTGGGGACATCAGTGATTCAACGGTGTTTCCTAGTCCTAAACTAAAAGCATCAGAATCATTTCAGTCATTAAGCATTCATTCCACCTGCTGGGGGTGGGGGTGGGGGTGTCTGAGAAATGTGCTTCCATTCCTGCTGA
Source organism: Chinchilla lanigera (assembly GCF_000276665.1). Taxonomy (NCBI): domain Eukaryota; kingdom Metazoa; phylum Chordata; class Mammalia; order Rodentia; family Chinchillidae; genus Chinchilla; species Chinchilla lanigera. The sequence continues at coordinate 36,818,249 of NW_004955406.1, read as the reverse complement.
GTGGAGTAGGCTCAAATGCAGGGATTGTAGTAAGTACAGTGCGCTGGAAAAATAGCCCGCCAAGATGGTGCACACCGGTAATCCCAGCACCCTGGGAGGCTGGGGAAGGAGGATTTCAAGGTCAAGCCCATCCTTGGGAACTTAGCGAGACCTTGTCTCAAAATAAAAGACCAAACAAAACAAAAAAAGGCTGGAGGCCTCATTCAGTGCAAAGGCCCTAGGTTCCACCCCAAGCAGCACACAAAGCAAATAACATTGGAAACGGTGACAGCCTCAGTGTTCCTTACGGAAATTGCACAAACCCCTCTCTTGGTATCATTACAGTGCTTCTTTACATAATACCAATTAAAACCAGCCCTCTCCTAAAGCATTTGTGATTTGTTTCTATTGTCTAGACTGTTTCCACACACCTATTCAGGGTTTAAAATATTCCAGACTTCAGGGAGAGCATCCTATGATCAGTTTCATTTTTAAGCAATCTGAAAGGTCTTGATACGCCTGTATCCCTTGGCTGTATTTACTCTGTCCACATCTTCCTCCACTGCACAGCAATGAAGTGACCCTGTGAGTGGAAATGACACCCATGGTCAGTTTGCGAAGGGAGGAGCTAAAGAAGATGTGAGGCTGTGCAAGGAGTAGTGCAGAGCCAAGGTAAGCATTGAGACACTAGAGCCCTGCTTCAGTATGCATTCTTGAGCCGGTGCTGAGGCTGGACAGGCAGTATCTGGCCTTCAGGTGACTAGATTACCTGCACATCCTTAGTACAGTGACCTAAACTGGTGCCTTCATGAGATCACTTTTCCTATTGTCTTAGAAAGAATGGGAAAGGCCTGATATTTCTGTCTTTGAGAAGCAGGTTTTTGTAGGCTGTGCATCCTAGGATGCCCTAATTGTGCCCCCTGCCTGCTTCAAAGCTTGCAGCACAGAATGCCATCTCTGAGCACTCCTGGGGTGGGACAGTGAGCACCTCTGACTGCATAAGCTTTCTTCTTCCCCTCCCAGAAGAGCTGACCAGACCTGGAGCTCTGTTCTGTGTCCCTCATGCTCTAGCAGAAGCTCCAATAAAGCCTCATGTGGATGATACACATTTGCATCTTTGTGATTTCTATCTCAAATTGAGCAAAAGAATCCTGGTCAGGATAATATCCACAGCTGGATTTTTTGCTCTTTTCTGAGTTAGTGATAAGTATAAGCAAGATACTGTCCCCATTGACCATGCAGCTACTTGGGTAATGTTGGTGAATATCTCATACTGGGGTTATATTTGTTCTCATTTTGTTAGCAGTATTTGGTTCATTTTAAATTTGTGCTTCAAAATACTTGTCAAAACTTCTATTTTCCTACAAATTGATTTGTGTCTCCTGCCACCTCCATTCCTTAACTAAAGAAATGAGGAAATTTGACTACAGCAGGTTTGCCTTTGTTTTTTTCTGGATGGGGAACATTGTTCCTAAATTGGTTTCCTGTTTCCATTCTAGAGGTCTTGAGCAATAGAGTCAAGATAAGATGTATAAACTTCTGATCAACTATGACTACATTTTAACACATTGAGAAATGTCTTAAAACCTGGGGCAATGGCCTTTCAAACTGACTCAGAGATTTTGGTATTGGAGAAATGGGGTTACTGCCAGGACTATGCCTGACCCTGTGGTTTAGAAGCCTTTAGAAGTGGTCTTGGGAGGAGTTTGGAAATACTGGCTAAAGGGATACAGAAGTTTGGAAATGCTGAAATAAAGCCCTAGGATGCTGTAAACCAAGCTTAACAGGATATTTGGGTCAGTGCTCAGAAAACCAGAATGCTGATTTTTAAATGGTAAACAGAAAAGAACAGGCTCAAGAGGTCTCAGTTGGGAACAAGGACTTCACTAGCAGTTGAACTCTAGATCATGTGTATTATGCTTTGGCAGAAAAATCTGTCTACATTTTGATAATGTCCTGAGACTTTGAGGTAGAGTGAGATTAAGGGCAGTGGACTAATTAATCTGGTGGAGGAAATTTCAGGGCAACCTAATGTTGAAGCTGTGGGACAGGTACTGGTGGGGGCTTTTAGCCAGCTCTACATTGAGAATCCAGGGCAAACAGCACAACTGAGTGATTTTTAGTTTTGAGTTTCACCAGAATGGAAGCTGCTGTAAAATGAGGACCTGTAAAGTTGGAGCAAAGGAGAGCTTGGTTACTGAAAAGATTAGCATTAAAAGGGAGCCAAGTTTTTTGGACCGGGGAAAAATATCTTGAAGGCATGTAAAAAATCTTTGAAGGTTCCAAATTGCAGACATTAAAGACTTTACTTTGAGAAGAGAGCCCTAGGGCACCAAGTTCCAGAATGGTGGTTACCTAAGGAATTTGTTCTCCACAGGATCTCATTCCTAGTGATCAGCCATCCAGAAACTTGGAGGCCTCTGCAGCCATGGTTTGAGGAGGGGGTTAGCTGCTGCAGCAGGAGCTGGAAGCGGAGTTTGGTATCATTTATGTGATTGTCTTGGTTACTTTTCTCTCGTTGCTGAGACAAAATACCCAACGCCCAAAATGAAGGAAGGAAAGGTTTATTTAGCTTACAGTCTGTGGAGGTTTTAGTCCATACTTGGCTGGCTCCGAGGCAGAAGGTAGCAAACCAACAAGAGCAAAGGGGGGAATGGCAGCCGAACAGCAAACAGCCAGAGCAAACGGCAGGAATGGCGGCAAGCAGCTTCTTTCTTGCCTTACATCGTAAACAGGCTACCCCCACCTAAGGGGCGTGTAGCTCTCACATAATCTTTGCCCTCCTCTTCCACAGGCTCAGGATGTATACAAAGTAAGCACTCTGGCTTCCTGCTAAGTTACTTAGGCAAACCTCTAGACTCCCCAAGTTGACACAATGTATCAACCATAACAGTGATGATGGTGTTTTAGGGTACAGAAGAGTTGTGAGGTCAGGGAGGCTTCCACTCAGATTTCAGAAGAAGGCCTGGGACGCCAGGCAGTGTGTCCCTGACAGGACAATGCATGAAGCTATGGATATGAAGCTGAAAGTGCAGTGGAGACTTTAGAAAGTTGGAGAAGCCAGAAATGTAGAATGTCTGAGGGGAGCTGCAAGGAGTTAGTAAAACCAGCTCAGGAGAGAAGTCATGAACACTGCAACCACCAGCTATGCCGTAGGGGCAGGGCCACCCAAGCCATGTGGAGTTCACATCTTTGTTCACAGCTTTGGACACAAAGCTACAGGATTTAAAATTTTCCCTGCTGGGCTTTGGTCCCATTCCTTCTGTCCCCCTATTTCTCCCTTTTGGAATGGGGATATCTACCCTGTTTCATGTTGGCAGTGTTTAACTTTCTTTTTACTGTTTATAGGGATTCATGCTAAGAGTTTGCCTTAAGCCTTAAAGAAGTATTTGGACTTGAGCTTTTCAGCAGTGCTGAAACTGTTAGGACTTTGGCAACTCTTAGAGATGGGCTAAATACATTTTGCATAAAGAGAGCACATGAGCCTTTTTGAAGGCCATGGGTAGAGTGCTATGGTTTAGGTCTCCATGTCCCTCAAGAGTTTCAGGCACTCATAGATGGGGCTTTCAGGTGATTTAACTATGAGACTTTATAGCTGACTTCTTGTCTCTAGGCGCAGTGTGTTTGGAAGAAGTGGTTCACTGGGTATATGGCCTGGAAAAGTTCATTTCCCTTTCTAGCTCTTCCCTTCACCTTTATCTCTGCTTTTGGGTGCCGTGATATGAACAGCTTTCCTCTGCCCAGGTGTTCCCACCATGCCATCCACCATGCAAGAACCAAAACTTCTAAAAAGTGAGCCCAAATAAACTTATCCTTTAAGTTCTAGGTGTCAAGTACTGTGTCCCAGCCACTGGGGAAGTAATTACCACATCATGTATAACACTGTTTACTGTTTACCCACAGCAAAATACAGTCTACATTTTAATTGACTTCATGTGAATTTGGTGGACACTTCTGCCATTTAACTTTATATTTTGACATTTAGGGTCTGGGGGTGTAGCTTAGTGACAGAAGGTGCACTTAGCATGTAGGAGGCCCTGGGTTCAATCCCCAGGGCCTACTACCAGAATAATAAAAGCACCACCAGAATAATAAAAGTAAATAAATGTTGAGATTTAGACATGTATTTTAGGAATTTAATTGTCCAAACAAAATATTCGTCACAACTGAAAGATTGGTGAGGTTAACATCTTTATTCCCTAATCCTGCAAAGACTGCCATGATCAAGTACACACTAATGTACTGTCTGTGTGGTCCCATACATCTGTTTTCATGGTCTTTGTCAAACAGCACTGGAAAACAGCACAATCCCTATTTTAATTTGTAACCCCTATTCCTGGATCAGAAATACAGTTCACTCTAATATCTAACTACATTTTCAAAAGTATGCATCAACTACTTAATTAGTCCAATTTAAATGATATAGTATCTAGCAGAGTTCATTTTTATAGTCCCTTAACTATTTACTGAACTATTAAATTATGAGAGATATTAGGACAGGTACTAAGGGTAACGAAGATATTTTCTCTCTACATTTATGAGTCATGGGTTTGATTTTTAAGTATATATATATATATAGGCTTAATAGATAATGGAAATGAAACGCCATCCTGATTTTAAAGAGAAGAACTGATATGTAGGAGAGTGGGTTTTGTACAGAACCATTGGTTACTTTTCATTTTTTGCAGCACTGGGGATTAAACCCAGGGACTTTGCATTGCCCAACATCCCCAGCACCCCCCACACACTTTTTTTCTCAATTTTGAGGGACGATCTTTCCCAAGTTGCCTCTCCAGGCTGTGCTTGAACTTGCAATGCATTAGCCTTTTGATTTTTAAAAACAATGCTCAAAGGAAATTTATTTTTTAAATTTACCTTTTTGACTCTGTGCTGGCCTTTAGCACCGTACAATAAATATCTGCTCCAGGATAAGCAGACATTTGATCTTGTCACAGACAGATTCAGTGAAGGTGGAACCTAGGCCTTACTGACATGTTTTCTTCATTTGAGACAGTCTCATAGAACTGTAGGTCTCACTGCTTGAAGTCTGTCTGGGTACACATCACATGGGGACTTTGGTGCTTTCCCACCCTTCTCTGTATACACTTCTATTTGGGCCAGCCTACTTTTGTTATCAACAGAGCTGTAGTTATCAACAGAACTGTGGGAAAACTTATGATGGTATCATATGCTAGACCATTCTGAGTGCCTCTAGACACTGTCCCTGGAAGAGTCAAACAGATTCTAAAAATATATTCCCAGCTTACCTAGGCGCCCTCCCTAGGAGGGCCGGTCGCACTACCTGTCTATCATCACCAGGAGTAGCTCCCCTCCTCAGCAGTTGCGTTACAGTTACTTGAGTAACCTCAAACATGACATGGTAACAATATGTAAAATGTCAGTATACCACTGTCTGTCTCAGAAGCTACATTTTATGTTTGTTTTTTTTGTTGTTGTTTGTTTGTTTGTTTGTTTGTTTCCGGTACCAGGAACTGAACTTACGACCTCTCACTTGCCTGGCAGGCGCTATATTTTAAATCCCCAGCTATATTTTAAAAAGAAAACATGTAGAAACAATTGGGCCTTAACAAAATCTCCCCAATAGGAGCTGTTTTTTTTTTTTTTTTTTTTTTTTTTTTTTTTTTTTCCGGTACCGGGAATTGAACTCACGACCTTGCGCTTGCCAGGCAGGTGCTGTGCCACTGAGCTAAATCCCCAGCCCCAAGCTGTGGGTTTTCTATGTTTGGTTTTTGGGACTGGGCATTGAAAACAGCCTTGTGCATGGTAAGCAGGAGCTTGACCACTGAGCTACACCTCAGCCAGGAACTGCTGATCTCTCTGCTCATGGCAGCAAGCATGAGTTGCGTCTAACTATGGTAAATAGCAATTCATTAGTATTTACTGCAAACCTGTGTGATAGGAATGAAGAGATGACATCCTCATTGCATAGCAGATACCAAGTTGCTTAGTTGATGGACTTCAAGTTAAACCCTTAGATTCAGATTTCAGCTTACCTCTGCTTTTTCAATTTATATACTTTTCCCAAGAATATATAAGACTCTAATTTCCATTGTTGAAATACCTTTATTTCTGAAAAGGCAGTATAGTAACACAACATTTTGGTTTCTGGGACAACAGTGTTTGGCAACTCTCAAAAAAGGAAACACAAATCACTGGTAAGTGGCTAAAAATTTCATCAGAAATGAAATAAATGCAAATAAAAACAATGAGATACTATTTAAAAAAAATTATAGTAGCAAAATATTTTTTTCATAAACATGAATACTCAGTGAGGGTTCAAAGACATGAGTGGATGCATATTTAAATATAAGGTAGCACATTCTATCACTGTTTATAAGAAACTGGGGGCAACCTACTAGTAGGTTGTTTAAATAAATTACAGTACATGGTATAATGTGATACTAGTAACAATGGTGTACATGGTTGGGCAGCTACTGACATGGGAAGATATTTATCCTATTTTCTTAAAAAAGCAAAAGAACTGTATTATTTATTTTAAGAAACTATGCATTTGTATATACATAAGGAAAAATATCAAGAAGGGTATCTATGACACTGTCATTGGCAATTTCTATTAAACAATAATTTAATGTCCATTTTTAGTTTATCTTCTATGGACATATACTATTTCTGTGATTTACACAATAAAGAGAAAGTTAAAGCCTAATTTAAGAAATACTTAGCCTAGGTTTTGGTTTGTGATATGAGGGGACCTATAGTCTCAGAGGCATCTGCTTAGTTTGTTCCCTCTGACCTGAGTGTGTAATTTTCCTTTGGTTTTCCATTAACAAATACTGTTAAAATTTGTGTTTGGCCATTTGTCTGGAAAACTCCGTTCTCTCAGTTTTTGCTGGAGCTTCTTCACACTCTGACCGGGAAAGAAAGCCACCTTTCTGGGCAGATGGCTTGGCTGCAGAACTGACCCAGAATACTGGGAGACTCACCACAGTGGGCGTACCTTAGGGATCCCGGTCTGTTCCATGGACAGATTTTGCTGATGAAAGCAAAGGGGTCCAAGAACTCTTCCTGAAGCAGATCTTAAAGGAAAACAAGCTTTTCCAGCCTTGAGCAACCCCGCCCCCTCGAACCACTTCCTCCTCTATGGTTGTAACTCCTTGTCCTGTACACGTAAGATTGGCAACTATGACCTGCAAAAAAAGTTTATGACACTGTTCTCACAAGATTTGTAACGCTCTGTTTTCTTTTAAGGCTAAGTGATTGCTTTGTCTTGCTTCTGTACTGTCTTGCACACACCAGCAGCTTCTCTCCGCTGGAAAGACCAATCCCCTTAGCAAATGTGTAAAAATTAGAGCCTTTCCTTTAGACCTCGCTCAAACATTTTGAACATCATAAGGTCAAGCTGACCAGTATGTACCTAAAATGCAATAAATCCTAATTTTTCCCCATTGGTCGTTCTGATCTCTTGGATTCTGCAACATGCAGCGGGTCCCAGAGGGTCTGGGTCAGGGGAAAGCGCAGTGGACAGGTCCATCCCATGGGACAAGCCAGGTACTGACAATACCGAGTCTGACTGGAAACCAGTAGTGGCAGCACCTTGAACTTTTTCGTGAGATGACATCTTGCCACTAACCCACGCCCTGCGCTACTACCACCAGAAAAGATCCCCTATCCCTGCAGGGTGCTCCTCGCCCCGCCCTTGAGTCAGGAGGGGCCTTGTGGATTGCCTGGTGATAGAGTTTATCCTGACAGTTCAGTTGAGCCAACATTTATTGACCATTTACTATCTATCAGAAGTTAATAGTCAGTCCGGTGGAGAGGATCAGACACATAAGGCGGTCACTCAGTCACGTCAGCACTCTGTGCCAGAATAGAAGTAAACACTTCGCCAGACCCAAGGGGGACAGAAACATGGGAAATGGAGAAGGATTTTCTAGGCCAGGGGAACAGCTTGAATGTAAGAGCAGCGTGTAAGTGAGAAAGCAATAGCAATGATGATAATCATTTCAACCAGTTGCATGTCCTAGACACTGCTCTAAGTGTTTTGCATAATTAATGGTTTATGTAGTTTGTCCAAATCCATAGGACTACCGTGTCCTACTATATACCGTAATGGGACCTGAATTAAGGCAGTGGTGCTACTGATTCAAAGGAACAGACGCAAATGTGGAAAATAAAATTAGGACAGATAGACTGGGAAGAAACCCTGAGGTGCGAAAGATGATTCATGTGCCTACTGTACCTGCCTGAGGCATGGGCCTATTGGCACTGCCTGGACATTCACCATGATGACACTACGGACAGGAAGTCATCCTAGGGAGGAGGGTAATGTGTTTACTTCTGGACATGTTGAGCTTGGTACATAGAACTGGAGATTCCTGATAGGCGGAAGAACAGAAATCTGAAGAGGAAAGATCAGAAGTGGAGATATAAATCTGGGAGAGCTTAGCGTATGTGTGCTTGCATTATATATTTAAGGTGGCTCTGTGTTCTATATGCTTTTGTGATTTTCAGCTCACTGGTCTTCCCAACAATCCTACTGGGTAGGTGCTGCTATTATGCCCGGTGTGCAGACAGAGCGGGCAATGGAGGCTAAGAGAGGTTAAGTAACTATTTTCTTTTATTTTTTGGGACTGGAAATTGAACTCATGACCTCACACTTGCTAGGTAGGTGCTGTGCCACTGAGCTATATCCCTGGCCCAAGTAACTTTAAGAGATATGAATGCATTTGGGCCACTTATTTTAAGGGAGAAGAGTATATATGAGTATCTCCAAAAAGAGAAAGCTCAAAAAGTAGAGCTTCAACACAGATGGGTGGGGAAAGGGACAGTTTTCCCAGACAGCCTTAGTGCTTGATTCTGCTGCTTCTGGTTGGGCTACTTTAGGAGCCCTGGGCACCCAAGGAGCCATACTGTCACCCATGGGGCCATGAGATAGGACAGAGAGAGAAATCAGGCTCCCAGGGTCTCCCCTAGGTAGCATCACCTCCTCTCAGACCACAGGCATGGGTGGGGTCTACCTGGGGGAGGTGCACAGGGCAGGGTGATGTGGGCTAGAGATGGCGCTCAGCCACTGCACTCTGGGCTTCTAAATTCTTATCTGTAAGATGGAGAAAACGCCTTCACAGACATTTGTGGCAATCCAGTGACACATATCAAACGAGATTAGTATGTGTGAGGGCTCAGAATTGTGAGGCAAGAAATTCATCACTTCGGGTCACGACATTACCCAGTTTAAATCCTCCACAGCCTGGGGTCACCCAGCTCCCTCCACTCCCACCTTCTGAGCCACACGGTTCTCACGGCTCTTTGTGTGGCTGAGCTCATGTCTGCCTGGGTCTTTTGTGTGTGCCATGTGCTGGCCTGGACCTCGTCCTGCTGGCCACTGCTGTGCTCAACATCTATGAAGCCTCCTCAGAGAAGCCTTGGCTGACCACACACAGACAAGAACAGAAGACCCTCCTACTACATGTTCTTTAAACCTTCAGCTTCTGATTTGGAGATCCTTGAAATGTTATGTGACTGGGTGAGGTTCATATGGCCTCTCCCATGCCCCAAATGTGTGCTTCCTGAGGACAGGAACTGTGTGTGTCCATTTGCCTATCACTTACCCACAAGGTCTTGGAGAGCACTTGAAACACAGTAGGCACTTCATTTGTTGCAAGAAAAGGCAACTGGCTAGAGGCAGGGGCAAATACCTGTAATTCCAATAACTTGGGAGGCTGAGGCAAGAGGATCACAAGTTTGAGGCCCGCTTGGACAATTTAGTGAGACTATGTTTCAAATAAATACATTCATACATACATACATACATACATACATGGGCTGGGGTTATAGCTCAGCACTCTCTGATTCAATTCTCAGTACAGCAGGGAGTGGAAGGAATATGACGTCCAGTCCCCTCATCCACTCCTGATAGTGGTCACCATAACCCACCAGCCCACTCCAGACCCTCAGCTCAGTACCTGCCTTATGAGAAGAATCCAGTGAGCTGACTTTCCCTTTTGCTCCGCTCTGTCAAAACCCAAAACTCTGCTCACTTGCACTTTCCCTCCACACTCCCTTCCGTGAGCCCAGAACTCAGCCCATTAGTGTGGCTGTTGTGCAGACTGACTCTTCACGGCCAGCAAATCTCCTGAGCGGTGACCCTCCCCCTCCCTGTTAACATAAGTGCTGAGCCCCAGCCACGGGCTGCCCTAGGTGCCAGACCATGGGCAAAGGTCGCACCAGGTTCCTCACCTGTAACACGGGGGTGAGAGTCCCTGGAGTAGCCAAAATCATGAGGTACATGAATGACCTTGTGTGGCAGGCACTGTGCTCAGCAATTCCCGTACCTTCCTCTGCACAGGTCTAGATGACAACATCTATTTACGGTTTTGGCATGTCACCGTGGCTGCGCAGAGAATGAGAAAGATTACTCAGAGATGAGATTTCATTCAGTAATGAAGAACTCCAAGGGGCTGCTTCCTGGGCATAAGAGATCCTCAGGGAAACAGCAACTGAGACCTCCATGGTCATTTATTTGTAATTCAAGGACATGAGAACAAAGGCATAGAAGAAAAGGATTTTGCAACATATTGTATAGGAGTTTTTGTCAGGGGATAGGGCTGGAATGGGATGGTTTGTTATGGACTCATGTCAACCTAGTTTAAACAATCTTATCAGGGCAGAGGGACTGCACTGGCCAAAGGAAACATCTCTGATAGTAACTTGCTCTTAATTCTGCTGTTATTCTGAAAATTCTGCTCTAAATTCTAACCACACATTTCAGGAGCATGAGACTGTTGTTCCCCAAGATCTCTTCCTTATTGCACTCATTCAGTCACTGCTCTGCCAGTGTCTCCCCACAATTTACCTCATTGCACAGTTGAGGCTTCATGAAGCCTGGAGGGCAGGGGAAGCACATGGAAGCACATACTTTTCCTTATTTTATCTTTTCTTTTAAAAAAATTTGCTCTGTGTTTTCACTTTTTCTTGTTTGTTGTTACTTTTATCTAATCCTATTAATTTTGTTTTACCTGTTAGTGAGACCCTTCACGTAACCATTCATTTCTCCTTTCACCTTCCTTTTTAAAATTTTTCAATACAAATAAATAATGTATGTATTTATCATGTGGTTGTTCACATGGGTACTGAGTTGTGTGAACTTAGATAAACCCCCTCTTACCCCCCAGCTCTTTCCTAGCTGCCTTGCTTACTCAGTTCCTTCAAGTCAGGGGCAGGATAAGCAGGTTAAGATTATCTAGATTCAATCCAGCTAGGAAGTTTGTCTCCCATAGCTCACTCAGAGCTGATGCAGGTATATAAACAAGGAGGCAGAAACCAAGAAAATCCCCATTTCTTCCTGTAACATGAAGCCCTGCCTTCTTTCTGGCCATTCTGAGTATGTTAGTCATGGGATGATAAGAAAAGATTTGATTACAGGAGGTTTTAAAAGTGGTGGAATGAAGACCAGCAACAAAATACAGAGAATACAGCCACTTCAGGACTTGGAATTGAGACACATGGAAAATAAGTTGATGGAGAAAAAAGACTTATATCTCTGGGAATCATGAGGGTGCTACCTGGGAAACTAGCAACTACAGAGAACCTAGAAAAATGGAGCACAACGCAGAGAAAAGAACAAAGCAGTTTAGGAAGCTAGCCCTGGGTTCCAGGGAGGGGAATTTATCTCCACTAAGAAAAGGTAAGCCTAGGGAGGGTTGGCAGCTCCAGGGAGAAACAATTAACCAGGACAGAAGAGCTAGCCCCAAGAAAAGACCACAGTCACTGTCAATTGCAAAGACAATGTGGGGTTTTACTCCAAAAGTAACTCCTTCTGCACGGCAGGCTAGAGTTGGAGAAGCAGCTCAGTATGCTGCCATTTGGAGCAGGGCTTAATTGTGTAAAAGTGAGCCTACAGAACAACTATAGAACAACTACACTTTAAGGTTTCTGGGGCCACATGAAGTGGTTGCAAAAAAGGTGTGGGCTAGACATAGACCTGCCTGAGAAGTTTAAGCTCAGGCCAAGAAGGATGGGGTACTTCTCTCTGAGTTGAGAAGCCAGGTGAATTGTGTGTGGTTTTGTTGGGGCTGAACTTGCTGGAATTCAGTCCAGTAGTAGACTGCTTGACACCCCCAGATCCACAGTCTGCTGCCTATATCCAACACAGAGCTCAGTGGTCTGTTGGCTTTTCCTTCTGCCAGCAAGGTCAGGGATAAACGTCAGCTTGGACGATTGCTACAACCTGGGGTAAACAGGCAGGGGGCCTCTGGAACAAGGCTGAAAAGCGAGGTGGAGAAAGCTGTACCTTTGAGCACACAGACAGACAGGGAAACTGGGAATAGCTGGAGTGAATACAGCGTTAACGCTGATACCATTAATGGGCCAGGATCGCTAGGAAAGGCCAGATAGGATTCAGCATTCACACACCACAGTGTGTGTGTGGAAACAAAAATATTATTAGTAGTAGGGACATATCCGGTGGAATCCAATACTGGAGATCCCTAAGAGAAACCACATACAAAGTAAGGTTTTTGGACTCTTTTTTGTTTTTCTTCATTGATTTTTTTTGGGAAGAGAGTTAGAGGTTTTTTTTTTTGTTTTCCTTATTTTATTTTTTCTTTTAAAAAATTTGCTCTGTGTTTTCACTTTTTCTTGTTTGTTGTTACTTTTATCTAATCCTATTAATTTTGTTTTACCTGTTGGTGAGACCCTTCACGTAACCATTCATTTCTCCCTTTCACCTTCCTTTTTAAAATTTTTCAATTACTTCTTTTATTTTCCTTTTCCTTACCTGCACCAACTTTACTAATATTACTAAGCTTTACTAACTGTCAGATATTTAGTTGATTCTGTGCTATTATTATTGAATGCTATTGTTTGCATTTAGAAGATATATACTGTATATCAATATTTGGTTTGCCTTTCTGGCTATATTATAATTACAGATCTCTTTTCTATTGTCAAGATTGGTAGAGTTGTAGCTTTTATTGGTCCTGATGAAATGTCAATATCCAGTTGGCCTTTGACTCTATTTTTTTGTCTTTAAAATTTTTTAAATTTTTATTAGTGCATGTGTGTAGTACATAATGATAACATTCATTGTAGGGACTTGGTACAGATACATAATACATCTGAATTCTTTTTTGGTTCCCTTCCTCTCCATCTTCTTTTAAAAACTTTTTTGCTAGCATCAGCTTCATTTATTTATTTTACTTAATATGTCCTTATTAAATTAATTATCATAAATATAGCTTATTAGCCAGAATAATCAGCCAAAAAACATAAAACACATAAACAATTATACTGAATCAAGATATACTTTTAGATACATTTTCCATGGTGATTTACAATAACTTTTTCTGCCTCTTTTTTTTCCTATTGCCTGTTTTTTATTTTGTACTTTATTTATAACTTAGGTTTCTCATATATGATAAACCATATGATATTTAAGCATGTGTGTCTGATTTACCGTACTTAACATTATGGTCTCAATGTGCATCTATTTTCCTACAAATGACAATATCCTTCTTTTTCAGCAAAGTGGTACACCATTGGGTATAAATACCACATATTCTTTATCCATGCATCTGTTTATTGGACATATATGATGCTTCTTCTAAGAGTTAGCTATTATGAATTGAGGTGCTATAAATGTGGGTATGCATACATCACTGTGATATGATGACTTTAACTCTTGCAGGAAACTAGAAAGAGAATAGCTGGATCAAATGGAATTTTTCTTTTTAGTTTTCTGAGGAATCTCCTTATTGATTTCCATAGTGGTTGTACCAGTTTACACTCCCACCAACAATGAAGGGTTTCTTTTTGCCATAACCTTTTCAGCACTTGTAATTGTTTGATTTTTTTGAAGACAGATACTCTTTTTTTGGAGTGAGATGGAATTTCAGTATTGTGTTAATTTGTATTTCTTGAATATCCAGCAATGGTGAGCATTCTTTTTTCATGTATTTGCTGGATATTCATACTTCTTCATCTGGAAAGTGTCTATTCATTTCAGATGCCCATTTTTTGTTTGGGCCTAAAAATTTGGGGGGGTCCACTTTTAAAATTTTTTATATATGTTAGATATTAGTCCTTTGTGGAGTAGCTAGTATTTTCCCCATTCTGTAGATTGTCTCTTTACTCTGTTGGTGCTTTCCTTTGCTATGCAGAAGCTTTTTAATTTGATGTGAGCCTATTTATTAATTCGTGGTGTTATTTCTTGTGCAACTGTGGCTCTGTTCAGAAGGTCTTTACACATTCTTACATCTTCAAGAGTTTTGTCTTCCAGCAGGTTTATGTTTTAATATTTAAATATTTCATCCATTTTGATTTTAGTATAGTGCCAGATGAGAGATAATGGGCCCACATTCAGTCCTTGGCATGAGGATAGCCGTTTTTCACAGCACCATTTGTTAAAGAGGCTCTCTTTCCTCCAACAAAAGGATTTGGCTTCTTGTCAAAGATGAGGTAGCTAACTGTTCCTGGAGTTCTTTCTCCATTCTCTGTTCTGTTCCATTGATACACAGGGCTGTTTTGCCAATACTGTGCTGTTTTTTATCACTGTAGCTTTGTAGCACAATTTGAAATATGGGATTGTGATGTCTCCTGCTTTGCTGTGGTTGCCCAGGATTGCTTCTGCTATTGTGAGTCTTTTCTGGTTCCACATGAATTTTAGGATTGCTTTCTCTAGTTCTGTGTGGAATGCTGTTGGTATTTTGATTGGATTGTGTTAAATCTGTATAAGAGTTTTGGCAGTATGGCCATTTTCACTATATTGAGTCTGCCTATCTAGGAACAGGGAATATCTTTCCATTTTGTAATGTCCTCTTCAACTTCCTTTTTCAGATACTGCAGTTTTCATTGTAGAGGTCTTTCACTTCCTTGGTTAGGTTAATTCTTAAGTATTTCATTTTTCTTCATGCTAATGTGAAAATCATTTCTTTCTTAATTTCTCTCTCAGTGAGTTTATTATTGTTCTACAGGAATGCCACTGACTTTTGAACATTGATATTGTATTCTGCTATGATACTGAGTTGGAGTATTAGTTCTAGGAATCTTTTGGTGGAGTTTTTGGGATTGTCTATGTAGACAATCATGTCACCTGTAAATAATGATAAATTGACTTCTCTTTTTCCAGTCTATATCACTTTTATTTCTTTCTCTTGTCCAATTGCTCTGGCTAATGTTTCAAATCTAGCATATATCTGTTGAAGAGGAATGTTGACAGTGGGCATCCTCCTCTTATTCCTGGTTTTAGAGGAAAAGCTTACAGCTTCTTTCCATTAGGGTTATGTTGGCGGTTGGTTTGTCACAGATGACTTCTATCAGATTGAGATAAAGATCTTCTATACCCATCTTCTTCAGGAATTTTTACCATAAGTGTATGCTGGATTTTGTCAAGGGCCTTTTTAAGTCTATTTAAAAAATCATGTTTTGTTTTTTTTTTTTTGTCTCTGACTCTGTTTATGTAGTTTATTACATTTATTGCTTCATATACAGTGAACCAACCCTGTATCTCTGCAATGAATCCTATTTGGTCATGGTGTATGCTCTTTTTGATGATTTGTTGCATTCTATTTACCAGTATCTTATTGAGGATTTTTGCACCTATTTTCATTAAATAGATTGGCCTGTAGTTTTATTTTCTGGTTGAGTTCTTGTATGATTTTGAAATCAGGGCAGAACTTGGTTCTGGTAATGACATTGGGAATACTGTTTCCTTTTTCATTTCATTAAAGAATTTGAGGACTATTAGAATTAGATCTTCTCTGAAGTTCTTGAAGGGACCCAAATTCTTCTTAGTTGGTAGCTTTGTTTCCATTATTCCTTCAATTTTATTGATATTGGATTATTCAGGATATTTATATCTTCTGGGTTCAGCTGTAGTAGTTCATATGTATCTAGGAATTTATCCATTTCTTCTGAATTTTCCATTTTGTTAGAGTATAGTTTCTCAAAGTAGTTACTGATGATCTTCTGGATTTTGGCAGAATCAGCTGTAATTTTGCTTTTTAATTTCTATTTGCATGAATTTGGGTGTTTTCTTCCCTTGTTTTGGTAAATTTGGCTAAGCGTTTATCTATTTTGCTTAATCTTTCTAAGAACAAACTCTTTGATTTTTTTCTTTGTTTCTTTTAGTCTAAATTTATTCATTTCTACTCTGGTTTCTTTCTTTTTTCTTTTTTGAGACAGAGTCTTGCTATGTAGCCCAGGCTGACCTTGAACTCATGGCAGTCCTCCTGCCTCAGCCTCCCAAGTGCTGGGATTACAAGTGTGTGCTACCACACCCAGGTTCTCCAAAATTTTTTAAATCCTTCTTTGTACTATTTTTGTGTTTGGATTGTTCTTGGCTTTGTAGGACTGTTCAGTGCATCAGTAGGTTATTTATTAAAGCTCATTCTGTTTTCCTAATGTGGGAATTCACTACTATAAACTTCCCTCTTAGGACTGCTTTTATTGAGTCTCATAGGTTGTGGTATGTCCTACTGGCATTATCATTTAATTGTAGGAGCTATCTAATATCTTCTTTAATTTCCTCTGTGACCCATTGATTATTTAAGAGAGTATTATTTAATTTATATGTTTTTGCATAGTTTCTGCAATGTCCTTTACCATTGATTTCTAGTTTCATTTCACTGTGATCTGATAATATGCATGGGATAATTTTGATTCTTTTACATTTACTTCAGCATGCTTTATGGGCTAGTATGTGGTCTGTTTTGGAGAAAGTCTCATGTGCTGCTGATAAGAATGTATATTCTGTTGTTTTTGGCTGGAACACTCTGTAGATATCTACTAAGTTCATTTCTTCAAACATTTGGTTCAACTTTGATACTTCTTTGTTGATTTTTTTTATCTAGTTAGTCTCTGACCACTTGTGAGTGGGATATTGAGGTCCCTTATCACAATTTATTAGTGTTTATCTGACTTTTCATGTCTATTACTGTTTGTTTTATGAAGTTGGGTGTGCCAGTATTTGGAGCATATCTGTTTATAATTGTTATTGCTTCCTGTTGAATTGTTTCTTTAATCAATATGTTGTGATCTTTATCTCTTCTGATCAATCTTGGCTTGAAATCCACTTTGTCTGGAATTAGGAAGGCCATTCTTGCCCTCCCCCTGACATTCCCCTTACATGGGATATTGTTTTCCATTCCTTGGTTTTTCAATGTCTGTTTTCTTGAATTAAATGTGTTTCTTGTATATTGCATATATCAGGTTTTGTTTCTTGATCTATTCAGCCAATCTGTGTCTTTTGATTGGGGAAATGAGACCATTCACATTGAAAGTTATTACTGAGAGATACTGACTTATTTTTGTCGCTGAATTATTTTCCTGATTTCCTTTTTTTTTTTTTCCTTTTGAATATCTGCTCATCCTGCCAAGGGTGTTCATTCCTTTTGAGTTATTGATATTGTTAACTTCATTGACTCTTTCTCAGATATCCTTGAGAAATTTTTGAATTGCTGGTTTGGTGGTCCTAGATTTCTTGACTTGTTCCTTGTCATGGAAATACCTTATTTCTCCATCAACTTTGAAGGAATGTTTTCCAGGATACATAAGTCAAGGTGGGAAGTTATCTTTTAGGTCTTGAAACACTTGATGCCCTCCTGGCATTTAAGGTTTATGTAGAGAAGTGTGCTGTAACTCCACTGGGTTTACCTTATTATGTGATTCATTACCTTTCTATAACAGCTTTTTAAAGATTTTGTTCCTGTGATGGACTTCTGATACTGTGAGTATAATTTGGCATGGAGAGGTTGTCTTTTGGTCATGGCTATTTGAGATGCTATATGCCTCACTTACCTGTATATTTCTTTCTTTCTATATATTTGGAATATTTTCTGCTATTATTTCTGTGAATAGTGTTTTAAATGCCATTCATGTTGTCTTCTGATTTTTCACTTATTCCAGTTACTCTTCCCATTAGTCTTTGTGTCATAGCTGCTACTGGATCTATTTTTCATGTTGCATTTAAGGTATCTTTGAGTAGTTAGTCGTGAAAGGCATCATTTATCTTCTAGTTCTGAAATTCTGTTCTCACACTGGTCAGTTCCACTGCCCAAATGTTCAATACAATTTTTAATTTCCTGAATTTCTGATTGAAACCTTTTCATAGACTTTAAATCACTCATATTTTGTATCTTTTTGTTTAGCTTATTTAGCTTTTTATTAGGGTTTTCTGAAAGATTCTAGATCGTTTAGGTTATTACTTCCATTATCTGTTTATTTATATCTTCTGTGATTTTACAGAGTACCTCTTGGATCTGTTTTCTAACCTCTGTATCATTTCAAGTAATTCAGAGTGTGGCTTATGATATTATACCCCTTGATGCCCACTGGATTGGCTTCAGGGGAGTTGGAAATTTTGGAAGCCATTTTGTTGCTTTGTCTTCTCATATTTCTATTATTTTTTATGTTTGTTTTGTGCTGAGATTTTTGAATGATTATAGTGTAAAGACTTTATTTCCAGTATAGAGATCTCTTTAATTACTTTTTGGGATGTTCTTGGGGCATAGCTAACTACAGTCCTTTGCCTCAACTCCAAGATCTGACCATTTTAGTTAATTTGCGAGGGGAGGATGCAGTGTAATTATCCCAACAACCAAGTTCTCTGGGAATGCTCTCCAGTACTGTTAATGTTACAAAGTTCATCTGAGTGTTACCTTACAGAGAAATAGCAACATTTATGCAACCCAGGCAATATCAAGCAAATCAGCTACAGTAGTATCATCTGAAAAACTGGATATTAACACATCACCAAAACCAATCATGTAACACCTACTACTCTAAAGAAGAAATCCACAATTATGGTGCAAACATTTGACAAACCAGATATTGAGCTACAGTCAATATGCTCTAATTGTGGCAGTTATATCTCTGCTAATGGTAGAAAAGAATTTAACAGTAATTTTACAGAGTTACCTAACTATTGAAAGATTAGTAAAGCTTTATTGTTATATGATTAAAGCTATAGGACTTGTAAATGGGGAAATGTGAGAGGAAAAATTTGAAACCATAAACCATAGAAGAAGAGAAAAATAGTACAAGGGATCTTATTGGGGAGAACAAAGAAGTTTATAAAATTAGGGAAGGGTACGAGAAAACATTGACAAGAAGTAGAAGATCAAAGAAAAAGAGTGAGAAAAAATGAATTATATGTGAAGTAAAAATAAGAGAAAAAACTAAAGGGAGAAAAATTAAAAAGGAGAAACAGAAAAAGTAAAGAAAAAAAAAGAGTAAGATAAAGGGGATAAAAGCAAGGAAGAACAACAAAGGAAAATTTCCCAAATTCCAATAAACAAGTGAAGAAGGAAAAAAAAAAGAATAAAGAACAAAAACAAAAACGAAACAAAGAACCCTAAAAACAGCCAGACTCTCAATCTATGCTGGATGTAGGCACCAGCAGGCAGTAAGATTAGGGATGGGGTACCAAATTCATGACTTTCAAATCTACAGCTATTCAGGCTGAGCCTACTTCTCACTCTGGGTGTGGGGCTTCATTTTTAACTCAACTCTTTCAGAGTGTCTCTTTCCAGCCTAAGCGCAGCTCCTTGACCATGGCTGTTTACCATGGCTGCCTCTCACCCAGTCACTGTGGGAATATAACACTGAGAACCTTGAATTGAAGCCATACGTTGGCTACTCTGAACCTGGGTTCAAACAATCAGCACTTCCTTGAAATGGCATCCGACTATGCACATGCTCTGAGATTCAAAATCCAGACACTGCAAAATAACAACTGGAGGAAGAAAGACAAGGAGAGAGGACAATCCTTTGAAAACAGGAAGCATCTGACAGGAAAATTAAAATCTAAAGAGAAATTGAAGAACCAGAACACAATGTGGAAAATGGAAGGGACAGTCTGAACTTTCCTTGGAGGAGCTTGCACTAGAGTCACTCACCCACTATTGCCTGTTGAAAGACTCAAATGGAAAAGGAATCCTGTGCTCTCCTTGCAGCTCAAGCTCCTGATGGTTCATTCCACTGCTGTGTTTCTCCCTGGAGCCCTCTGGAGTTCCCAGCTTTCACTTTGTTTCTAGAGACTTGGTCTCCCTTCCCTGTGAATTATGAACCAGGAGCTTGGGAGAAAGTGCAGCTGTTCCTTCCATTTTCCATATTGTGTTCTGCTTCTTCAATTTCTCTGTAGATTTTAATTTTCCTGTCAGATGCTTCCTGGTTTCAAAGGATCTATTCCTCTCCTTGTCTTTCTTCCCCTAGTTGTTAGTTTCCAGGGTCTGGATTCTGAATCTCAGAGACTGAGCTGTTGTTACTAACCCCTCTGTTTTGTTTTTGTTTTTTTTACTCTATTTTTGTTGATGATTTCTTTGCTATTGCCAGGGTGGTATAGATGTGATGAGCTGCATTTTACTGTGTGCCAATACCTTTTTTGTTTGTTTGCCTTTATGAGGCACTCTACCCTCCACCCCAGGTCCACATCATCTTGGGAAATTCCAAGCTGGGGGAGGGAGAAAGTCAGCCCTTGAGTGTCAGTCTGGATTATTAAACAAATCCACAGTCAAGCTGTCTTCCCCATGGGACAGGTGAAGTTAGACAACCCCAACCCAGGGACTCAAAGAAACCGAAAACAAAACAGAATGGGGTAAAATTTCACAGCCACACAGCACTCCTGTCCCTAGAGATGGGAGATGCTGAGTCATTGGAAGAGAAAAGATTCAAAAGGTTCTCCCAACACAGTTTCTTAAAATAACAATAATATGCTGCTTATTTCTCCCACATACAATGGGAGTGAAGTCTTTGGAGCAATCAGTGCCCTAGCCATGGTTGTTAGTGTCTTCCCATGGAGAAGGAAGGGAACCGCAGTTCTGTGACAGTCAGAAAATAACTTGGTAACAGGAGAAAGAGTGACCTCTTGTGTTACATGTGGGCAGAGCTGAAACAGACAATGATCAGAAGTTGGGAGAGTAGCCTTTAGTTCGTACACTAGGCAAAACCCAAACGAAACAACCTGTGAAAGGAGGAGACTGAAATACTCTCCAAATCGAACAAGAGAATTGGATGCACGGGGGCTGCATGCCTAGAGCTTGAAACAAGGTCATGATTTAGGAGAGAGCAACAGTCCCCAAGGCTTTGGATAGCCAGTTCTAAAAGATAAAATAACTATAAAAGATAGTTCTTTGAAGACCTATCTTTTATTCTTAGGAAGTGGCCTTTGTCCTCACAGAGCTCTAGTCATCATCTGCATTTATCCAAAAGGAGACTTTGAAGCCGAGGAAAGTGACTATCTCAGAAAACAACAGCCGAGTGTTTCAAATGCTGCAGAGATGTCGGGTCATACAAGATCTGCAGGGCAATTTTTATTGGAACTAGCAATACGGTCATTGCTGACCTTGGGGAGGGTGTGTTTGCACTTTTTTGTAGAGCAGAACATTGTTCAGTGTTAATGCTCATAGATTGGAATGGTAGTGTCTCCTACAACGATCATCACAGTGGAATGGTGGGGTAGTGGTTAGCTGGCTGCAGACCGAGGGAGCACTGGCCTTCAGAAAACTTGAATGAAGAGATCAGTGTCCTGTCCTTATCTGTCTCCTGTCCTTGAACCAACCATGTGCCTGGAGTTCAGTGTCCAGTAGAACAGCTGTGAATGGAATCTCAGCAGTGTTCATGAGAAATGTCCCAACATTTGTACACCGCTACCTTGATTCTCCTCCTTTAGCTCCATTTGTGAGTTTACTGGGACCCTGATTATTTTGGACCTTACTAGTCTCCACTTCCCACTTTTTTTTTGGTCTTTTTGAGACAGGGCCTCACTATGTAGTTCAGGTTGGTTTTTGAGCTCACTTTGTAGCCCAGGCTGGTCTCAAACTTGCAAAGATCCTCCTGCCTCAGCCTCCTGAGTGCTGGGGTTACAGGTGTGAGCCCACTTGTTTTTAAACGACAGTTTTCACTTCTCGGCATTTTCTTTAGGGCACAGTCTGGTGTTTCCTGGCTTCTACTGCTTACACCTGCTCAGGCTAACAGCCTTGACCAGCCTCTCCTGCATGAACCCAAAGTGCCCCCACCCCTCTAGACTCAGTGCACCCCTCTTTAGGGGCAGCATGAACATGAAGTGAGAGAATGAGCCACAGCTGTAGCTAGAGAGCAAGGGGGGGTTGGGGTGGGCATCTTCCCTTATATGTTTCAGATGAGAGAGATGCTGAAGATGGAGGAAGACAGGAAAAACCTGATGGAGGGAAGTTACTGGGGCAGTGGGGAAGGTAAATCAGGACACAGCTGCACACCTGGTCCTACGGGGCAGGAGGGACACCTCCTGAGGCCAGAACTAAGCAAGTGCTTAATGAAGGTAAGTTTTCAGCAGGTGGTGACTATGGAAATGAAGAAAAAACTATTTATAGAGTTATTGTAATTGATTGAAAATAGGACTGGGTCTGATTTTGTCCCAACCTATGGAGTCTTTATGTTGTATGCAGTGTGCTAAGGCTCATATACATTATCCATTTTTATATACATGACCTGTTTTAGTACCTACAGATATTTGAGAATTAACTGTATACAGTTAAGACATATGACTACCTAAATTTATAGACAGTAATACACCTTTTAAAATATTATTTCACATAGCTGGGTGTGGTGATACATGCCTATAATCCCAGTACTCTGGAAGGTTAAGGTAGGAGGATCACAAGTTTAAGCCTCATCTGGACAACTCAATGATTTAGTGAGACCCTGTGTCAAAAAGAGGGGTGGTGCTGGTAATGAAGCTCACATGAGGGCCTTGAGTTCAAGCCTCAATACTGCAGAGAAAAGTGTTTCCCATGTTCCCAATTTGATTTCTCTAGCAATCACTGATGTTCATCAATGTATTTTCTCCTCATCTTATAGGCAGAGAAGCCAAGGGTGAGCTTTGCAGACCCCACTGTTGCTTGATACTGCCTGCTGCCAGCCATGGTCAGCCCACCTGGGTCTTTAACATTTGAGTATCACAGGCCAACCCTTGGGCTGTGTCTCCATTGAGATGCCTGTGGACAAAGTTCCAAAACCAGCTGTGAGGGCATGTAGCTCAGTGGTAGAGCATTTGACTGCAAAACCAGCTGTGAGCACTGGAGAGAGAACATTTAATGATAAGGGTTTCTGATATCACAGAATTCTTCCAGGATGTATGTGGCAGGTGGTAGTGGTTTATGTGCCACAGAGGCACTAATATGGAGTCTACATATGGAGAGAAATTTGATGATAACTCCATCCTGGAGCACATAGGTTCTGGCATCTTGGCCATGACAAATGCTGGAGTGAATGCCAGTGATTCTCAGTTCTTAACCTGCATCACCAAGCCTGGTCCTTTGGGAACGTGAAGGAGGACAAGAACGTTGTGGATCCCATGGTGCATGTTGGGGCCATAAAAGTCAAAACCAGAAAGAAGAATGTCTTTTCCAGCTGTGGACAGTTCTAATAGTTTGAATTTGCATTTATCTTAACCCCTGGACCATTCCTTTGGTAGCTCATGCAAGCACCCTCACAGCTCCTCTGCTTGCAATATCCTATCATCTTTGTGCTCTGGCTGTAGTTCTTCAGGTTCCATGTTTTCCTTATTCTACTCCAAGTTTATTTGGATTGCACAGTTAAGTTTGTACTTATGAAATAAAAGCTAAATAGAAAAGAAGAAGCAAAGAAGCCAGGGTCATAGGAATAAAATAATTTGAATGACATGCAGATCCTTGACTCTAATCTGCTAAAGGAACTAATATTTTAATGAGTCACACTTGAAAACAGACTTGAAAATGTAGGGCTATTTATTTATGTGGTGCTGAGGGTTGAACTAAGAACCTTTGTACTGATCTACCTCCCCAAACCTTTTTTCATGCTGACACACGGTCTCACTAAATCACTAAGTTGTCCACTATGAGCTTAAACTTGTGATCCTCCTGCCTCAGCCTCCCAGAATTCTGGTACTTCAGGTATATGCCACCTTACTCCCTCTGCCTACCTGGGGGAGCAGAGCTCTGATGTTGCCTGATGATTTTAGGTGTTAGAGAAGGCTCCCCAAAGGCGGCATGCTGGACACTGCTTCAGAAGGACCAAGGCCTAAAATGAATTGAGAAGTGACAGGTTGTTTACCCTAAAAATCTTGTCCTGGACAAACCTGCATTTCCTAGACTCTCTTTTCTCTTTCTCCTTAAAAAAAACCCAAAAGCACACAGGGTCTACATTAATTAAAAATTTAATCAAATTGAAGCAAAACCAAGATTAATACTGCTCTTTATGCAGTGCTGAGGATTCAACTAAGAACCTTTGTACTAAGCTAACAAGTTCATTGTTCTGTCCTTGTTTTGAGGCCATTACAAAAGGACTCAATATTTCACCTTGTTGGTTATTTCTAGGGATTAGACATAATCCTCATTTTTTCATAAAATGTGTGTTATCATTATAATAGAGAGCTCACAATTTCTCAGCATTAGTCTTGAATGGGGCTTTTCAGTGCTTTGGAGAGTTACATCAGGTGATGCAATTTAGTAGGTGACATTTATTGAGCATTAATTCTGTGCCAGTACTATGCTAAGCACTTTTCGTACATTACCCAATTCAGTCCCCACTATGTCTCTTCCCGATAGGCAGCATTATCATCCGCAATTCTAGCTGAGGAACTTGAGCCACTCCACAGTTAAGTGACTTTCTCTGCTAGCCAGCTTTGAACAGGATCTACAGAGAAAAGGGCCATCTCAACTTATAACTCACTAAGAGATTAAAATCCCTCTTAGTCAACCTGGAGGTGGCTCACAAGTCACCTCTGACTGTGTGGAATATTAATCCCATGGGTAGAATTAAATCAAAAGTTTCTGATAGAGAAGAAAAAAGGAGGGGTAGTATAGGTAGTGTTTTGTGAAGGTCCTATAAAGACTCATTGCCAGTTACCAGGGAGAGTAGGATGAGATAGACTAGGCCTCACTTCACCTTGAGCTTGAAATCTGGCGGGCAGATTAGGGCTCCATCTGTGGACCAAGCATTGCCTAATCCTGCTTAACTTACAGTTACTGTATAATTTAAATGGATACATTAATTGTAACATAATTTGTTATTCTTTCTGGTTTTTAAACACAGTGTTCTCTTATGGTTAGACATTTAGATTTCTTTCACTTTGGAGTGAGTAAGAATATTCTGGTGAACTTTTTGGTTTCTACTAAAATATTTTCTTATGAAATGTCTAGGTCAAATGGTATGAATGTCTTTTGTTTCTTTCAATATATTATTATACTGCTTTGTAGAAGAGTTTGTTAGTTACTCAAAAATATTTATTGAGCATCTGCTATACACCAACACTCATATTAAGCAGCGGGGATAAACCATGAACAGATAGGTGTCTGTCCTCAAGAATACTCCAGATACTCCACAAAAATGTATGCTTTTAGTTCTGGTGCATAATCACCAGCACTAAAATGAAAAAGAAGTTTTTTATGTGAACATTTAAAAAAAACTTATGTTTAATGTTTGGGTGTTTGCACTCTTTTTATATCAAGTATTTTTGTATGTATGCGAATCATTTTTGTGTGGTGTATCATTAGTCATTTTATAGTCTATACATTTATTTTCCTTATAAAATTGAAAGACCTTTACATCTCTTTCAATATTTATTACATTTCCCAGTTGTCTTACATTCTACTTTTATTATTTTTAATCATACATAAATTAAAATTATGTTTTTGATTTTTTCTTTGTTATATCCTCTTTTGTTTCTAAACTGAATTAATATTTCCCCAATACATCTGCCATATATTTTCTGACGGTATCTTTATAACTAAATTTTAATACAATTTTGGAAAAACTTTTAGAGTGCGTTTTAGAATGACTACTTTATCATCCATTCTATTTTTTATGTCATTGAAGCTTCTTCTGATTTCCTTTTCTATCCCACTGAATAATTTCCATTACTTGCATTTTTTTGCCCATTAAAATATTGCTTTAGAGTATGTATTTGGCTAGAGTACTTCACGGGGAATTGTTGTTTTTCAGAAAGTATGTTTTTCTTGTTTCAAAGTATTATTGGAAAATTTATTGAAACGGAATTAAATTGTATGACATCAACTTGAGTCATAGCTTGACTTCTAGTCAAGCCACCTGCTGGCTGTCCGATCTTTCACAAGTGTATTTACTCTAAACCTCAGTTCCTCTTCAGTAAACTGGGGATAATATCGATACTTACAAAATTTTCAAAACTAAGAAAACAAACAAAAAATGGGGTGAGGTATTTCTTACGTTTCCCACCATACGCCTTGCATAGGAAATACTAGCCAAGTATTGTTATGGTTAACATCAGGAAACGTAATAATCATTTACAATGTTAAGTCTTCGACTGTAAGACGGAATTTATGCTTCTTTTCATCAGGGGTCCACACGACTGTCACTATCCCTCTTCTTCTTTAAAATCCGTTTTAGCGAGGTGCAACCTGCGGTTCATTCCCGCGCGCCTTTCTGTAGGATGCGAAGGTGCGCAGGCCAGCGCCCCACGGTTGCCAGGCTGATGAGGGCGGGACCCAACCACCGGCGCTTCCGGGGGCGGGGGCGGGGGCGGGAGGAAGTGAGGGCGCGGCGCAGGACGCCACGTCAAGCAGCCAATCAGAAGGCGAGGCGCCCATTCAAATTGCGGCCACGGCGGGAGCCGGCGCTGAGGTAGGTGAGTGACTGGAGGGTAGTCTCCGGGGGATCCCCGAGGTGGCAGACCCCGCTGGGGCCGAAGTACCAGTGTGAGGGAGTGCGTGCGGATCCTTCCCCTACGGCCTTCCGCTGCGGGCGCGAGCGAGTGGCCTTAGCTCAGGACCCCGCTTCTGTCTCCTGAACTCCGGGTCGGCTGCAAAGGGGTCCCTGGAAGAAGGGCTCAGGGCAGCAACTCTGTCCCGACCCGGAAGCCGGACCTCAGGGCCGCTGGGTCCCGCCTACCCCCCGAAGTCGGGCGGAGTCGGTTGGCTTTGAGAGAGAGGTACCTTATTTGCCCCAACCCCGGTAATGACTAGATGAGGAAAACACAACCTGCGGGTGTTCTGGTTTGAGTTGTGACTTACTTTTCGTGTATTCTTTCCAGTCCTCTTTCAAATCTGATGGCAAAACTCTGCAAGAACCATACTGTTTTGTGTAACTAGCAAATGGTTTGAACTGCAGCATTTCCAGAATGTATTTTGCCTTTAAATTCACTTTATAATAGAAAAATTATATACTTTTGCTGAAGGTTTGACAAGAGATGCTTATGAATGCTGACCATTTTTTATAATGATGTTTGTTTTATTTTTGTAAGACTTTAAAAGACTCTTTTAAAGAGGAGCTTTTATTGATTTGTACTTCAGTAGCAATAATCTCCGGAATAGTTTGAGCCAGTATCATTTACAAGTTAGACATGCAAATTTAAAGACTTGTTTACATCCATGTAAGAAGTTTGATGCATATTTGACTGAAAGCTAATTCTCTTAGCTATCACTGTTGTTCTCTTTCTTTTAAATTATAACACCTGGTGGATAATGTTGGGATTATATTTGCATACACCTTTGTCTAGCTTATTGTCTGATAAAGGGCAGGTTATCTTCTTTTCTAATCTTTCATAATTTTTCTCGACACAAGCAATTATATTAAAAGTATTTAATATCTACGGTAATTATTTGGGAATAATCTGTCTTGTGACATCTATTTAATTTCTGTATTCAACATGCAACTAAACAGGTATTTATAAAAATGCTTTGCTCTCGACTCTGATTTAGGTGCCAAGATTTCCTCTAGTCTTTCTTCCTACTCCCCAAGCTGGGAGTATTAAAAACAATTATCTGTATACTGACATTCACTTTTTAACATTGCTTAAGCCACTTGGCGCATTTTATCTGCTCTCAAGCTTATTTGTATCTTCATTCCTTCTAGACTAAAGAAATAGGAACAAGGATCTTGTCTTTGAAGTCCATAGCATGAATCACAGAGCCCGGCATACAATAGATCACTCAAATAAATAATTGTTCAGGAGTCACTGGAAGCCTTTTGAGGACAGAGATTTGTCAGAAGCTGCTTGGAAGTGATATCTGAGCTGGAGATTGTGATTTATTCTAACGTATACCTCGGAGAACTTACTTTTACAGTAGGAGATTCTCAATATTTTTGAAGCACTCTGTTTTTTAAGAGTAGGAAGAAATAAATTATTGCAAGAAAGAGAGTTTCTATCTGAGAGGGACAGAGGAGGCCCTGGAAAGTGGGTTGCCCGCCAAGCATGTTTGTAATCTGCAATCTGTTTTTGTGTATGTGTGTGTTCAGCAGATATGTTGGGAAACATGTATATGAAATGGCTGGAAATCAAATGAAGATCCAAAGAAGAGTTTAGGTTCTTAACATTCTTTTAAGAAGAACTTGCTGCCAAAATGTCAGCACACACTATTCATAATAGAAGTAACCGTGATTTCCTGGAAGTTCCTTCTTCCCAAAAGAGTTCATCACTGAGTACCCTCACCCACAGTAGCCGATTCAAGTTTCCTTTGAAGTCAGAGATGTCAGAATATGAAAAGGGTGATTCATTATTGAGATCTGCACGTACAATCAGAGACTTAAATAGCACTTATGTTATTTCTGCCTGTAAAACAACAGGAGATATGCCCCTTACCATTAACCCTACAGAGAGATTGACACTTCAGAGAAGAGCTACAAGAAACAAAGAATCCTCTTTACTTAGTAGTGAGTCTAGAGACACAACTGAAAAGACAGCTGAAGCAAGTCTTACTCTACAGCGTCGTGCTAAAACAGTTTCTGTAGAAAAGTGGAAAACAGCTAAAGCAGATTCTGTTGCGAAGTGGAAAACACGGCAGGATGTGGGAAGTGAAACAGAAAGTAATTGTGCTTCACAGAGAACTAGGACAAATGTAAAGTTTGTAAATAACAATAAAAATTCTTTTGTTACATCTTCTACACAGATAGCTGAAGACTCAAAAGACGCTATGTTAATGGTTGATCAGAAATATAAAACATTTTCTGCCCCCAGTGGGGCAAATGAAAATACGCTTAAGCACTCAAGCAGTAGCACACTTGTGGGTTCCCAGGATCAGAGGGAGGCTGGTGGACCAGGACCACTGGCAGCAAAACCTATCCAGAGTAACTTGAATATCAAAGTGTCTGGAACAGGAAACTTACATCCTAGTACTGGGAAGGACATTGCAAAAAATTCAAGTAAATTTGGAAGTTTAGACAAAAGAAACCCTGTGAAATGTATGACAGAATACAAATCGACACCGAAGCATGACCTGCCTCAGCTCAAGAGCTCAGGTACATCGATACTGAAAAATAGGACGCCTAGCCTTCAAGTTAAACAAAGGCCAAAAAGTTCTCTTCTTTCAAGTAAAAGGGAAATTTCTCAAAAAAATACACTCCCTATTCAAGAAACTGAAGTTCAGAACACCTCTATAGAAACAGACTTCCTAAAAATAGAGAATAGTCAAGTAACTGTGGCAGTACGTGTAAGGCCTTTCAGCAAAAGGTATGTTATATATTTTAAATTTAAGGCCAAGGTAGTACCATGTAATGTGTGTTTAATTCCTCTCTGCTTTTAGAAAGTACTCATGTGTTTTCAAGCTTGTTGGGAAGATTTTCAAATCAGAAACAATGATTAGCTATAAAAATGTAATTGCTATTTTTTTATACGTATGGTTCTCTGGATATATTAGGAGTCACTTAATTCTATAAAACAGTCTGCTTTCAATCTATGATGTATGGTAGGAACTTCTTTAAAAATGAATCCTTTAAAAAGAGCCATAACTTCCAGGTGCAGTATTGTACACCTATAGTCCCAGCTACTTGAGAGGCTGAGACAGGAGATTGCAGGTTTGAGGCTAGCCTGAGAAACTTAGAAAAACCCTGTCTCAAAATTAAAAGTAAGGGGCTGGAGTATAGCTCAGTACTAAATTCCTAGGTTCAATCCCCACTACCACTACCACACACACACTAAAACATCTACAACAACCTACTCATTTTCCAAAGGTGTCTTTCCTAAACCCTTTACAGAGTGGTGATCATCAGCACCATTGTCTGTCATTAAAAAATAGTGATTTATTAGTTTGATTTTGGTGCATGAAAACTTCTCCAAAGGTGATTGTGGGGAAAACTTTTTTTTAAATAAAAGGTGATTGTGGATATAGTCACAGATTGGAAAGAGTTGAAAAAGATGGATATAATCAAATGTGAAGGTGGAATTTATTTATGTTAAAAATATTTTAAGGGAAGACAGTAAAAACTTTAGAGGGTCAGTAGTTTTTAAGTTGATGCTATGTAAGCAAGTTCAAAGTGGATGTGGTGACCACTGCTTTGTGGAAGGAACCTCCAGTTTGAAGGTGGAGAGAGTGAGCAGTTAAGGGCAAGCTACACAGTGGGGTAAGGACTTCTTAGTGAAATGTTTTAGTACTAAGAGGGAGAACTGAGGTTGAGTCAGTGTGAAAATGTCAGGAAGCCTAACTTAACTTGCAAAGCCTAGCTTCTTTGCCTCCAGGACCATGAAAGGAGAAGAGTTAATAGAACAGAGTTGGTAGGAGTAAAACACTAGATGGATGACTCTACTGAAGAGAACTTAGTTAACTACCAATTGCCAGGTTTTAGACTCATCAGACAATCCCTGAAATGGCACTTGTCAAATTGATGAGGCAAGGGATTTCCAGGATAAATTATGATTTAGAGCAGCTTCTTAGGGTATGGGTGGGCTTGCGGGGGTGGAAGAATTGGGCAGGGGCTGACATCTGGGCCCAGAAAAGGAATGATAATGTTTTTCTGCAGATCTAAAGTAAAAGATTACTGCCTAAGTTTGAGATGGAAGAAGGATGAGGAAAAAAACTAAAAAAAATTGAAGATTTGTAATTTGTAAGGTAAAAAATCTAGTGGAAGGAGAGACTTTTAGATTAACAGTATAAATAGCTAGTAGCCAAAATAAGTTTATGATTTAAATTTATATTGCACTGAGTTAATTGAAATTGTATTTGTATTTTATGCCTGGTTTATATAGAGATGTACCTCTGAACTTTGCAATAAAGATAGTTCCAGATTTGAATAAAGTATGTAGGTAGATTATAGTAGGTGGGATGGGAAAAGGTATACCTTTTTCCCACAAAAACAGGGAGAATATTGTCCAAGTAGTTTAGGTTTTCTGGACAAGAAATCTGAAACTCCATTTCCTTCTGGAGTAATGGTATGAGAGCTATGGGAAACATATTTTAGAAACCCACCTAAATTGCATTTCCTAGTTTTCCACATAAAATTAAATAACTATGTTGCCTTGAAGGAATGGTAGGCTTAGCTTCTTTTGAGGTTCTTGTTATATTTTGTGGGAATAGCACCCACAATAATTACAACTTAACTTTTCCCTTATGCTTCTTTATAAAGAGAGAAGATTGAAAAGGCATCTCAGGTGGTCTTCATGAACGGGGAAGAAATAATCGTGGAACATCCTGACATGAAGCAAGTTTATAGTTTCATTTATGATGTTTCATTCTGGTCTTTTGATCAGTGTCATCCTCACTACGCTAGCCAGGTGACTGTCTATGAGACATTGGCAGCACCACTTCTAGAAAGAGCCTTTGAAGGCTACAACACCTGTCTCTTTGCTTATGGTCAGACTGGCTCTGGAAAGTCATACACGTAAGTTGTATTATACATACAGCTATCCAGAAATGCTTACTTTTTTGTGTGAGAGGCAGCATGGTTGATAGAACATAGTTTTGAAACCACATAGATCTGTTATATACTGTGTTGTGCAAATGTAGGAATAACTTAACCTCTTTCTTCCAGTTTACATATGAGATAATGTATCATTGGCTCCATTTTACTATAATTAATATTTCTTGTGTAAGCTGAATTTTACTCACAAGTATTACAAGTATGATAACTATTAAGTGTTATTGTGATAATTAGAAGTAAGGCATCTTAGTCTCTGTCTAGTGTTTGGCAGATCTTGGGAACTTACATTTTTCCTGTGTCGACCTGTGTGAGTATCTGTTAACTTACTGGACATGAACCTGGATAGAATTTTGGGCCACTTGTTTATCAAGTAGACAGTGTTCATGTACACTTGCTTTATATAAGTACCTAGCTGTATTAAAAAATTCCTATATATAAAACAGTTTTTTAAAAAGTGAGACAACTTGTAGCATATTAGCATAACTGTGGCTGACAATAATTGATTGTATATTTCAAAATAGCTAAAGAGAATGTCTGAGGTAAAGGATGTGCTAATTATCCTGATCTGACCATGATACATTGTATACATGTACTGAAATGTATCACTGTACCCCATGAATATGTACAATTACTCTGTGTCAATTAACAATGTAAAAAATATTGAAAAGAAGGGCATCTGATAAATGGTAGCTGTGATAATACCTACCCTAGAAGGAACTATGTGAAATTTTAATAGTAGCTAACATTTACTGCGTGCTTACTACATTTTAGGCACTGTGCCCAAGGTTTTCGCAGTACTTTCTCACCACAACCCTCTGAATTAGATATTTCTATTATTCTAATTTTACAGAAGAAGAAGAGATTGAGGTTTAATGAGGTTAAGTATCTTGCCCAAGGTCACACAGCTAATAATTGGTAGAATTAAGATTTAGATTTAGTTGGATTTAGCTCTAGTACCCTGATTCTTAGATATTAACTGTGATCTTTAATTCACTTGTTCTCTTTCCTCTGCAACGCATTTTTCCAAAAAGAATTCTTTATATCCCCCAAACTAATTAGTGTTACTTCCCTCTTATTCATAATATATTTTTCAGGATGATGGGATTTAGTGAAGAACCAGGAATAATTCCAAGATTTTGTGAAGATCTTTTTGCTCAAGTAGCCAAAAAACAAACCCAAGAGGTATGCTCAAATTCAAATCAGAGTTATGACTACCAAGGAACTAGCTAATATGAGATGTAAACGATACTGTTCTCATTTGTAGATCACTGTCTTTTCAAAAAGTGATGCAGAGAGGGAGGATGAGGATTCTAAATTCAGAAGCAATTTTTGCGAGTGGATGTGGTGATAGATGCATTATCTCTTCTGTCTTCTCCACCTTTGTTTTGTTTCTTGGTGTATCTGTAGTAGCTCACGTGTGGTCTCTGCAGTCAGTCAGGTGCACAGACTTAAGTAAGGACAGCAGGCAAATTCTTGGACAATGCAAAGCAGAAACAGTAGAGAAGCTGAAGTTTGAACCCAGATTCAACCTAAAAGCATACTTTTTCAGCTCTAGCACACCTGGACCGTATCTGGTGCTTTTTCACTTATTCATTCTTATGTTCAGCAAGAATTTAATGAGCATCTGGTGTTGCCAGGCAGTCTATTAGACTTTGCTTGATCATAAAAATCACCAGGGACATGGCAGGGGCAGGTATGAGCATGTGTGTTGGGGGAAGGGGGCTGTGGGTATATGTCTGTGTTTGTGGGTGTGTATGTGTTTACATATATGCACACCTGCCAAAAATGTTTTCTGGAGATTCTTAGTTGTTTTAGAGTATAGCCTGGGAATTTATAATTTTTATACTTTCATAAGGAAAATTGAAAATATTGTGCTAAATTTGGATTGCAGGATTAGAAGACATAATCTTTATAGTCAAGATAATACAAAAGAGAAATGGGCCAGTAAACAGGCAAATACAGTCAGTTAAATGCTAAATAAATTCAAGAAAATACTGTGATATAACATTGTCTTAGTCCTTTTTTTGTTGCTATAGCAAAATACCACAGACTGCAAAATTTATAAAAGAAAAACATTTCTCACTGTACTGGAAGCTTGGAAGTCTAGTATCAAGGCACTTATATCAGGTAGGGATGTTCTTGTTACATTAAATGCCAGACGGGATTAAATGACAAGAAGGCAGGTCAAGCACAGTTCTCTTCTTGTAAATCCATTAATCCTGTCGTGGGAGTCACACCATCAGGACCTTATTTAACCCTCACTTCCCTCCACAGTCCCACTTCCAAATAGCATCACCATAATGACATGAATTTGAAGATTACGTTTCCAACATCTGATCTTTTGTGGGACATATTCAAACCACTGCAAGTAAGAAAGTAAGAAATATGTAAGGTTGGAGGGAGACAGGTTTTCTTTGAAAAGGGAGTGACTGAGCTTGTTTTTGAAGAATATATCAATTATTACCTTGGGAAAAAAGAGGGGAAGAAAACATTCCAGTCAAAAGGAGCAGCATTAAGATTTGAAACCAAGGAAATGAGGAGCCCTTGAGAAACCATAAATTGTTTACTTTGTTTTAAGCGTGGAATTTGAAAGTGGAGAGTGACCGGAAATGAATCCAGAGAGGCAGACAGAACTTGGCTCATGAATGACTTCATAAATCAAGCCCCTAGAAATCTAGAATGCTAGGGAAAGATTTTAAGCAGGAAAATAACATTAAAAAAAAGAAAAAGAGCCCTGATTCAGGCATGGTGGTGTATACCTGTAATCCCAGCTACTTGGGAGATTAAGGCAGGAAGATTGCAAGTTCAAGGTCTGCCTATTAAGTAGTTACAACTATTCCCTCTTTTCCCTAAGCTCTGGCAACTACTAATGCGCTGTATGTCTCCATGAATTTACCTATTTTAGATACTTCAAATACTGAAATTGCGCAAGATGTTACCTTTTGTGTCTGGCTTCTTTCATTTAGCATAATGTCTTGGAGATTCTTCCATGTTGTAGTATGTTGTGATTATTTCATTTCTTTTTACAGCTGATTAATATCTATTGATTAATATCTACCTTTTATAGCCGATTAATATCCACTGGTATGACTATACCAGTACATGGTTAACTGTATGTAACGATATGGTTAATATCTACTGGTATGACTATACCAGTATATGGTTAACATAAACCAGTGGTATGGTTTGTTTTTACTTTTTTGTGAATAGAGCTACTATAAACGTTGGTGTATAAACCTTTGTTTGAATGCCTATTCTCATTTTTCTTGGATGCATAAAAATAGGACACATGTAAATATGTGTTTAACCTTTTGAGAAGCTGCCAAACATTTTCCACAGTAATGCCACCATTTTGGATTTCTACCTGCAGTGTAAGAAGGTTCTGATTTCTCTATATCCACATCAACGCTTAATGTTTTCCTTATTTATTTATTTTTGGATTACAACTATCCCATGGTAGTGAATACAAAGTGAGTTCTCCTTGTGGTTTTGATTTCCATTTCCCTAGTGACAAATGATGTTGAGAATTGTTAAGTGCTTATTTGCCACTTCATATCTTCTTTGAGAAATATCTATTCAAGTCTTTTCCTTATTTTTAAAACGTGTTATCTTTTTGTTGTTGAGTGATAAGAGTTCTTTATATATTTCAAATACTAGACCCCTGCCAGATACATGATTGTAAAACATGCAAAGAATTTTAAAATAAATTGAATTCTAATTTCTATTTCTACTAGGTCAGCTATCATTTTGAAATGAGCTTCTTTGAAGTATATAATGAAAAAATTCATGACCTTCTGGTTTGTAAAGGTGAAAATGGTCAGAGAAAGCAACCAGTAAGATTAAAACAATTTATCATTTTTGTATTCAATTTCTCTTTTTATAAATATGTATAATTATCTGAGTTCTTTGAATAGTAAAGCTTAACATTTTACTAAAATGCTTTTACTTAACAGCAAAGGCTTGGGATATACATTTTACTACACTGTTATTTAGAAAATAAGCTGAACATTATCATTGGTGAAAATTAAATTGGTTAAGATTTAATGTCTTTATTTTAATCAAGTACAGTATGTGCAAAAATTAAAAATGAAATAATTGTTCTGACTTAGTTGGATTACCTAAATCAAACCCAAAATCTCAAATCTGTAAGCCAAAAACAGTAAATGTTTTCAAGTTTTTTTTATAATAAATATTTTAGTGAATTGTTTAGCAAAATTATATTTTGTAGATAACCTACAAAATTGATTTAAGCTTTTGAAAAAACTATTATATTTTTAAAATTTCACAAAGGACCTTTCAGAAGAATAAATGAGAGAATCTAAAGTTACCACACTTGCCCAATACCAGGCAGTTTACTATTGGCAGTGTCAGAAACTTACAAAATGATGTTTTCTTCTATGACTTCTATGTGTTTTAGAGTTTCTTGGCACAAAGTTTAAATGTAAACAAAAATGAAAGAAAACAAATGAATGAAATTTAATGAATGTTTTAGAGCGATTTAGAGGCATACAAAACAATAGCTATCACAGGATTTAACTTAAGAATAAAAAACTAGTAACATTTGATGGGTAGTATATTGTTACATATTGTGCAACTATAGTTCTTGATGGTGAAGCTATTTCTTACAGATTTATTTTTGTGAGAATCTTTGTATTTCTGGACAAAATAAAGACAAATCTTTACCTTAAACTCAAAATATAGAAAAAAATGATTACATGAAATATTTTTCCGACTCTCAACTCTGGTAATATTTGTTTCTACTAGCTGAGAGTGAGAGAGCATCCTGTTTCTGGACCATTTGTTGAAGCTCTGTCAATGTAAGTGTTTGGCTCAGGAAGAGCAAGGAGGAAATAAATCACTGGAGTGAATCTTGCTTTTTCATAACCCTTGTTGTATTCTCTCTGAAGCCCTGGACAACTATTTAGCTTTCTGTCCTTAAAGTTATCCAATTAAATTTTCTCTCTTCTTCCGCATAGTATTTCTTGTTTTTATATTTGTTTATATCTTTTACATCATCTGTAAAGTGCCCTGCATAGAGTATTGATTAACTGAATATGAAATAAATATTTGATTTTCTACCCTTTTATCTTCTCATTAATTTAAAATGTCCCTCTCAGTCTTCTTTTTTTGTCTAATCTGTAATGGGAAGAAGGCAATGTGTTAAGAATTTTACACATGCCAAGAGTCATTTCCATTTTCAACATTTGAAATGCTTTTCTTAAAGGAAAGAAAACGTGATTCAGTATAAATTCAGTTCTATTCAATAAGTCAGGTATTCTTTTGGGAACCTATAAATACTTTCATCCACACATACATATGATACCTGTCCATCTATGTATGTGTTACATCTATATTTTTTGGTGTTATGATTTAGATTTAAATGTTATGATATTGCTAAGGTGTTTTATTAGGAAAAGTCATACTTTTTGGTACAATTAGAGCAGTATTTTATTTCCTGCCCTTTAAAAAAGAGGAAAATGAGCAGGTACAGTGGTGCATGCAATGAAAGATTCTGGGAGAATTACTATAATGTTTGTGAATTGGTCTATTGTGATTGTCAGAGGGTAATTATGTAATTGGAAGTTTACTTTCTTATGAGAACAAGATTATAGTCACCAGTAAAATTCATTTTGTTTTTTTACTTCTTAAAACATAGGAATGTTATTAGTTCTTACTCCGATATCCAGGTAAGAGTGATTGTATTTTATCTTCTTTTTAATAGAAAGAGCATACTGATAAATGTTTATAAGAATGTTTTCCCTTAATTCATGCTGTTTGCATAAATGTAAGGTTAATCTTGTTAATTTATTGTGTACTGATTTTTTAAGAGTTTTATTCAAAAGAATTGCTGTTCTGAGTTAAAAATAAATACTAACCATCATGTCAGTTTGAGTTATAGAAATAGCTTTTTAAGGGTATTATTTCCTGATTCAGGTTTTTGTGAAAGAAAAAAAGAGGCAAAGCTAATAATTTATAAAAAGATAAGATAAACACAGTAATGTTATTTTGTAAACTAATTATAAATGGGTTACAAATGTGTATAAGAAGCAAATATATTTTCTTAACTTCATTGCTCCTTAGTTTTTTTTTCCCAATAAATTACAGTCTGCCTACCTGACCATCCTTCCTCCTTTTTTATTAGAGCTGGCTAGAACTGGGAAATAAACAAAGGGCAACTGCTGCGACTGGTATGAATGATAAAAGCTCCCGTTCTCATTCAGTTTTTACCCTGGTGATGACCCAGACCAAGGTACATTTTTTTTTTTGGTTATTTTTATAAGTAAGATAGTATATACATTTGTTTCACTTATTTTCTTTTGTAAAGTATAGTTGTATAACTATACTCCATACAAACATAAATGGATTTTAGAAAATAAACACAGTAACTTTGAAGAACTTTTGACATATATAGCAGCATGCTAATCATTGTTATTTAAGTCAGTGTTTGATTATCATATTATTGGTATGAATTTATCAGCAGATGATAATATATTATCAATAATATATGGTAATTATAGAATCTTTGGGGAAACATCTGGAAATAAAAGATTTTTAATAATTCAACCATAGGTTGTACTATTCAAACTCCTATGAACATTTTTGGTTTTGTAATCTTTCAGTTGCTTTATAATCATACTTAAACAAATTCACAAAATCTCTTAACACTTTTATGCCATGAAAACTATTTCAGAGATAATTTTTAAAGTTATGCAGTATTTCACTAGCTATTATAATTCTTCAAGTTTTTTTCTGCTGTTGATTATTTACATTGATTTTAAACATATTGAGTATAAGCAACATCTTTGTGTAAGCTTTATATTTATAGCTGTTTGCTTAATATAACTAATTAGTTATGGATTTTAATCCCTTTAAAGTCATTTTTAAAATTTTAGCATAATCCAACCATTGTTCAGTTGTATTTACTTCAGTAGACTCTGAGTGTTTATCCATTATAAATTATTACATATGAAAGGAGGGATTTTTGGTTTTTTGGAGGATTATATTTGGTTTTTGTTTTGTTTTTTTGAGACAGGCTCTCACTATGTAGAGCAGGCTGGCTTTGAACTCACAACAATTCTCCTGAGGTCAGCCTCCCAAGCACTGGGATTACAGGCATGTGCTACCACACCTGGTGACAAGAAGGAATGGTTGTAAAAGTAAATTATATACAATCTTGTATAACTTTGTCTTTTTTTTTTTTTCTGTCTTTTTGAGACAGGGTCTTGCTATGCAGTTCAGGCTGGCCTTGAGCTCACTTTGTAGCCCAGGCTGGCCTTGAACTCGCAATGATCCTCCTGCCTCAGCCTCCCAAGTGCTGGGATTACAGGTGTGCACCCCAACGCCCGGCTTGTCTTTTAAAGATTGCTACTCATGGCAAGTCATAGGAGAACATAAATTATTTTAATATCATTTTGCTGTAGACAGAAACC
Organism: Chinchilla lanigera; assembly: GCF_000276665.1. Lineage (NCBI taxonomy): Eukaryota > Metazoa > Chordata > Mammalia > Rodentia > Chinchillidae > Chinchilla > Chinchilla lanigera. The sequence continues at coordinate 36,779,241 of NW_004955406.1, read as the reverse complement.
GTGGAAGGGGAAGAACATGATCACAGAATAATAAGCCGCATCAATCTGGTAGACCTGGCAGGCAGTGAGCGCTGTTCTGCAGCCCACACTAGTGAAGATCGACTAAAGGTAAAAGAAATACTAATCTCTTCTCTTTTTTAAATGAGGTTTTGTTGTGCGTCTCAGGTTGGTACTGAGCCCCTGGACCTAAGCGATCCTCCTTCTTCAGTGTCCTAAGTAGCTGAGACTACGGGTCCATGGCCACCACCTGCTTTGCTCTTCTCATTTTGATGAAATTCCAGGGGGCACTGGGTTTTTCTTTTTAAGTTTTAAAATAAATAATCTTTATTTTTAAAAAGTTAATATGTGCATTACAGGAAATAAAAACACAAGAAGCAAAGAACAGTCATTCATAGTCATAAGCAGCTTAGCTGGATGTTTTCTTGTAGGTCCCATTGTGTACTTACACAACATAGCATTTTGTGTAACTGAGTTTGTACCATGTGTGTCAAGCTTTTCTGTACATCATGAATATTCACCAACTCAAAACCTCAAAGGTATAAGAATATTTTGATAACCAAGAACACACTTCACCAACTCAATCTGTTAGAAAAAAAATTGTAATCCTGCCTTTCTTGGGAACAAAAATTTCACTGAAGATAAAAATGGCAACAGACCTCTAGATATAAGTATTGGCAAAGTTACAATTACAATACTGCATTTCCTTAATGCTCAATTTAAAATGAGACATAAAGCAGCAGAGTACACTAAGCCATGTATCTGAGAGTAACCAGATCTCTACAATTAAGATATTAGCAATAAGGCAGGCTCCCACTGAATTAGTAGCGTGTTTCTACAGTATAGCTACATGACACACTTTGATTCCTCTCATCAAAATGTAAATCTGACCACTTTGCATGCACCTCTGCTCAGGGGACACTGTTTTTATGAGAATGAAAACTGAATTACTTGACCAAAAAAAGTATCTTCAGCTGTAGCTTTCTTTATAGACTCTATTGTTGTGGTTCAGAGTACATACTTTTTGGTTATGATTACTTTTCAGAGAAAATAACTTTCAAGTCATAAGAAAGTTTATGAAAAAAAATGTTTACTCTGTAACTATCTTAGGGGAGAAGTATATGTTGTAAAATAAATCTGTTGCTCAAAAGTTAAGAAAAAAAATTTTTTTTATCTTATATACAGGAAGGTGTGAGCATTAACAAGTCCTTACTAACTTTGGGAAAAGTTATATCTGCACTTTCTGAACAAGCAAACCGAAAGAGAGTTTTTATTCCTTACCGTGAATCTGTTCTTACGTGGCAAGTATCTTTTGAACTATAAAGAACTATATAAAGTACAGTGAATACTGTGAGGAACAGAATGAGAAACTGTCTTCCTACAACTTTGGGATAGAGAAAAATGTTTAGTAATATGAATTCCAGAGCCAAACTATCTTGAGTTTGAATCTCAGCTTTCCATCTTAGAAGCTCTGTGACTGGAAAAAAATCACTTAATAGTTTAGCCTGTTTCCTCACTTGTAAAATAGGGATTATTGTCAACACCTATCTTTGACGATTATAGAGAGGATTAAATTATTAATGTAAAAGTCTTTAATACATGTATGTACTATACAAGTCTAAAACAACTAATTTTATTAGTGTTTAACATGTTTCATATTATCAAACATTACTGTGTATTAAACATTACTGTATTAGTATCTAACATGTTTCATATTATTAAACATTACTGTAGTGTCTTAACATGTTTCTTATCAAATATTACTGTATATCAGATATTACTGTATTAGTATCTAACATGTTTCATATTATCAAACATTACTGTGTATCAAACATTACTGTATTAGTATCTAACATGTTTCATATTATTAAACATTACCGTGTATCAAACATTACTGTAGTGTCTTAACATGTTTCTTATCAAATATTACTGTATATCAGATATTACTGTTAGTGTCTAACATGTTTCATATTATCAAACATTACTGTGTATACAGTCAAATTGAATAATTTTTTTTTCTCTGCAACACAATGGTTAACACATAAGTGCTTGATAAGTATTTTAATTAGTGAATGTATTCTGCACTTTACTTCTAATATGTATAGAGAGCACTTTCTGGTCCTCATTGCAGTCCAGAAAGTTTATATTTGTAATCACATGGAAAAATTATTGGAATTCTAGCGAGTTAATTCCAATCTACCACTTCCAGTGCGACCCATGGTGGGAATAAAGACACTAAGGCATATCTGTATTTGTGTGGAGCCGAGGGGTCCTAAGTTCAGGTACGATAATGGCTAACTGGAACAAAGGCCTCGACCCAGGGCCGAACCCAGGTTTTATTAATTCATGAAAGAAGGGAGTAATTTGAGGATATGACTGTGAGAATGGTGGGAAGTAGGTGAGTCTGTGAGCTGGTCTAGGTAGGAGGTCTGAAATCACCTCCGCAGTATGTGGAGAGGAGGATATGCAGAAAGAGTAATCTGCGTAACACAGCTGAGGCAGTATCTAATGTTTTAGGGTCAGTGCTTCAGCTCTGATGTGTAATCTTTAATTATTTACAATTAAATCATTATAATTTTAATTATAATATAGTTCTTCCCTTAAAACCTGTAAGGGAAAATCTGTTTTATTTCCCTTTGAAAAGTTAGAATAGTGAAATTCGTTCCACGCTCTCTATTCTTTTTTCTCTAAAATAAAACTTTTGCACATAGTCCACACAGAATTTTTATTTATAAGTCTAATCATGATTTTCAGCATTTATTGAGCACCTGACTTAAAAGGTTGTGGTAAAGATGATTAAGACATATAGTCCCTTTTCTGAAGTAGTCCGTAGTCTCTTAAGGGGGAGAAATATCTTACTAATTTTTTGATTGATAAGCATGTTTTAAACATCTGCATAGATTATTCGTTTCATGAAACAATATGAAAGATGTAAGAGAAGGTAAAGTGTTTATGAGATCTAAAAATAGCTATACCTGGGCATGGTGGTGCACGTCTATACTCCCAGCACCCAGGAACCTGAGGCAGGAGAATCACTGTGAGTTGGAGGCCAACCTGGGCTACATAGTGAGCTCAAGCCAGCCTGAACTGTACAGTAAGATCCCGTCCCCTTCCACCAAAAGAGCTATAAATACCAAAAAAGTTTTAAATGGTATTTGAATGAAGAGAATAACACTGTATTATATACCTTATTAGTTTGTTTTTTGCTTTTGAGATAACTAGTATTAGGTTGTTGTAGAAGCAAAGTCTAATTATGAACTTTTTCCTTGAAGGTTATTAAAAGAAAGTCTAGGTGGAAATTCAAAAACTGCAATGATTGCTACAATCAGCCCTGCTGCCAGCAACATAGAAGAAACATTAAGCACACTTAGATATGCTAACCAAGCTCGTCTGATAGTCAACATCGCCAGAGTAAATGAGGATATAAATGCGAAGTTAATTAGAGGTGAATATTTTTCTCAGAATTAAAAAACTATTTTGCCACCAATCAGACTCACATATTAATTTTAGTCTTTTTTTTTTTGGTTTTTCTCCGGTACCGGGAACCGAACTCACGACCTTGCGCTTGCCAGGCAGACGCTTTGCCGCTGAGCTAAATCCCCAGCCCCCTAATTTTAGTCTTAAAATGGATAATTTTAAGAAAATTGAAGATTTTCCCCATAGCTATTTATAATCCCACTCTTAAAGTATGCAAATTTTCAGAGAAGCAAAAACTACCCCCCCATACTTATTTATAATAGATTTTAGCCAGAGAGCCTACAATGGTGAAAAAAGGTAGCACAGTGAGAATAAGAATAATTACTAAGGGGAAAATCAATTAGACAAAGACCATAGAAAATAATGTAGATAAAGGGGACACAACAAGCATAAAAAACAACTTATAGTCCTAAGTGCGTGCAGCAACCTTAACAGTGGAGCTGTTTATTGTTTTTCCCTCCTTTCTTAGTAGCTAGGATTACAGGTGTTCACAGCTCTGTGCAGAAATCTTTGGGTCTTTTTAGCAGCTGAAGACAGTAAACACTTCAGAGGTATGAAACAGGAATCAGTTGAGTCAGTTTTCCTAACCACAGTCCGTTGTTTTCCGTTTGAATCTCTTCTGTTTTACTGATGGGGCTGTTTTCCTTAATCTAGCTTAAACAATCTTACATCTTTGTCATTTTTTTTCCTTTATGTATGAGGGATTCAACCCAGAGCTTTCTCATTGAGCTATATTTTTTATTTTTTATTTTGAGACAGTCGTTAAATTGACCAGGCTGAGCTTGACCAGGGATCCTCCTGTGTTGGGTCTCCAGAAGGCTCGGATGGCAAGGGTATGCCACCAAGCCCACTTATCCCATGTGTCTTTAAGTAAGGTTTGCCTAGGATAATTCCAGTTTATGTCTGTTGTCCCAGTACTGTATAATTAATAATGCTCTCTTTACCTCAGAATTTTCCCACTTTGGAGACTACATTATATGTTCATCCTATTATTCAGGGGATTTATTCATGTGGGAGCACTTTTGACCTGGAAGAGATTTATAAATCATAGTAAAGCAAAGCTGATTTCTCCAACTTCAAGTGAAATAAAAGGTTGGATGATTACGCCTGTTATGGAAATTGTATATCAAATGTTGTTAATCATGCATCTTCTTGTAAATCTTTAGAACTGAAAGCAGAAATTGAAAAGCTAAAAGCTGCTCAGAGAAACAATCTGAATATTGACCCTGAACGATATAGGCTTTGTCGGCAAGAAATCACATCCTTACGGATGAAACTCCATCAGCAGGAGAGAGACATGGCAGAAATGCAAAGGTGAACATAGTCAATCCCTTAAATGCTAAATGTGTTGCTGTGGAATTAGAGGACTGGGAGGGACCTTAAGAGGATGCTGAGTCTATTTTTCTCTCTACTTTTCATATGAATAGGACAGCCTACATTGAGACTATCATATTTTAAATATTACTATATAGTTTCCTAAACTTTATTGGTCATCTCTGCTTATCAAAGATGTATATGTAGATGTTTGAACTATTTTTTGTTTTTGGAAAGAGTATGGAAAGAAAAGTTTGAACAAGCTGAAAAAAGGAAACGTCAAGAAACAAAGGAGTTACAGGTATCATTTTAACTTTCTAAATTAATTTGGAAATAAGAAATATGCTAATATGTATATTAAATTTTGCAGATATTTATTGTATACCAACTCTGTACAAAACAATACTATAAGGAGTTATAAAGAATTGTCAATAGCAAGGTTGTGAATACTTCTAGTCTATAAGCTGGTTGGAAAGTTAAAATGTAAACAAACTGTCTTGATATTTGCTTCCATAAATATTTAGTAAAGGTATGTTGTGCCAGAAAGAAGGGGAGGCCAAGGTGAATATCAAAGTTCTAATGCTCAGACCACTAATAATCAGAAGACTGAAATGTGATATGATTTGATTAGATGGAACTGTATGACTGTCTTTTATTTAGGCAAAAAAGGGGATGAACACTGGCCATTTCTTATGGTTCATTCTAATGCAATGAAAAGTATGTAAAAGAAAAGCAAGAGAGAGGTAGGAAAAAATAACTTTGAATTGAATAGAATAGTTAGCAAGGAGGACTTCAAAGAGAAAGACTAAGCAAAGTTTTGTACCATGGTTAGGAATTTGCTAGCAAAGTCAAAATTCTAAGTGAAGGAATGTCATGATTAAAAGTATGGAGGTACAACACAGCTTGGATGGCCAAAGAATTAAGAGGTTTCATGTCACTGGAAATTAAGGCTGGTACAGAGATGGCACTGGAAGATGTAAGACTCAGATGATGATGTGGTGTGGAACTTAAACTTAGGGGGTTGGGAGAGACTTGTGTGTGGAAGAGGACTGACATGAGCAGGCTCTGTTTTCAAAAGATTCTTCTGGCAATAGTGTGGAAGGTGGATTTGAGGAAGGAAAAACTGTTGATGACAGGGAAAGTATTAGAAAGTTATTGATGTGGTTGCAAGCAAGAGAGAATGAGACCTTGGAGTAAGGTAGTAGCCATAGGAATGGGTGGTGAAGAAGTTAGATTAAAGAAAGAGAAGGGAGGTAAAATTGATAGGATAAGGAGTTGTTTTTAGATAGGGGTATTGAGAAAAATGAAAAGTCAAGAATGACTTCTAGGTTTCAGAAATATGAGCACTGCTCTGTGAAATTATGAAGTCTTTGTAGTGGTGGAGAAAGAAACCATATGACAATGGGTTAAAGGGTGACAGATGGAGGGAGAGCCACAGTATTTGGTGATGCAAATTTTAAAAAGTTGAGAAGAGGGACTGTAAGATTGAAGGCAAGTTTGGGGGGTTTTTTGTGTTTTCTTTTTTGTGCTGCTGGGGATTGAGCCCAGTCTGACTGAGCTACGTCCCCAGCTCTTTTCATTTTATATTTTGAGACAGGGTTTTGCTAAATTGCTCAGGCTGGACTCGAGCTTGTGATTCTCTGACCTGAGCTTTCCATATTGCTAGGATTATAGGTGTGTGCTACTGGGCTCAGCTTGTTTGTTTCTGTTTGTTCAAAGGATGGAAAGTGCTTGAATATTTTTATAGGAATTAAAACTCTTTTATGGAATAAAATTGTAAAGCATATTGAGGAAGACAAGTCAAGAACAAAGATAGTGGTAGTCAGAAACATATTTCAAATGATTGGTAGAGGAGTACTGTTTTGGAGAAAGGAGGAAAAGCTTGGGAATGGCCAGGTTTTTTTACCATATACTCTTAGAAAAGGTAGCATTTGAGGTGGGCTTTGAAGTTTGGGTAAGATTTTGATAAGTGGAGATAAAGAAGGGAGCTTTCTAGGAAGGAAACATTTATGAGAATAAATATGGGAAAGTTTAATGTATCCTCAGAAGAGTGTGAATTAGTATTATTGTGACAAGCTGTTTATTTGAGGTCATAAGGCCATACAATTGGAAACATATATTATGATTTGTTTATTAGGACTTGATTTGCAGACCAAGTAATTTAAGTTTTATCCCATAGGAGTGGGAAGACTTTGAAAGTGTTTGGTCAAGGAATTGACATTTTCAGAGTACCTTTTTAAGAGGATTAATCTATACAGTATTTAAAATGAATTAAAAATTTAAAAAAATAAAATGAATTAAAAATAGAAGAAATTGTTGGCAGGGTGACACAGGAAGCTGCTGCAGCAGTAGTTCCGGTGAGAGTTACCAAGGGCCAGAATTAAGGTGATGAGAGTAAAAATGCAAGAAAAAGAATTATTCCGTCAATTGGTCAGTAAGAATAGATGCAGTCTGTTGATGGTGGGTTGATATGAGTGGATTAAAGCTGATGAAGATCAAAGACAGATCAGCAGAACTTTAAGAGTCTAAGAGAATGGTGGTAATTGTTTGTTTCTTTGATGCTGAGAGTTGAATCCAGGGTCTCATGCCTGTCAAGCACACACTCTGCCACTGAACTACAACCCTCTTCCCAAGAAACCTTTAATTTATTGAGACATAGAAAATCATTCTAATATGTAATGTAGACTGTTTTAAATGAATTTAATAATTTCATGTTGTTGTTCAGATTAATTTTTTTCTTACTTTTACCAGAAAGCAGGAATTACATTTCAGATGGACAACCGTTTGCCAAACCTTGTTAATCTGAATGAGGATCCACAACTATCTGAGATGCTACTATATATGATAAAAGAAGGAACAACTACAGTTGGAAAGAATAAACCAAATTCAAGCCATGACATTCAGTTATCTGGGGTACTAATCGCTGATGATCACTGGTATGTTACTCTTCTAAAAGTAGGGGTGCCTATTTATTTTCATTAGACTTCCATATCTTTCTTAATTAAATTTATTAGTACATTTTAGATATTCATAATAATCATAATCATCATAGAGAGTTTGTACCTGTATATGGTATTAATCCTTTGTCTGAGGAACAACTGACTAAAATTTTTTCCCATTCTGTGGGTTGTTTTTTCACTCTGTTGGTAATTTCTTTTGCTGTGCAAAAGCTTTTTAATAGGATGAGATTCAAGTTTTGATTCTTTGTATTATTTCCTATGGAATCAGGGTTTTGTTCATGAAATTTATAGCTTCAAAAGTTCTGCCTATTTTCTCTTCCTGAAGACTTAGTGTTTCTGTTTTGATATTTAGATCATTGATCCATTTTGATTTTAGTTTAGTGCATGGTGATACACATGGGTCTAGGTTTCATTTTTGGCATGTGGAAAGACAGTTTTTCAAACACCATTTTTTAAAGAGGCTGTCTTTCTTCCAGTGTATGTGTTTGGCCCCTTTGTCAAAGATAAGGTGGCTGAGTGTGTTTGGAGTTGTTTCTGCATCTTCTAATCTGTTCCATTGATCCTCTGGTCAGTTTTTTGCCAGTACCATGCTGATTTTATCACAGTAGTTTTGTAGTATAATTTCATGTCAGGGATTGTGATGCCCTCTGCCTTCCCTTTGTTGCCCAGAATTGGTTTTGCTATTCTAGTTTTCTTCTGGTTCCAAATGAATTTTAGGAATTTTTTCTCTATTTCTGTGAGGTATGCTAATGGTATTTTGATTGGAATTGCATTCAATCTGTATAAAAATTTTGGAAATATGGCCATTTTCAATATGTTGGTTTTCCTTATCTATGCGCAAGGGATATCTCACCCTAACCCTAACCATCCTAACTGTAACAACTCTAATCATAACCTTAACCCTAAAGATACAGAACATGTCCCGAAAGAATTGAGTCCAGTAAGTGACTAGAAAGGTCCTTGCTTGCCTTGAACTCTATACTTCCCTTTTTAGTACACTCACCAATGTTTTTCTTACTATACCATAAACTTCATGAGAGCTGGTTTCATGTCTGCTTTTGTTGTGACATGTATCTGGAGTAGGGGCTCAATGAATAAAAGATTTCAGTAATATACAACTCATTAATGTGTATATCAAGTGTTAGATGAGTACTGCGTACTAGAATTCACTTCTAGCTTAGTTCTGATGAAGAGCTCTTCAAGGATTCTACCAGATAAGCTGAGCTTGGAAGGATGATGGAGATAGGGGTAAGGACATCCTATGTTGAAGGAGTGACACAAAGGAAGGAGGGAAGCGCATGTTATGGCAAGTTCAGGGTACTACTGTGGTTGATTGATGTGAGGTGGAGTTCTTGTGGGGAAATAGTGGCAGATAAGGGAGATTAGTGGTTGAAGCCAGACAATGTGGGGTCCAGAATGCTAGGCCATGGAATTTCGAAGATAGAGTAGCTAGAAGTAGGAGAGGAAAGGGATGAGAACAAGTAGACATTGTATAATTCTTTTCCTGGGTAAGATCCTGGACTGGTGAGAAGGATAGACTGCCGAAGTGTAGATATACTATTTTTTCCACGATTCTTCTTCTCTAGATATGTTAATTGAGTTATTTTTCTCTAAATACATATCTTGAAGCCTAACCAAGATATGGCAAGAGGTCTTTGGTTAAGACTCAGCTTTTGCTGCAGTTTTCTCTTTCTGTATAGTTAGTCCCAAGATGAATTGCACTTTGGAATCTCTCTTATTCTTTCAGTAAAACTCCATGTGTAACATGCCGCATGTATAGCTGATTTTCCAGTGTCATCTTATAGTCAGGGTCCATTCAATTAGATTAAGAGTATGCTTTTATCTCTACTTCTCCTTCCTTGGTATTACCTCACTTTTCATGGAGGAAAAATGTTATTGTAGGGCTCATTTTTAAAACTAGAAACTTAGAAAAATGAAAGCATTTAAAACTGTTCTACTCATAAGAAACCTAAATCAATATTTTAATGTTTTTTCCTCAAGAGTTTTTCTGTGTATTTTTTTTTTTTTTCCATTTTGGGGTAAGGTTTTTGATTTGTATTTAGAAGTTATAATCAAAATACACAGAGTAGAAATTCTTCCCACCACCATTGGATGGAATTGCCAGTGAGGTCATGCTGTATTCACCAGACTTCAATATCTTGTTGTGGAAAATAAAATAATTTTTGTTGTTGTTGCTACAAATTGATCTAAACATCGAAAGGATAACCCGGGGAGTATTACCTTATATTGCCTTTTTCTTACTTTTTAGAGTATCCTGTGATGGTAACAATGTGCTTCTTATTTTAACAGTACTGTCAGAAATTTTGGAGGGACAGTGAGTATTATCCCAGTTGCTGAAGCAAAGACATATGTGAATGGGAAACATATTTTGGAACCCACAGTGTTGCATCATGTAAGTGGACAGGTGTCACAATATAAGAAACTCATTTTGGGCAAGTCATTCAATTTCTTTAAGTCTTAGTTTGCTATTCTGTAAGATAAGGGAGTTGAACTGGATTAAAAACTTTCCATTTCAAAAATTTTAGTTCCTATGAATTCATTATTTGCCTTTCTTTGTACAAAGTCAAAAGTTATATTATTGTGAACCAGTGACTACAGAGCTGACCTTTGGCAGCACCATTATGTGGCTTTACAGTCTGGCCAGGTGGGGTTGAAATCTTGCCTCCACCATTTACTATATGACATTTGGCAACTAGGTAATTGAATATCACCCATTCAGGACACTTTTTAGAGCATTATTAAATATATGAGGAGAACAGGCATAAACTAGTCTGTTGGAGGCAAACCAAAACATATAATTATTCTTTATTAGTGAGGGTAGGGGTAGTAAGGATTAAATAAAATTATTTGTGTGTAGGTTTTAAATCATTGCCTGAAATTAGTAAGCTCTCAATGAATGTCTAATGTTATTAAAGTCTGTGCTTTTCAGTTTTCCCTTTCCTAGAATTGAGATAATATGTATCTCATGGAGTTGTTGTGAGATATAATGAGATTATAGATATAATATTTAGCACAGTGTTTGGCATATAGAAAGTAATGGTGGTTGCTATGATTTTTATGCTTATTATTAGTAATGTAACATTATTTTGAATTGTTCAACACAGTGATTTTTCTCATGTCATTTTTTTGGTTCAGACTCACCTCAAGTGGTAAATTTTTTTGTGTGCTTCAGGGTGATCGGGTGATTCTTGGTGGAGATCATTATTTTAGATTTAATCACCCAGTTGAAGTCCAGAAAGGGAAAAGGCCATCTAGTAGAGATACTTTTATAAGCGAGGGTCCTAAAGACTTTGAATTTGCCAAAAATGAGTTACTCATGGCACAGAGATCGCAGTGAGTATTATTGTTGAATATGAAAGCGTAAGTATCTGAGAGAAACGTGTAACAGAGTTAATCAATCACATTGTACGAGGCTCCAGTAGTTAACTGTTTTGGTTTCTAATGATATGATTTTTTTTTCTCATGGTGTATTCATTGATTCAACAAGCATTTATTGAACAGTTAATATGTGTCTGTCACTGTACCAGTTGCTGGGGATACAAAAAATAATAGTAATTAAAACTTAGTCCCTACCCTGGAGGAATTCATCATCTCGTGGAGCTGTCAGAGTCCTGTACTGGGTGATGTGGAATCTTCTTAGGTGACACCTGATCCCCACCAGGAGTCAGTGAAGGTTTATAGAGTATGAGATGTCCCTGTAGCAGAGTCCAAAGAGGTGTTAGAAGTTACCCTGGGAAAGAGTGAAGGAATGTATATTTGTTTCTATTCTTGCCCCAGTTTTAGTTCGTGCAATGTTGTAGGATCTCTGCCTTAAGCAATATCCTTATAAGCTGAATGGCAGATACACAAAATAAATACTAAAGATTGTAGACTTTATCTTGAAGGAATTTTAAGCAGGCATGACACACTCATCATTGTGGCACATTTTTAGAGAGATCACCATGAGCCCAGTCTGGAGGAGGGATTAGAGAGAGAGCAAATGTACAAGCTGTGAATGCAATTAAGAAACTAGGGAAGAAAGATAAGTATAATGTAATTGGATAGGAGAGAATTATAAAGGAAATAAAAATCAGCAAGACATGTTGACTAAAGAGAAGGAGGAATGAAGAACAAGTGTACCATGTTGGATCATCTTTTAAAAAGCCTGAAAATGTACCATTTTATGCAGTTCAGTGGCATTTAATACCTTCATATTTTTGTGCTGCCATCAGCACTATGTACTTTTCATCATCCCAAACTAAACTTACACTCGTGAAGCAATAGCGCCTCATTCTCCTATTTTCCTAGCCATGGTAACCACTATCATCTTTCTTATAACATTCTTACTCTTTCTTAAAATTGGGAATGCAAATTTCTATGCAGTGCAGTGCTAAAACATTGATTTTTATTGGAGAGGAAGAAGCTATTTTGTTACCTGTAATTGTAAATGCCTTTTCTCCTTTATATTGAGAAAGTGATAAAGCTGATTAATGTTTTGGCTTGGCAGTTGTCAAATTATTATAGAAGTTGAAAATATGCTACAAGCATTATCAGCTCTTATATAATGTACTTTTAAAGTCATTTCAGTATTTTCTTAATCTGTGACCCAAATGCAGTAGTTATTGACATACAAAGTATAGTGTTTTCTCTAACCATTGTGATTTGAATATATCATACCCTTATTTTTATGTACTATATTGTTAACTGTAATATTTACTGTAATGTTTATATAATTTATTTTCTTAAGCATTAGAAAAATGTATTCATTTAAATATCAGACATCTACAAGAGTAAGTTGCAACTAAGTATATTTTCATTCAGTTATATTTTTGGTGTAAACAATTAGAACCAATGACAATTTTAAGAACAGTCTTGATAGAATGTCAGAAATTAAAATGTAAAGGTATGTTCCATAGAAAACATTTTAGTGTGGCTAGCAGCTGTTTTGGTACATATGGAATTACAATATAACCTGTCACTATCTTGCTTCTGTGTAGACTTGAGGCAGAAATAAAAGAGGCACAGTTGAAGGCAAAGGAAGAAATGATGCAAGGAATCCAAATTGCAAAAGAAATGGCTCAGCAAGAACTTTCTTCTCAAAAAGCTGCATATGAAAGCAAAATACAAGCACTAGAAGCAGAACTGGTAACGTGCAGAATTGGCCTTTTACCTCTTGACAGTGCAGCCCAAGTGTGTTGACTGGACACCAATTGTGACCTCGTGAGAAAGTGAAGACTGTCAGAGATTTAGGCAGGGAGAGCCACAGTGAATTTTGGCCCTCCTTAATTTTAGTTTGAGAAGCAAGTTGGCGGTGGACTATGGCTACTGAAAGGGGAAGGAAATAGAGGGGCTCCTCTCTTTTACTGGCAGTCATCCATTCCTAGGAATCCATTTTAGAGAAGAGTACTCAAAAAAAGTTTGACTAGTGATATTTATTTTTGTTAGATGAGTTAGCCCGAATCAAGTGGAGAAGCGATAGAGCAGTTCTTCTATTAGTGATTTCTTGTGCATTGATTTAAGGAAGAGATTTATATTTTGAGGGGTATTACTTTTTAAAAATTGCTCTGCATTTTTGCCTCACTTTTGTATTAATGTTGTCCAAAGAGAGAAGAATCTCAAAGGAAGAAAATGCAGGAAATAAGTAACCAAAAGGCTAGTCACAAAATTGAGGAATTAGAAAAGACAAAGCTGCATCTTGAACAGGAAGTGTATGTCAATAAAAAGCGATTAGAAATGGAAACTTTGGCTACAAAGCAGGTAATATCATTTTATAGCTTGTTTCTTCCATTCTGCCAAAAGGGTGAAAACAAAAAAAATTTTTTTAAGCATTATGGTGTCCTGATAGAAATGAGCCAAGGCCAAGTCTCTAAATGAGAAATGTTCTTGCATGAAGCTTATATCCCGGTATTGCTCGCAGAACTACTCATCAGCGTAAAGATATTTAGGAAGAAATGAACTCTTATTTCTAGATGGTTTCATTCTGCTTTTCTTGTTTGTGCATCTACTACTGTCTTATCTTCTGTCATGCCAAATAATGTAAATAAGTGAAATGGCACCAGGGTACAATTTGTCGTAGTAGAAAAGGCATAGCTTGTCTTGGGTCATACCCTGGTGTCAGAGTGCGTCATTATTGGCCTATGAATGAGCAGCAAGTAGGCTTTTCCTAAGAGAACTCAGTGTGGCGTTCAGTACCTCAGTCTTATGAGCTCAGGTACCTACTTCTGTCATCTCAGTGAGGACAGAGGTAGCTTTCCAGGGCTGATTCACACTAATCAGTTTCACAAGATTGAAGGTACATCCTGAATGTGAGTATCTTTAGTTACCTGACCACTTTTTTTAGCCATTCTTTATGTTAGTGGTTCTCAAAGTGTGGTCCCTGACCAGCAGCATCAGCACCATCAGAACTGTTAGAAATGCAGGTTCCCAGATCATTCCAGAGCCACTGAGTCAGAAACCCTGGGATGGGGCCCAGAGTCTGCCTCAACAAGCCGTGCAGAAGATGCTGATAATGTTCAAGTGTGAGGGCCACTGTTTTAATCTTTGCTTTGATGCTTTCTATCTTAATCTAAAGGTGTTACTCTTAAATGACAATTTTATTTCGCTTTTTTCCAAGTTTGTGGCTTGAGGGAGATCAGAGATGAAGGTAAGGGTAGAAGAAAGTGCTCCTAGTAATTCCAGAGTACTGATAATATAATATAGTGCTAGCATTGCTAGTCTACTTTGACACAAACCACCTCAGAGTTTTAGCAGAAAAATGAGCTGTTTAAATCTTAAAAAACAGTATTAGTGGGGTATTGTAATACTTATTTGTGTCAAACTTTTTTTGGGTGTCTTAATTTAGTCAATAAATGTTCTTTAGTGTATCCTTTTTGAGCAGTTCTGTCTTATTTTTCTCTAAAGGTTCTTTACTTCATATTAATGGGAAGAAAACTTATTTTTAAAATGTTTTAAGTTTTTTTTTATTAGTGCATATTTGTAGTACATGATGTGTACACTCCTTGTGTGGAGTTGGTGCATCCCACAGCCTAGTTTCCTCACCCCCTTTTCCTCCCCTACTGCCCCTCCCTCCATCTCTTGATCCCCTTTGAGAAAGATCTATCTCCCTACTTCCTATTATCTTTTATTTTGCTCTTTATTTATATTTTGGGTTTTTGTTTGTTTGTTTGTTTTTTCCCAGTACTGGGAATCAAACTCACGACCTCGTGCTTGCCAGGCAGGTGCTGTGCTGCTGAGCTAAATCCCCAGCCCCCTATTTTGGGTTTTTTGTATGAGAGAAACCATATGCTATTTAAGTTTGTGTGTCTGATTTATTTCAATTAACATAATGGACTGAAGGTGCATTCATTTTCCTACAGATGACTCAAGTTATCTTTCTTTATGACAGAGTAGTACTCCGTTGTGTACAAATACCGCATTTTCTTTATTCATTCATCTGTTGATAGGATATATAGGCAGCTACCAAGATTTACCTATTATGAATTATTCTGCTAGGAACATGAATATGCATGTATCTCTACAAAATAATGCTTTTAACTCTTCCAGTAAAATAACCATGAAGGGGAATATCTGGGGCAAATAGAGTTTTTAGTTTCAGTTTTTCCAGAGTCTCCTTGTTGATTTCCATAGTGGTTGTACTAGTTTATATTCCCACCAGCAATGTAAAAGGGTTTCTTTTTACCCACATCCTTGCCAACGTTTGTTATTATTCGATTTCTTAATTATGGCTATTCTTTCTGGAGTCAGGTGGAATTTCTGTGTTGTTTAATTTGTATTTTTCTAATGACCAACAAAATTGAGCACTTTTTATATGCTTATTTGCCATTTATACTTCTGTGAACTGTTCATTTCACTTGCCTGTTCTTTTATTGGGTCTGTTATTTTGGTTGGGGATTCTAAGTTTTTTGAGTTCTTTATATAGTCTAGATATTAGTCCTCTATCTGAAGAATAGCTGGCAAAATTTTTTTTCCATACATTAGGTTGTCTTTTTGCTCTATTGGTTGTTTCTTTTGCTGTACAGAAGCCTTTTAATTTGATATAATCCCATTTGTTGATTCTCAGTACTATTTCCTGTGCAAGTAAGGTTCTGTTCCAAAAGTAGTGGCTTTGCCTACGACTTCAAGGGTTTTACCTATTTTATCTGCCATCAGGTTAAGTGTTTCTGTTTTAACATTTAGATTCTTGATCCATTTTGATTGTATTTTAGTACATGGTGAGAGATACAGGTCTAGATTCAATATTCTGCATGCAGATAGTCAATTTTCCCAACACCATTTTTAAAAAATATTAACTTTCATCCAGTATGTGTTCTTTACTCCCTTGTCAAAAATCAAGTTGTTGAATGTGCTCGGTGTTATTTGTGCATCCTCTCTTGTGTTCCATTGATCCTTATGTCTGTTTTTGTGCTGGTACCATGTTTTTATCACTGTAGCTTCATAATGTAACTTCAAATCTGGGATTGTGAGACCTCTTGCTTTGCTGTTTTTACCCAGGATTACTTTTGCTATTCTGGGTCTGGAAGAAATAGATTGTTCCCTCTAAAATTCCTTCTGATTTTATTGTGACTAAAATCACATTATTAAGACATTTTATAAATCATTTTGTAGGCCTTTTATGTTTAATAAAACATGTTAACCATTTGTGCATAATAACAATAATGTAAGATGAGGTCTAATAATAGTGTGCTACCATCATCAATGTAGTTTTTTAAAAATTGATTTTATTGTGTGAAACTAGGGTATGCAAAATGATATGGGATCCATATATGTAAATAGTGAAATAGTTACTATCGTGATATCATTTAACATAACTATTACCTGAATCTGATTTTGCGATTTTTCTCTTTGCATCCTTATGTATGTGTCTGTATAAATAAATACCAATTAGGCTTTAGAAGACCACAGCATCCGTCATGCAAAAATTCTGGAAGCTTTAGAAACTGAAAAGCAAAAAATTGCTAAAGAAGTACAACTTTTACAGCAGAGTCGGAATAATAGGGGTAAAACTTTTA
Source organism: Chinchilla lanigera (assembly GCF_000276665.1). Lineage (NCBI taxonomy): Eukaryota > Metazoa > Chordata > Mammalia > Rodentia > Chinchillidae > Chinchilla > Chinchilla lanigera. The sequence goes on along the minus strand of NW_004955406.1, from coordinate 36,762,485 downwards.
CAAGTGAGTATATGTTTAACAGACCTTTTCTAAATTTAGGTACGTTCTTATATATAATTACTACAGTGTTGATTATTTGCCTTTATATATGATTTCTTTTAGATGTTGCTGATTTTTCTGTATGTAAATAAGTTTTTATGAATGGTTGTTTTTAGAATGTTTAGTTTTCAGGATATTCAGTTGTATTAGCACTGTACTGTAGACTGAGTGTTTGTGTCTCCTCCAAATTCATGTTGAAATTCTAGCCCCCAGTGTAGTGGTATTGGAAGGTAGGGCCTTTTGTAGGTATCATGAGGGCAGAGTCTTCACAAGTGGAATTTTGCGTTTGTAATTAAGCAAAATAAAATTAGCGCCTATTGTCATCATGATCTCCATTTCTCTGACGATTAGTGATGTTGCACACCTTATCATTCATTAGAATGTCTTCTTTTGAGAAATGTTTCTTGAGTTTTTTTCTTCTCATTTTTAATTAGGATTTTCTTGCTATTGAGTTCCTTACACATATTTTGAATATCTATCTTTTATCATATATATTATTTGCAAATATGTTCTCCCATTTTGTAGGCTGTCTGTTTGCTCCACTGATTGTTTCCTTTGTTTTGTTTTTTTTTTTTTTTTCTTTTGCCTTTTTGAGACTGGGTCTTGCTGTGCAGTTCAGGCTGGCCTTGAGCACACTTTGTAGCCCAGGCTCCTCTCGAACTCACAGCAATCCTCCTGCCTCAGCCTCCCGAGGGCTGGAATTACAGGCGTGTGCCACCACACCCAGCTTCTGTTTCCGTTGATGTGCAGAAACTGTTTTTTAGTGTGATGCAGTCCTGTTTGTTTAATTTTGCTCTTGTTGGCTGTGCTGATGTGATCATATCCAAAATAATTTTTGGTCGAACTGTTATCAAGGAACTTTTCCTTCTGTTTTCTTCTAATAATATTAAATTTCAGGTTTTATGTTTAAATCTTTAATCTATTTTTAAAGTTTTTTTATATGGTGTGATATAAGGGTCTGATTTAATTCTGCATGTGATTATTCAGGTTTCCAACGCCATTTATTGAAAGAACTGTGCTTTCCTTATTGGGTGATGTGTTCAAGTGACCATAAATGCCTGGATTTATTTCTGGGTTTTCTATTCTGTTTAGTTATTCTATATGTCTGTTTTTATACCAGTACCATGCTGTTTTGATTACCATAGCTTTGTAGTATAGGTTGAAATCAGGCAGTAGTATGATTCCTCCAGTTTTGTTCTTTTTTTGAAGACTGCTTTAGTTTTTCCAAGTCTGTGGTGATTCTATATGGATTTAAGGATTACCTTTTCTATTTCTGTGAAAAATTGAAATTTTGATAGGTATTGCACTGAATCTGTAATATCATTTAGGGTAATATAGACATTTTAACAATATTAATTCTTCCAATCCATGGACACATGTTCTCTTTCTATTTATTTTTCTTTTTAAGTTCTTTTGTTAGTGTTTTATAGTTTTCAGTGTATAAAGCTTTTATCTCCTTAAATTTCTTCGTAAATATTTTGTTATATTTGTGCTATTATAAATGGGATAGTTTTCATAATTTTTTTCAGATAATTTCATTGTTAGAGTATAGAAACACAATTGATTTTGGTATGTTGATTGTGCTTTACTGAATTTATTAGGTTTAACAGGTCTTAGTGAAGTCTTCAGCATTGTATATGAGGTCATACTCTTTATAAACAGAGACAATTTTACTTGCCTCTTTTCCAATTTGGATACCTTTATTTATTTTTCTTATTAAAATTCTCTGGCTAGGAATTCTAGCACTGTGTTGAAGAAAAGTGGTAAGAGGGGCATCCTTGTCTTGTTCGTGATCTTAGAGGAAAAGCATTCTTTACATCACTGGAAAAGTTAGCTGTGTCATATATGACCTTTATTATGTTGAGATACATTCTTTCTACACTTAATTTTTTGAGCGTCTTAATCATAAAAGAATGTTGGATTTCGTCAAATACTTTTGTTTGCACCTATTGAGATGATCTTACAGTTTTTAATCTCTGTTCTGTGAATGTGTTATATCACATTGTGATTTGCATATATTGAATCATCCTTGCTTGCATCCCAGAAATAAATCCCACTTGGTCATACTGTATGGTCCCTTTAATATGGTATTGCATTTGGTTTGCTAGTTTTTTCTTGAGGTTTTGTGGCATCTTTATTCATCAGGGATATTGACCTCTAATTTCTTTTTTTTTTTTTTTTTGTAATGTTCCTGTTTAGTAAGGATAATACTGGTCTCATAAAATAAATTGAAAGTGTTCCTACTTCTTCAATTTTTTGGAAGAGTTGAGAAGGCTTAGCATTAATTCTTTTTTAAGCCCTTGGTAGAATTCACTAGGGAAGCTGTCAAGTCCTGGAAGACATTTGCTTGCGCATTTTGAGGATATATTTCAATATAGAACACAGCACGTGTTTTTTAATGTAAATTTTTTTCATGATGAAAAGTTTCAAAGAAACTATAAAAATGGAAAGGTTATTACAGTAAACCCTCATGCACTTATCAATACATGTTTAACCTTGTGCTTATTCTCAATCACTTTGCTTCTCTGGACTGTTCTAAATCAAGTCCTAGACATCACGTCATTTGAAGGTGTTCATCACTGACTCTCTAAATTAGATAAAAATTCTTTTCCTCTCTCTCTTTTCCTGTCACTCTTTTAAACATAACCATGATATTATTATCATACCTAAAAATATTCATAATCTCTACACTCATCAAATATCTAATCAATATTTAAATTTCCTTGAGCCAGGTGCAGTGGCTCCAGCTACTTGAGAAGCTGAGGGGGGCCAAGTTTGGCACCAGCCAAGGCAACAGAACAAATTGCTTTCTAAAGAACAAAAAAGCCAACACATTTTCTGGATTGTTTCATAAATATTTCTTCCGTGTTTAGTTCGTTTGAATCAGGATACAAACAAGACCCATACGTTTTGTTAGGTACCTGTGCCCCCCATTTCACCCTGTACTGGGGATGAACCCAAGGGCCGGATGCATGCTGGGCAAGCCCTTAGCCTCTGAGTTATATCACAGTCTTTTTTATTTTAGTTTGAATGGGATCTCACTAAGTTTCCCAATGTGGGCTTGAACTTACAATCCTCCTGCCTCAGCCTTTGAGTGGCTGGGATCACAGGTATGTACCACCAAGCCCACTTGGTATGTATGAATGTATATGTTTATCTAGAGAGTAGCTAGCTGGCAGTATGGGAGATTGAACCCAGGGCCACTGCATGAGCTAGAGCTCGGGCCCTGTTTCATTTGTCTTATTTTGAATAAGGGTGTTGCTGTTACTGATTGTTGAAGCGTGGCTTAATTTGTTTTCCTTCTGCCTTAGTCTGCTGGGGTTACACACAGGCACCACCACACATGGCTCGGCCTGGCTTTTATACAGCATTTCTTTTGTCCGCCAGTTAGCTCTTCTTTCTGTCATATTTTTTGAGAGAGTCAAATACTTTGTCCTATAGTTTCCCAGATTCTGGATTGGGCTGCCTGTGTCTCCATTTTGTTATTCCATAGGTTCCTCTGCCTCTGTATTCTCTAGAAAGGGTGAGTTAGATCCTCAGGCCTGACGGATTCCGATTCACTTATTTTCCAGGAGTACTTGGTAGTTACGTTGTACTCGCACTATAACTAATATTTTAAAATAACTTTGAAAATATTAGTACTGTTCTATCTGTTGCAGGAGATAAATACTTTCTATTCATACAATGTTTTATTTTTCTCAGGGCCTAGAATAGTACCTAATGAATACATGTTTCTTTTACCCATTTGAATAATGAGATCCTTTCCCAAAAATATTTTTAATGGAACACTAATTTTAAGCTTGACTCAACAATGCAGAATTTTATTTATGATAAAATATTAAATTTAAGAGCTAAGGATGTAGCTCAGTGGTAGAGTGAATAAGTGCTTAGTGTGTGCAAGGACATAGAATGCAATCTCCAGCACTGCAAATAAACAGCACCTTTTACAAACAAACGGACAAACACCCCCTAAAGTCCACCAAAAATCTTACATTTAAACTAGGAAAGTAGAATTTTAAATTGTCCTCTCCTCTTCTCTGTCCTTTCCTGTCTTTCTTTCATCCTCCCCTCCTCTCTCTTCCTCTCCCTCCCCCTCATTATTTAAGACAGGTTTTTGTGTTGTAGTCCAGGCTGGCCTTGAACTCATTATGTAGCCCACTGCTGGCCTTGAAACTTGAAATCCTTCTGCCTCAGACTCCAGAGTGCTAGCATTACAGGCATGTGCCACCATGCCTTGTTACCATTTTATTTTTATGTCTTGCAAAATACCTGTTGGCCAAATTTTAAAAAAAGGGATATGCTTCTAGTATAAGCAAGTCTGTATTAGAAATTAGAAAAAAAAAAGAAAAAAGATGTTAGAAAAAACATCTTTAAGTATGTTAAAAAAGCATTGTCTTTGGAGTTTCCTCTCTTAGAATACCCTTATCCTCTTGATATCAATTGCAGTTTTGTACTATCTCTCCAAATGAGAGAACTCATTTCATATGAAGAGTATTTTATCGTCACAAAGAGGGTGGAAAAAATTGCTCAATTATCACTCTTGTGTTTCTGGGATATAGAGTTAAACCATTCTTTTAAAATCATTTTTTTCTGGGCCAGGCATGGTGGCACATACCTGTAATCCCAGCACTCAACAGGCTGAGGCAGGAGGATTGCTGCAAGTTTGAGGCCAGCCTGGACTATAAACTGAGGTCAAGGCCAGCCTGAACTGAATAGTAAAACCCTGTCTCAAAAGGAAAAAAAAAATAATTTTTTTCCCGAATTGTTCTGTCTTGTGATGTATGTTAGTGGTAATATACATATTTTTAATCTCTTTTGTATGTTTTGTATTAGTTCAGCCAAGTTGGAGCTCCATGAAAGTCTCAATGATGATTCAGGAAGCCAATACCATCAGCAGCAAGTTAAAAAAATACTATGTTTTTGGCAGGTGAGTAGTTAATTATCCTGATTATAGAGCAGTTCTTTGTTTTAAACCAGTTGGCTGGCATATGATGTTAAAACAAAAAAAGTTCAGTTTTTCTAGTCTCTTCTGTGGCACCTGTCCAAAAAGGAGTTGGTATGAGACCCAGTGACACTACTTGGGAATAAAAGAGATTTCAACAAATAACATAAAAGTATATTTATAGGCAGAATAATTTTAGGTGTTTTAGGAATTTATTGATTTTTCCTTTGACTTGAAAATTTATTAGCATTCCCCTTTATTTTGGTCCTGAAGATTGAACCTAGCTGCACCACTGAGCTATATTCCCATTCCTGCATTCCACTTTTTAAAAGAAATACATTTTTGTAGATTTTTATTTTATTTAAAAAGCTTCTATGTTAGAAGTTATTTTTATGTAGTATGTATTAGACATGATTATTACTAAAATAAAAATGCCTATGGCATTATTTAATCAGTGGACTGAATTATGATGGATTTATTCAACTCCAGAAAACTCTGAGTATGAGCAGTAGTGTGTGTTTTGAGTAAGCATTTTTATTTGATTTTCTTTCAGGCATGATGCATCAGTTAAAGGTAGTTCTGAGACATCTATTCGAGTTCGTAACCTGCAGCTTGGGGTCTCAACTTTCTGGAGTCTTGAAAAGTTTGAATCTAAACTGGCAGCAATGAAAGAACTTTATGAGGTTTGGAATGTTATTAAAATCTCTATAAACTTTTTAAAATAAAAATATATAAAAGCGATATTCTCAGTGAAGAAAATTTGGAAAATAAAAGGCAGTCTGTCAGTTACTCAACCAAATGTTAACAATTATGTGTATTTATTTTTTGCATGTATTTAAATGGGGTTTTAGTGGTTTATTTAGATAAAAGCATGATACAGAAATTTAGTGCTAAATCTAATGAGTTATAATTATATATTTTTAAAATTTTACATTTCTGGTTAATTACATGAGGAAGAAATTTACATGATTTGAAATCATCTTCCTATTCCTAATGAGGCACATTTTTATACATTTACATTTTTCTGTTGCTGTGCTTTGGGTGTTTCTAATTGTTTGCTGTTTTTTTTTTTTTTTTTTTTTTTTTTTTTT
>NW_004955406.1:36722038-36756313 GCF_000276665.1 Chinchilla lanigera | reverse complement strand
TGCTTTCAATGGTCACCACTAAAAATACCTCTGTATATATTACTTTCTAACATCTTATTTCCTTGCCTTCTACTTTCTAAAATGGTACCAAAATATGAATTTTTAAAAATTATACTTTGATGCTTACTGACAAGTTGCTTGCTAGAAATATTATCACTTGCCAATGTTCCCAGTGTGCTTCAATTTATATTTTAGTAACTAAAATATAATTTTGACTGTTTCCTTCCGGATAAATTACATGTTTGTGACACTTTGAATTTTTTGTTATATGAAATATGAGTAATGAACTATTACATTTACACAAGTTCTTTACATATTTTGGTAATAAGTCTTTTAAAGTATTTATCATATACATTTTTGTCCTAATTATGTGATCTTTTTCTCAGTTTCATTTTGTTATACAGGCATTTTTAACTTGGTATGTCTGGGTCAATCAAACCAAAGATCTTACTGAAACCTTGTTCAATTCTCTTTTTCATTTTATTTCAAAGACTATATCTTTGAATCACATAGAAGTTATTGTGATGCTTTGTAAGAAGTATGAATATAAAGTTAATTTTGCTCTATATTATTTATCTCTAAAATAACTGCAACATGTATTAAAATTGTTGCATTGCTACTATTTGTGAAATACCTCATTTTTAAATAATGTGACTATAGTGAAATTATGTTCTGTACTACTTAGATAATAACAATAATGAAGATATTTTAAAATTTGAAGGAAATTGCCAAATTATAGCTGTAATGCCTTTTTTTCCTTATGGTACTGGGGACTGAACCCAAGGCCTTCTCACTGAGCTATATGCCTAGCTTTTTTAAAATTTTGAGATAGGGTCTTGCTATTTTGCCCAGTCTGGACTTGAACTTGTGACTCTCCTGCTTTAGCCTTCCAGAGTGCTGGTATTATAGTCATGTACATCATGCACAGCTTCCTTAATGCTTTATTTAATAGAAAAATAAAAATAAGTTAAATATTTAACTTAATCTAGAAAATAATATAAAATAATAAAAATAAAATTATATGTACAATTTTATGTTATTAAATTTGACAGTTTTCTAGAAAGAAAAGACATTCTAGGAAAAAAATAAATTATGAAAACTGACTTAGGAGAGGAATAACCTTTCAATAATTTGAAAAGTTTGTAAGCTAGCTTCAAAGAAAGATTATAAAAATAATTGGAGAGGAAGAAGTTGCTAATTCCAATCAGTTTTATGCATATTATTTTAAATTTCCAGAAACAGATAAATCTTTTTTGCTTTAACTATTATAGAATGTCTAGTACTAGAATAACTGCTCAGAAACAAAAGAAACAAAAACCACAAAAACTGCAAAGATGGTTCAGAGAATAATTATAAATTGATCTTAATATGTGAACACAGTTATAAAAATCATAAATGTAAGTCAAACCCAGAGCAATATTTAAAGAATACTTAGACTGTAGCCAAGTAGGGTTTATTCTAGGCATGTAAAATACATTCATAATAGAAAATCCAAAAAGATTTAATTATATTATACCAAAGATTTGACAGTGCTTTTCTCTAAGTGATATGTTTGTGAATGGTTTTAATTTTTTCCTTTGTGTTTTTCTGTACTAACAACTTACAAATTTCCTACAGCGAATGTGAGTTGCTTGTGTATTTAAAACAACTAAAAACAGTACTGAAGGTGTTTGATCATTCTTGCCTTAAAGTACACATTAAACCTAGTGGAAGAGTCTCCCTCACTGTTCTCTTACTTCCTACTTTCCACCATTCATTGAGCTCTTTACTTATTTTTCCACATAATTAATTATACTTTCTCTGGATTAAACTCTATAGTATTTTGGTAGAATTTTAAGTGGTACCTTTTAAATATTTAAAGTATGAATTATTATCATGATTAATATATTTAACTAAGAAATTACTACATTTCCTCTGAGGATTTTATTATTTTTGTTTTTACTGTATCTTAAAATTTCAACTTTATTATTTTTGAAGTATGTAATGATTTGTTGCTTTTATTAATAGTCTTCTAATACAATCCCTAGCATCATATGATAGTTTTTTAAAATTTTATCAGGATTATGACTTTTTTTTAAAAAAGACTTTTATCAGATAACTTGTAATTTTACTAATTTTATATTTTAAGTGTAACAAAGTTACCATTTTTCCTTAGTTTCTAAAGTTTTAATTCAGAATTAATAGAAACTATGTATTTTGTTTTTCTTAGAGTAATGGTACTAACAGAGGTGAAGATGTTTTCTGTGACCCTGAAGATGAATGGGAACCTGACATTACAAATGCACCAGTTTCTTCATTTTCCAGAAGGAGGTAATAATGCTTTTGCTGATGTTTTTTTTTTTTTGTGGCTATATGAGAGAGAGAAAGCGGGAGAAAGGAAGAGGGAGGTAAGGAGGGGAAGAGAGAGAGGATTTTAAAACAGCTGTTGTGATGGACAAGTTTTTGAAGGGAACTGAGAAATATGAGTGGAATAGTATGTTAGTGATTAAATTACTAGAGCATTAAATTGCTTATCAGTCTGTTAGAGGAACAAAAATGTTCAGTATTTTATCATATAAATTTTAAGAGCAACTTAGGGTAGCATAAATCTAATTTCCTATAAAAAGAACAGTGTTCCTGTTAAATTACCCTTTCTTAAGAACTTGGCATATTGTATAATATTTTATTGTAAGTTATAGAATTCTAAATGCAGGCAAGTTAGTATGAGCACCTGAAAGAATAAATCATGGCAATAGACAGCTATAAATGACAAATGGGGCTTATTAATTTAAAACATAAAAGACTTCTTTCTATAGCAAAGAGATGGTGTTCAGGGAAAATCTAGTTCTGCTTAGCCCTCAACTGCTCGGATTGTAGAGGCAAAACAGTTCGCATAGCCCTTGCACTTTAAGCAGTTTTGCCCTTTTATTTTTAAACAAATACATCTGTGGTGACTACTCTTTGCCATGCCCTGAGGAAAGAAAGATGAATACAAAATACTCCCTGTCCTCGTGGCCCAGGAACTGAGGAAAGTAGAGGTACGGCAGTTAATAAAGACCTGAGCTAAGGCCAGGCAGAGGACTGGAGAGGAGAATCAGGCTTTTTACATGTGTGTATTTGAGGTGCGCCATCAGTGTGACGTGGTGACTGAAAGTGTTGACTGGCTCAGGCGTGATGCTGGATTTTAGGTTGCATGACTGACTAGAGGAAAACGATGTTCCCTGAGGTGGAGGGTAGGTGTATTTTTTGAGCATGATGAATTTGAGGTTCCCAGGGAACATGTAGGTAGGTATCTATGTTCAGGTCTGAAACTTGGAAGAGGGGATTTAGGGCTATCATTATCAAGACCATGTATTGAACGCTTTCAAAGCATAGATCTCATTTGGTATTCACCACAAACCTATGAAGTAAGTGGTGTGACTAACTCCCATTTTACAGATGAAGAAACTGAAAATAAATGCAGTTAAATAATGTGTCTAAAGTCACAGAGCCGATAGGAGAAAGAGCTGACTCTCAAATCAAAATTTGGGTGACTCCGAATCTGCCAATTTTCCTAATTGCTCTATCATGTTGCTTCTCCATTGCAAATGAGAGAAGGGCATCTGGAGTGGCATCTTTCTGGTTAAATTGTTTGTCTGTTTTAAATTTCATTGCTTTCAGTTGCAGCTCAGGATCCATTTGGGTTTCTAAACATTGTAGGCCTCTTGTTTTTGACAATGCTTATTGTAAACTCATTTGCTTTCTCAAAGAGAATGAGCGACTGTACAGTAACCTTTAGATGTCTGCTTTATCTGTTACATGCTCCAGCTAGCCTACAGTAAGAAGATGCTGAGACTACACAAGGATTATCTTGAATGAAACACAAAGCATATTCTCCAAACAGATTCTGAACTCCGTCAGTATAGGAAATCTATCTGCAATGTAGTGTTGTAAAAAGGTCACAGCTCCAGTATCAGAGCTGTGGGCTTTAATCTATGCTCAATGCAGTCATAGACAAGTGACCACACATCTTGAGGCATCAGTTTTCTCATCTCTAGAATGGAGACAGTAATATGTACCACCCTCTCTGGGATTTATCATAAAGTTTAAATAAGGTCATATGTATATAGCAGCTGCTTTTGCTACTTTTGTGACTACTGTGATCTGTAACACAGAACTGGTGATGATGATGTTACAAAGTTGTTATGAGGATAGCAATAATATAAATAAAGCCACCACTACAGTGGATGGGTGTTCAGAAATGGTAGCTTGAACTTTTGTTGAGTGTTTGACAGATATATAAAATTAAATCTTAGAATACACAGAAGATAGAATTTTTGGTTCAGTATCTCCAGGTGATTTGTCTGGAGAATTCAAGTTAGAGTTGGGCTCTGGCACTAAAGTGAACTAAAGATAGTCCTTGGGTGGAATTGGTAGACAGGGCTCATGATACTTAAGCCAACCTAGAATAATACAAACTTCCCCAAAATTTAAGCCAGACCAACAGATTCATTAGAGAAAGACTGATGAATTTCTTTGGATTTTAGGATTGCTGCTTTCTTACTGTTTTCATTATAAGAAGGGATAAACCTTATGTACTTAGAACTGTGTATCACTCTGTGAGCACTAGTAATCAATGAGCACTAAAATTTTAACCTATTGAATATTGGTAACGTTTTATTTCTTGCTGACTTCTAGGTTAATTAGCAAATCAACAAAAATTTAGAATGTTACTGAAAAATCAAAACGATTTTATAAGATTTTGAAAGTGTTTTCATTTGGCAGAGATATTTTTGAGAACTTCTATAATTTAAAAGTATCATATTTTTTAAAAAATGAATTGCTCTTAGTGTGAGACCTTGTGCATGAAGTTTCAGCCTTGTAAGGATGTTTATGACAGAATTGCAAACTCGAGAATGCCTGCAGGTAATGGAAACACTGACAGATTCTTAATTATAGAACTGCCACTGGGCAATGAGATGCCACAGTTCTTCTGCAATAAAATAGGCTGGTTCCTCTGCCTGTAAATTTTGATATGTCCTGTTGACAGTTAAAAGTAAATTTTCTTCTGAGGTTAAGTAAAAACTCTTTGAAAGGAATGTGACAAGCATTTTCTTTATTTGTATTTAAACATTATTTAACTATGATAATGTTGCAAGAATAAGAATTTTTCCAGTTTGGACGTACTAAAATAATGTACCTTTTCATTTCACCCCTAATTATAAAAACTGTAGTACTGTATTTGAGAATTGTTTTCTTCTCTTTTTTATCCATATTTCTGTTTTTCTTATAAGGATTCACAAGGAGGAATTATGTTTGAAGCATTTAGTCTACTACTGATAAAATGCTTTTGTTTAACTATCTGTTCAACAAATAATATTTTCCTTTGAGTGGTCAACAGTAGTAGAAAGTTTTGTTAGGAAAAGACACCACAGGATTGACTATATTTAGATCTAGGTCACTGCTTAAGTTGTTTTATTTACATAATGAGCTAGTCTTGGAGTTTAGAAAATTGATAGATGAATGGCAACATGGAAGTAGGCTGCTGCTTCCAGGAGCAGAAAGAGTAGGCTCCTTTTTGGAGAAGCAGTTACAGTAACGGCTAAATAGCAGTCATACTCAAAGGAGAGATTTCTGCACTTTTATAGGCTGAGAGAAAAGAGCATTTGGGGATAGAACCACTGACTCAGTTTGTGCTGTTGCTACACCTCACAGTTGTGCTTTGCACACAGTGTCACAGGTATTTATTTTGATGTGTACTTACCCAGGTAATTTCCCTGATTACAGTCCTTCCCTGGGTAATTCGCCCAGGATAAATCCAAGCTTCCTTACCTGGCACACAAGATCAACCTCGGGCTGGCCCCTGCCCTCCACCCAGCCTCATTTCTTGCCATCCTGTCTCACACATCACAGCTGCAGTCCTCAACCTCATTTGCTTCTCCGCATGTGCAATGCTTTTGTCTTGGCGCCTGTATCTGAGTTGCTGTCCTCTGCTTCCCAACCTCTTCCCACCAGTTGAGCTAACTCTTGCTCATGCTTCAGGGTCACTGTTTCAGAAAAACCCCCAATTACTTGGGCCAGGCCAAGTTCTTCTCCAGGATCTGCCACAGCATTCTATGCCTTCTGAACATTCATCTCCTTATTGTACTGATCTGGCTGAGTTCTTTTTGTTTTGGAGTTTAAGCTTAGTGAGGCCAGATACTCTGTCTCCTTTGTTTCAGTACAGAATTCAGAGGCTTTAAATAGTAGTGCTCAATAAATATTTATTCTATTTAATTAACGATGTGCTTAGAATATTACCTGCAAGTGGTAAAATTTTTGCTCAGTAATAAATTTAGCCCTTGAGGGAAAGTACACCCATAAATACCCATTTTCTTCAGAGAATTTAAAAATAAATATTCTTGATAATATCATTCCATGTAGTACATAACTGCTAATATTTTGATTTATCTTTTTTCAGGAGCAGGAGTTTGATGAAAAATAGAAGAATTTCTGATTGTTTACATGATATACAAGTCCACCCAATGCAGAATCTGTGTTCTTCACGTTCATCAGGTATTTTTCTCTCATCATATTTTCTTGGTGAGAAAAGTACCAAGTCCTGGCTCTATCATGAATTTATTTTGTGTTCTTGCACAAATCATCTCATTTCCTAGAAGCTTCTGTTTCCTTTGTAAAGTGAGGAGTATGGCTTAGATAGATGGCCTCTTCCACAGTAAAGTTCTGTACTCTGATGTATATTTTAAGGCTTGGGTTTGATCCATAGCACCACGGGAAAGAAAGGAAGGAAGGAAAAGAGGATGGAAGAAGGGAAGAAAAGAAAGAACGAAAGGAGGGAGAAAGGGGAAAAAGAGAAGGAAAGAAAAGGAAAAAATGCTTAAAGAAAAAAGTATAGGAATTACTACTTTGAATAATTATTTTGTACTAATATTCATTTTACCCATAAAAGGAAGGATATATTAAATTTGTATGTGTAACTACCTTTAATAATTTAAAAATTACTTCTGAGCATAGTGGTGGACATCTGTAGTCCCAGCTACTCAGGAGGCAGAGGAGAAGCATTGTTTGAGCCCAGGCATTGAGGGCTAGCCTGGACAAAAGCCAAAAACAGTTTACTACCTGTAACATTGGATTACTACACAACAATAAAAAAGAAGTAATGACTGATTCATACAGCAACCTGGATGAATTTCCAAGACAGAGTGTTAAGTGAAAGAAGGTATATACAAAAGAATATATATTGTGTAATTCTCTTTACATGAAGTTTATGAACAGGCAAAACTAATCTATTGTGACAGAAGCGATAGTACTTTGGATTAGAATAGTGGTTACCTTTGTTGGGGGATATTGACTAGGAGGAGGAATCTTGGTGGGAGACTCTGGTGGAAATGTTGTATATGTTAATCTAAGTCAGGGTATTGAGGTAAAAAACAGTAAGCTGTACACTAAAGATATGTGTACTTTAGAGTATATGCTATACCTTAGTAAATAAAAAAATTTAATATAGTAATTTTTTTAATAATGGTCTTAATGGAACATGAGTGGCCACAAAAGGAATTATATCTCATCTTGACTTTAAGAAATTTTGAGTTTCCTTTTTTTAATCATGAAATTATCTTTTAGGAAGGTAATTATGATACTACTAAGGTAGATCAAAATATGCTATAGGCTTTTTATCTATTAGCAAAATAAAAAGATACATGTCTAGTAGCAACTTAATTACTCAGTACTATTTGAGAGTCAGATGTTATACAAAAGTAATTTTCAGGGGAAATTTGTTAACCTGTAGCTTTAGGGTTGGTAGCTGTTTGTCTTTCCCTAAATTCTCATCTTTGTTCTAGATTAGTGATGGTGAACCTTTTAGAGCTTTCAGTGATACAAACAGCCTGCTGTGGCATGCGTGCCATAGGTCCCACCCACTACTGCAGACTTTTAATGTTCTCCATTCCATTAACTTATAAACTTCATTCTACTTTCCTTTTTGTTTGCTACTTTTAATCTCCTGTGGACAGGACCAGAAAGCTAATATTGCACATTAGGTGAGAATTATTATACTCACATCTTGGTACTCTAGGATAAAGTTCTTTCTGGAGGATCTGAATGTATTCTCTTAAGCGCTTTCATTTACTTCTGTTTTGGAATGCTTTCTGAAAGTCTCTCCCTTGCAGATATGCTGTATTAACTGCAGATAATTAATAGATTTTAACCTATCTTTAACTTATCTTGACTGTAGTATACCATGAGAAGGAACTATTCTAAAGTAGAGGTTCTAAGAGATCCCTTTTTTTTTTTTTTTTTTTTTGCAATACCAGGGATCGAACTCACGACCTTGCACTTGCCAGGCGGGTGCTTATGCCACTGAGCTATATCCTGAGCCTGAGATTCCTTATTATACAGTATATTGTTGCCTGTTTCCAGTTTATGTGTTAATCAGATTTCTAATTTCATTTTATGTAATTGCCATTATTTCACAAGTTTATAGTTCCTTAGGTGTTACAGAAAATCCTTACCAAAAAGTAAATAAAGAAGATGAAACCAATGGATATATAAGCTAGTTGGATGTTTGTTACACATAGTGGTTGAGAAACTACTCAACCCTAAGAGCTGATGCTTTTGAGAAGTGAGTTGATCACGACAAGGAACTCTCCACTTCAGCATACTGAAATTAGAATAGCCTACTTTGAATTTATTGACCAGTAATTCTATATGTTTGAACATGTGGGACCTGGAAATGAGGCTTAAGACGGCTATTTTCTGGCAATTTAGGTTTAATGGAGAAACCAAGCACCATTTACTCAACTTCAGCAGAATCATTTCTTCCTGGAATATGCAAAGAATTGATTGGTTCATCAATGAATTTTCTTGGACATAGTTTTGATGAAGAAAAAACTATAGCAGATAGTCTGATAAATAATCTTTTAAAAATTTATAATGGGCTACTTGTCATCTCCAAAGCTCATGAAGAACAAGACGAAGAAAGTCAAGACAACTGTAAGCAATCTCACTACTTTACTCGCTCACACGATGATTGTTTTCAACACATTATGCTTTGTTTTGAATAATTGACACATTTGGCAGACACCTATGGATTATGTAAAATATTTTAATGATGTTTGTATGTTGATTCTTTTATTTGGAGATTATTTTTTCCAATAATTTTCCTTCTTTCAAAGTGTTCTCTTCAGATCGAGCAGTGCAGTCATGTACTGTCCAGATTGCTTGCTCTTTTGAGCAGCTTGTGGTTTTAATCAGACACTGGCTGAACGATTTCCTACCTTGTACCTGCATAGCAAAACTGGAAGATGAATTGAGACAGGAAATGAAAAAACTGGGAGGCTACTTACAGTTATTTTTGCAGGTAATTCGATTTATTATTGGGAAAGCGCAATTGTTTTTTGCAGTACATAATTACATTTCTTGTGAAGAGGTGGTACATGTGCATAACACTTCTCAATTCTTTTGTCATCTGTTACCTCTCTTCTTCCCTCTCCCTCCATCTCTTGATCTCCTTCACATTTGAAAAAGATCTACAGTACTCTATCTTTCTTTCTATTTTTTATCTTTTCTTTTGTCCTTTACATGTATTTTGGATTTCTCATATAAGAGAAACTATGCAATATTTAAGGTTGTGTGTCTGGTTTATTTCAATTAATATTATGATCTCAAGGTACATCAATTTTCCTATAAATGACTCAATTTGTCTTTCTTCATGAAAGAATAGTACTCTACTGTATATACATACCTCTTTTTCGTTACTGATTCATCTGTTGATGGACATAAAGGCTGTTTGCAACATTTGGTTAGATGAGTTGGGCTGCTATGCACATAGGTATGCGTGTATCACTATAATATGCCTTTAACTCTTTTGGGAAGATACTCAGAAGGAGGAATAACTGGGTCAAATGGAATTTCTACTTTTAGTTTTTGAAGAATCTTTATATGGATTTCTATAGTGGTTGTATTAGTCTGTGTACCTACCAATGATGTAGAAGGCTTCCTTTTTGTCCCCCACGGCCTCACCAGCACTTACTTGATTTCCTGATGATAGCCATTCTTTCTGGAGTCTGATGAAATCTCAGGGTTGTTTTAATTTGGATTTTTCTACTGGCCAGTGATGAACATTTTGTTAGTATTTATTGGCTGTCTGTACTTCTGAGAAGTGTCTATTTCAGTTGCCCATTTTTTGGTTGGGTCTTTTATTTTGGGGGTTTAATGTTGTTAAATTCTTTATATATTCTAGATACTAACCTTTTGTTTCGGTATAGCTGGCAGAATCTTTTTCCCTTTTTGTCTTTGTACTCTGTTGGTTGTTTCCTTTGATGAGGAGAAACTTTTTAGTCTGATGTGATCCCATTTGTTGATTCTTGGTATGGTTTCTCATACCATTGGAGTTCTTTTCAAAAAGTCCTTGCTTATGCTGTCAAGAGTTTTACCTATTTTATCTTCCAGCAGATTGTTTCTGATCCATTTTGATTTTAGTTTAGTACATGGTGAGATATGGGTCTAGATTCAGTCTTTGCATGTGGATAGCCAAGTTTCCCAGCACCATTTATTAAAGGGGCTCTCATCTTTAATTCCTTCAGTGTATGTTTTTGGCCCCTTTGTCGATGATGAAATAGTCAAATCTGTGGTGGTTTCTGCATCCTCTGTTTTGTTCCACTGGTTCACATTTTTGTTTTTGTGCCAGTACCATGCTGTTTTTATCACTGTAAATTTCTAGTGTAACCTCAGAACTGGGATTGTGATGCCTCTTGCTTTGGCTACTCTGATTCCACATGAATTTTTGACTTTCAGTCTAAGAATTTCTTTTGGGGTTAAGTATGTTTCTTGTAAACAGCATATTGTTGGATCTGTTTCTTGATCCACTCTGCTAATTTATGTTTTTTGATTGGTGAATTGAGACCATTCACATTGATGGTTATAACTTATAGGTATTGACTTATTCTTTGTCACTGTATTATTTTACTGTGGCTGATTCCCTTTCTTCCCCTTCTGCTTAATTGCTTACCCTGCCTGATGCATTTATGCTATTGGGACTTTTAGCATTGTTAGCTTCATTGTCTCTTCTAGGATATCCTTGAGAATTTTTTGGAGTGTTGATTTGGTGGTTGAATTTCTTTAGGTGCTTTTCATCATGGAGATATAACTAATAAATTTTAGAGCTGGATTTGAACCCAGGCAGTCTTGCTATTAGGAAGAGATCATGTCTTCCTCTGACTATTGATTTTAGTTCATGCTGTGTTAGTCATAAGCCCACTGACATAAAGGCAAGGAAAGTAATTTTGTTTCCTGCTTACCTTGTATCAGGTAGGAGTGGGTTTGGCTGTGAGGAAGAAGCAAGATAAAAGTTTACTTTGTCTCATGTAAAAGCTGGAGGTAGGCATGAAAGCTATGTTCCACAAAGTCCAAAGGTTCTAGGCTCCTCCCCAGCCCACCCCTCTGCTGAACCTAGTGTGGCCCTTGATTTAGTGGTCTACTATGATGCACCTCATCTGAGCTCAGTGCAACAGATTGGAAAAAGTGACAAACAAGCAAAGAGCCAAGTGTGTCTTCTTTAAGGGAAGTTTGTGGAAATTACTGTATGGTGCTTCTCCATACATATGCTTGGCCAGAACTTCATCATCTGACCTCATGCTAAATTAGTGAAGCTGGCAAAACCGTGTTAGTGACTACATTTTCTCTGGAAACGTGGTTTAAGAATCCTTACCTTGTGGCAATATGATTAGCATCTTCCAGAAAGCAGGCCAAGAGAAGTAGTTAAGAACCAATGAGGGGAGCAGGGAACAGAAAGAAACTGCTAAGCTGCATTTCCAACCTCTATCTTGTCCATGCATTACCGTCACTTTATGATCTCACGTATCTGACACACTGATCCATCTCTGTCTTACAGGGATGCTGTTCAGATATTTCATCAATGGTAAAAGAAGCTGAAAAGAAAGTGATCCAGATCATACAACGAGCTGTTAAGTATGTGGGAAAGTTAGCAGTTCTAAAAGGGAACAAGCTGTATTTTCTGGAAGGCAGTCACAATAAGGCTGCCAATGTCCAGGTAATTTAGCAATGTTAATTTTGAAAGATTTCATCTGAAAAAATATTAGAGGCTTCTGATGATAGTGTCACTAAACATGACAAATTCATTTTATTTTTCAAAATGTTGTATACTTTTAATAGTTTGACAATACAATTTAACATTTTTTTTCAATCTACATTAGTTATATGTACTAGATGATTTTATAAATATCAGTTTACCTTTTAGAGTCTGGTTTGATGATAGCCATCTACTATGGTAGATTTTCTTATCCAATAAATACCTGAAAAACTGTAATTATAGAAAATTTATATTTGCTTGCTTTAATTATTTATGCTAATGAAACAATATTATGTTAGAATGTTACTGTATGCTAGCAAAATATTATACTGCCTGAAATGATAAACACTCTTTACCACATATTATATGTGGAACACTAAATTATAATTTTACTAATTTTATTTCCTAATAGACTGCTAGTTTTTATTCTAGCCTCAGTTGAACCTCATAAATAAATCTTATTTACCTTATAATTTAAAAAATGCAAAAGCCAGAATTTACCAGTTAATCCTGAAACACCTTTTCTAGGAGGAATTCATCGATGCTATTTGTGATGGTGTAGGCTCAGGAATGAAGATTCTGTTAGATTCTAGTCTGGAAAAAGCAAAAGAACTTGAATATGACCTCTTACGGGAATGTGCACAAAATGAGGTATGACGAATAAAAGAATGTACTAGACAATACCAGATAATGATGAAGTTGATTTTTAAAAAAGTTTAACACAGTGAATTAGATTTTTAGAAGTTTATGTGTCCTAGGTTGTGTTGAAGTGTTAAAGAGACTGGCGATATCGTGATGTCATGGTGATCTCTTCCCAAGTTGTTCTTGAGCTACTACAGCCTCTGCTTTATTAATCTTTTGATGATTTTGACACAGATGTTTCAGTGAGAGTTCAGTCTGAGCAGGGTGGAGTGTGGTAATAACACCTACCTTTCGCTCTCTGGCGTCTTTTCTTTCTTTAAGTCTACTCTTTCAGCTAAGAATGGAAACTATCATTTGTTAACCATTATCTTGAACTAAATATTTTTCAAGGGGAATTAACATCAGTTATTTCATTATCAAGACACAAAACCAATGAGATTTCACTGTCTTCCTAAAGTAGCTTTCTTCCCTACAGCTAACATTAATTTAAACATGAACTTAAAGTATGAAACCAAGGCTGTCATACAGGAGTGCCTTAGGAAAGGTCTGCATTTTGATGTTAGAAGACCAGTGTTTGAAACCTGGCTCTAGCACTTTCCATTTACTGTTTAGCAAATCACTCAGTGCTCTCACCTTGTTTCTTACCTGATACATGTAGTAAAGCCTGTCACAGGTTGTGAGGTATTTGTTGAGTAATTTCCTATATAGTTACTAGAATAAATACTCTACATGTATTAATGGTGAACCTCACAACTTTTGAAGGTAGGTGTTACTGGTATCTCTGAGTTTCAGTGGGTTTGAGTGCCTTGTGTGACAACGAACTATAAAGCCCTGAGGCCAAGATTTTATATTGTCCAATTCCAAAATGTATTGTAAGTGGGTTTTATAAATCATTATCATAGATTCATTTTCTTTACTGAGAGTTACCGTTAGTGAAGTGGGGATCAGGAATATAAAAATTCAAATTTTATGACACTGAATTCCAGAGAATTGATCTAGAATTGTTTTAGAAATTTGTGGCAACTTGTTAAAACCATCCTCTGGCTATTCCTTTTGTCTTGCTGGAGTCAAATGGTTGGGGTGGAGCTACCTGTAGACATTTATTTAGGCTCCTGAGATCTTCCTACTGGTATATCTACTAATTTGCATACATAATGATTAGTCTAGAAAAGTAGATCATGCTAACTTCTACCCCTCTGGATGACTATTTCCAGAAAGGCATGGAATAAGCTAGATTTTTTTTTTTCCTACTTTTTAGGAAAACCTTGACATTAATTTACTTCTGGTTTACCTGAGGTGAAACATGCTATGTAAGCCACAGGGATTCTCCATCCCTTTCCTCAGACCACAAGGGTAAAAAGACTTATCTCTGTCAGACAGATTATCTCAGACTCGGAAGGACATGGACAGCAAGCTGCTTTCCTGGTTCCCAAACACAGCTGGTTCCCAAATACAGCTTTGAATAATGTACCTGTGCCTTAGTCCTTCCATTATAAAAATGAGGCTGATTATGCTTATTTCATAACATTCTGAAAATTATACAAGACTAAGAAACAGTATATTGAGAATGCTAAAAATAGTGCTTGGCAAATCTTAAGTCATACATCTGGCTTGCACCTGTTTTTTTTTTCTCTGACAAAACAGAAGGAGCTCACACTGTCACTAAACCAAGAGCTTTGGGTCTAATCATGTTGCAATAGGCATGATGCTGATTTGGGTTCTGTAATGCAAGTTTGAGCAAAGGGTCATATTGGACTAAAATATTTTAACTATACCTGGAATTTTGTCAGTAAGTTTTTGCAGGCCATAAATACAAAAAGATATAGAATAAGTTAATGAAAATGGGAGTGAAAATAATGTATGTGAATATGTGCTTCTTAGTAAGGTATTAGAATAGGTGTAGATGTTAGCTTTGTTATTTAAGGAAATAAACAGAAAAAGGGTCAGACCCACCTTGTATACAATTTATATTATTTGTATCTTCCTGCAAAACACTTTCTTCGAATTTTCTTTCTACTGTCTGCCATAGCTGTCTTTTTGGTTAATTCTTTTTTTCCCCCTCTTTAATTTTTTCTCATTGTCAATTGGTGTCTTTTTATTGGTACATGTTTGGAAGACTTTATGTTTACATTCCTTGTGGGGAGTTGGTACAGGTACATAACATCTTGTAAGTAAAAACTCAGAACCTACAGCAGAAAAAAAAAACTGTCCAAAGAAACAGAAAATAGGCTCAGGGGTGGGAGTTATAATTTTATAATTTTAAAGAAAATTTTGTTATTAGAGGAAAACAAATTTAGATTTTTTTTTTTAATTATATGAGTTAGCCCTTCATAAAAGCTGTATGGATAAAGCCAATGAAATACTTAGGCAGAATCGCCTGACAATTTAAATTGCACCCTAGGGGGCAGCATTGAGCAGTATAAAAACAAAAGTTTATAATTTAGACTGAGGCTCCCACCCTGGTTATGTTTTAGGAATTAAGTCCTAAGATCTGAGGACATTACCATATGCAGCATAAGGCTGTAATTGAGATCCAAAATAACAAAACATTCTTAAAATTCTTAGAGCATAATATTTGCTTCATATATTATCTTATTCTAAGGGAAGTTTTGGAAATTTCATACTTATATTTTTTAGAAAAGAAAATTCTGTTAAGCGTGGTGATGCATGCCTGTAATCCCAGCACTCGCAAGGCTGAGGCGGGAGGATCATTGTTAGTTCGAGGCCAGCCTGGGCTACAAAGTGAGCTCAAGGCCAGCCTGAACTGCACAGTGATGTCATGGTGATGTCAGCCTGTCTCAAAAAGACAAAAAAAAAAAAAACCCAAAAAACAGAAAAACAGACATCAGCAAGTGTACCTATTTAGTGTGGAAATCAATGAGCAATTTATTTTGAAAGAAATTCCACTTATAAGGGCTGGGAAGATAGCTCAGCAGCATAAGCGCCTGTCTGGCAAGCTCAAAGTCCTGAGTTTGATTCCTGGTACCAAAAGAAAAAAAAAGAAATTCCACTTATATGATTTAGGTACATGCAAGTGTTTTACTGGCAATCTTGGATAGAACTTTAATCTTCTGGCTTCTAGGCTAGAAGTTTTTTTTTTTTTTTTTAATCTAGTCACATTCAGTTTGAGGATACTTATATTTCTAAGTAATTGTGTAATAAAGTATTTTAACATTTTTATAGGTTACCAAACAGATGAAAGCAAATGCCATAGAACTGGTCAGATCTCTTGAAAATATCTTTTCTGAATGGAAAACAGTAAGAGAACTTTTAATTTTTAAAATTTTGTTTATTGTATTATTTCACTTGGTTCAATTGTAGATATTTTTATTTTTATCCCTAGCCAGACACCTACTTTGTGTATGTTTACTTGAAGCATATATGATAATGTTCTAGTTTCCTCTTGGACATCATAACTTACTAGTTTTAGTAACAGATATATCATAGTGTAAAAATTTATTAATATTTTATGTCTTTCTTAAACTGTTGGTTTAGTAACTGTCATCTTTTGCTTGGATAGTCTATTGTCATGGGCTAAAAACTGTTTATCAGTGTGCTCAAGATTTTAAATATAGGTGAATTAGACAAATTATTTGTCTAATAAAAATAAATACAAAAATATAGACTAAGTATATAATTGATGTGTTAAAAGGAGAGTAATTTCTATGGTTTGAAATGTTTTATTTAAATAAAATGGGGGATGTTTTAAAGTTGAATTCTTAAAAGTTAAATAAGTATCTTTTATGGTTGGGTAGTAAATGGAATGGTTGCTTTATTCCATTCTCAAGTAATGGAATAATAGGATTTTAATTTCAAATAACTGAAAATTCCTATTTCTTTTGAAAAATAGCAATTGTTAATTTGTATTTTGGTCTTGTTTGTAGAAATGTAGTTAAATATTGGTAAGGAAATTAAACTTTGTTACACATAAGATACTGGCAGTTAAGATAAGGTTGACTGAGTTTACTGCCATGTAGCCCATTTATATATAATTTTTTTTTAAGTATTACTTTATTTACACAGAAAAGCTTCAGAACTCAAGTACAAGAAGATGATTCTGGATACCAGGATTCCAAGAAGATAACTGACCTTGCCCTGAAATTGTTGAAGTTAAAGCACTGCTTAGAGAAAGCCATTCAAATTAGTATTTCTACACTGAGAGGTATATGCTCTGAGTGGAATTCTATAATTCAGAATTCTATAATTCAAGGGTTCTTAAACATTTTTCCTTTTTCTCTCCTAGCCTCAGTCATTAATAAGTCCACCTAATGTCACTTCATTGATATAAGTTCCAATATAGGAACTTGTGTAATTGATGTCCCACCTGTTATATATGTAATAACTCCTGCCCACATAGTTAAAAAAAGAGGTTTTCATCTAGCAGATTAGCACTTTAGCTGAAGAGTCTTCAGCAGTTTCTAATTGTCTTGAAATGGTCACTTTGACTTAAAAGATATCTACAATCATGTAACAGTAATAAATACCTGATAAAAACTGAAAAGGGTAACAAACTTTTTCCTCTCTTGCATAGGATGCTGCAGCGATGTGCATCTCCTCAAGAATTGTGTCGAGACAATTTGCAGCTTGGTCAGCGATATTTGCAATGACTTCAGTGAGCTCTCTACTTCTGTTGACCACTGTGAAAATAAAATATCTCAAGTTGACCACAGGGAACTAGAATCTCTAGCTAAGTCACTCCTCTTATGTTTTGAATCTGAAGAAAGACCTGATTTATTGAAACCCTGGGAATCTTGTAATCAAGATACTGGAGGAGGAGAAGAAAAAGAAGAATCTAACTCAGGCCAGACTGGGTGCAGTAGGAATAAAAGTGTACCGAAGCGTGTCTATGAACTGCATGAGGCGTGCCCAGCAGCGAGCTCGGAGGTATGCACACCCAGTAGGGTTCAGTGGGTGTGACTGCCAAGGCTGTCCACTTGGTGACCATCCATGAAAAAAGGCAGAGTTAGTAGGCTATTTTCCTTCTGCAGGAGAACATGAAAAGAAATCAGTGTAATTATTTCAATGAAGTCCAGGTGTTTTGGTGGCCTTACATTGGCTGTGAACAGTATAAATATTACAGAATCCTGGTTTCAAAATTTCTGAATGTGCGTGCACTCAGAAGTTTCTCAGCAGACAGTTTTAAATAGGGTATTTATGCTATAGGGATACTGAGGCAACGGAATGAAATCTAGGATTCAGGACCATGTAAATGGTCATGTCTCCATTTTCTCATTGTGTTGAATTTTAAATATTTGTCTTTAACATTGATGTGCTATCCCTGGATGGATTGTTAGTCTGTTTGCAGGTGGTTAGTTTTTTCTGAACAGAAACCTGACTAGTCATTTACCTTTGTTCCTGTGCCTTCTCTTCTCTGCAAATAGCTCAGATAGGGTTTATGATAAAATTGCCATTGCAAGTTTAAATAAGACAGCTTACTTGGCACTGTTCACTCTAAAACTTTTTTCTGAAGGGTTTACTGATTTGCCATTTTGAGTCATACTGAAGGTATAATTTTCTTTCCAAGTTATAAGTAACTACCTAAAGGTAGTATAATTATATATTAATACTATGGCTTGTGAACATAATAGTTTACTGTGTTATCTAAGTTTCATAATGAGGATGTATGGACATAATTTAAAAGTAATTAAATGTTTCCAGAATCAGAACTGAGAGAGATGAGAGGCTAGCCCTTTTCTTGATGCCTGTTTTGTTAAAGGTGTAATGAAAAAGTCTGTATATAATTTGATGGAGATTAAAGATCCTTATTATATTTCACAGCTTTAAAACTCTTTGTCTGTGATCTTGGAATAAAGAGAATAGTCTACTTGTAGGATTTTACATTGCAGAAATAGTTTTACATTTTTATCTTAACAATGTGTATAGTTTGAAAAGATATTTAGTATCTCTGCTTGGGTGACACTGAGCAATTCCTGAAGACCCATTCTTTGAAGTAAACCTGATCCTTTCATTTAGCCTTTTCATCCGTGGCTGCTACGTGTACTCTTTTTGTACCGGAAATCGAACTCATGACCTCACACTTGCCAGGCAGGTGCTGTGCTGCTGACCTATATCCCCGGCTACATGTACATTGACATAAGTAGTTGAAACTGGCTATTAGTACCTGAGTAAACCTCGTATTTCCTTATAAGGGAGAGATTGTAAATACTGGTCATGGTAGAATGGTATTAATGAACCATATATTTTTAAGGGCTTTAAAATGACACAGTGTAATGCTTCCTTCGGCAGCACATATACTAAAATGGTACAGTGTAGCAAATTTGCTTTCATTTTCTTTTATTTTTAGCATTTAAGCTTGTGTTCTTTCTGAAGTTCCATATAGCCTGCTTCACCATCCTTTAGTTGGTTGTACCTGGAATGAAAACACAAGCTTTGGAGTTGGACATATTTTTTACTCATTTGGTATGTGAATCTCACTAAGTGAATGTGAATCTCACAATTAATTACATGACCTTAGACAAGTTACTTAGTCTTCACTCCTAATTCCTCATTTGCAGAAAGAAAAATAATACCACTTCATGGACTATGTCTATGAGCGCTATATGAGAAAAGTGTGGGAATAACTCCTGGTGAGTAGTAGACTATTAGTAAATGTTAGTGTTTGCTTTTCCTTCCATCGTTAGCTATAAACTCCTTGTTATGTGTACGAGATCACACTTTTTTGGTGCAAGCATATGCTGATGTACCAAGTTGTATTGCAATCCTTTGAACATGCTTTTCTGAAAATATACCTACCAATATTTTGTTCCATGATATAAAACTGATAGAAAGATGAGTGAAAAGTATCTCCCTGTTATTAAGTGATATATAGAATGGTTAGTATGCCTTCCATGAAGCCTCTCTGAACTTTTTAGAGAAAGTGTTTTGAATAGTTAGTTAACTAGCATATATGAATTTGCAGAGCATACCTATGTGCCAATAATCATCTTAAAGTTTTGCCTAAATATGGAAAGTAAGAATTTACTTCTCATAGATGAGAGGAAAAAAATATCAAAAGTTTGATTCAGTTAAAAGGGTTAGTGTGAGTCAGGGATGATGGTGGTTCATGTGTCCCAGCATTTAAGAGGTTGAGTCAGGCATGTTATGGTTTATATAGAGATGTCCCCCAAAGCCTCATGCTCTCATAGGTGGGGCTTTGGGGAGGTGATCGGATCCTAGGGGTGTGATACCCATCAATGGATTAGTCCACTGATGAGTTTATAGCTAAATGTGATGTTGGGAGGTGAAGTGTGGTTAGAGGATGTAGGTCACTGGGGGCATGGCCTAGAAGGATGTATCTACCTCCCTCTTCCCTTGATTGCTCTCTGCTTTCTGCTGTTGCTATGCCCCTATGCCATGCCATCCTGCCTTGGAGCCAGCTGACTATCAACCAAAACCTACAAACTGTGAGCCAGAATCACCCTCTCCTCCTTTAACTTGTAGGTGTCAGATGTTTTGTCCCAGCAAGGGAAGGTACCTAAGACAAGGAAGATCAAGAGTTTGAGGCTAGCCTAGGCTCTATAGTGAGACTCGGTCTCCAGACAAACAAGAGAGGTTGATGTGCCCATGCTCTGTGTATGCCTCATTGTGCTCTGGATTTTGCAAGTTGTAGTCATTGCATGATTTAATCAAGACTGAGTTTTTCACCTTTCTTCCTTTAACAAATATTAATTTATGGAGATTTCCGATGTGGAGTATGGGCCTTTGCTTTGTTTTAGTATCATCTGATAGCTAGGTTTATGCACTCTTTCCAAGTTATGTACTTAATGCTAGGTATATTTTTAATGTTGAATCATAAAAACCCAAAGATTAGATTCATTCGTATTACGGCTTTTTGAAGGCCTGACTTGCTAGATCCCCAGCTGCTCATAACATTATACTTTCTCAATGCAAAAGACCCCTAGACATACTGAATTTGATCCTACAGGAGAACCACCAGAGCATTGCTGATTTATTCATGAGTGAGTTGTTTTGATTAAACAAATGGCACCTAGAGACCATGAATACTTTTGCTGAATGGCGCTGAGCTCAGAACATCATAGGTTCTCCTTATTCAGAATCTACCGTTTTTAGACTTTCTAACCTAAAAATGCTTTCTAAGCATCCTACTGTTTCTCCTATGTCATCTTGAAATGTCCAAGGGGTATTTGTTTCCTGTTCTTAGGAATCACTGTTCTTAGGCATCAATTTCCTGTTCTTAGGAATCACAGTCATAGTGATACCTTCTGGCCATGGATTCCCCCTAAAGAATACAATCATAGCTCATACTTCCTGGGTGTGCTGTAACTTTGTTGAGTACTTACACTGGGTTTAGTGTTTTCCAAACATGATTTCATGTTCACATTGTGTTCAAAAAAACACATAAGCTTACAAAATTAAGACTCCAAGGGGTTAAGTAACTAGTATAGGATTCTGGTTTGTTGAATATCAAAGCCTGCCATTGTCTTATACTGTGGCAGTTCACCATTTGTGTTATATTCAGGTCTACCTTCTGCTCCTTACTCTCGTCTTAGTTACTTTCACTTCCTCTTTTTTGACAGTCTTGCTATTGTCTCAAAGGCTGGCCTTAAACTCCCTGGCTCAAGTGATTTTCTGCCTCATCTTCCAAGTACCTGGGACTACAGGCATGTGCCACTACACCTGGCTCAATTACTTTTAGAGGGAAGAATATCATTTCGCAAAATCTTAAACACAAGAGTTAGCATTAGTCTGAAATTTTTGCCTCAATGTCTGTCCTTTCTAATTTTTCTGAGTTTTCATATCTTCCTTCATCTGTTGAACATTGTGTCACTTTTTTATTCTGATACTAAGTGGTGGAGAAATGTAAAGAACATAGTCCCACTGCAAATTCACATCAGCCCACATGATGTGACCAGAAATGTGCCCAAACCTGAGTCATACCTTAGATGATGCAAACCAGCTTAAGCAAAATCAAATGTATTAGACACTAAGAAAAATGTAAAGAACAGCCCAACCCATTGTGAAAAATCACAAAGAAGTTTGGAGTTATTTGCAGAGCAGAGCTTTCAGTACAGTCTTCTCAAGAAGAGCGAACAATCCGGGGATCTTGTGACTCCCCTTCATCGGTCTGCACCACTAAATGCTTTCATTATGCCATCTCCTCACTCCAGAACTCCTCCCCAGCCTTGTTCCTTCAACACTATTCTGACAGTGTTCAACACCATCCTACTCCTTCCTGTCTCTGCTCTTTCTCTTGCAGTTCCCAAGGCGCGGGGCTCAGGCTCAATGTCTATTACCCACACTCTCCTTCAGCGTCTCAAGGGCTCTCCTGTCTGGGAATTCCAGAAGTCTCACAGGCTCCTTCATTCTCATTCGTATCTTCTCTTGTTTCATCAAACACATTTTTTGTTTCTCAAATTTCTTTCCAACTGCTCTATCACTCTCTCACAGTTTCAGAACCTTAGGTATCACTCCATCTCCCTCTTGCCTCGCCTTATCCAACTAGACAACTCTGTTGACTACCTTCTTGAAGTTTCTTAGTTCTATCCTGCAATGATGTAGATGTTAAGTGTCCCCCAAAGGCATCCTGGCTGTGCTATTAGTAAGTGTTGGAAGCTTTAGGAGGTAGGCCTCAGTGGGAGGCCTTTTGGTCATTGGGGGCATGCCTTTTAAGGGGATTGTGGGACTTTGGTCTTTGTCTTTCTGCTCTGGTTCAAGATATGACTCTGATCTTCAACATTTGCTTCAGCCTGAGGAACGATACCCAGATACAAAGGTTGACATTTGACTCCTTTTACAGCTATCCTTCCAAACCATGACCTACTCAGTGTCTTCTGGATGGACATTGTGTGACCTGACCCCTAACTTCTGGTTGACACAAGAAAAAGCATCTTTCCTCCTCTCCACTTCATTTAATTCTACCCATCACTCAGATTCTGCTTCTTTGTGAAAACTTTCAGTCAATTGAATGCCTGTTGTGTGACAGGAAGGGCAACAAGATACTGGATATGTAATGGCAAAGGAGATAGCCCAACATCTTCTCCCACAGAGCTTGCATTCTAGGTGGAAGACAGGCAAGTCAGCAGCAATGACAATGTGGCATGACCAAGGCTCTGACAGAGGAAGCATGTGACCCAGTTTGATATTTAAGGTCCGATTCAGAAAATGAGGGGGAGCTTAGCGAGGTGAGGAGGTAGGACACTGAACATCTCAGTAGAGAGAACAACACATGCAAAGGTCCAGAAAAAAAGACAGCCTGGTGCCAGGCCAGTGGAAGTGGAATTGATGGAAAAACAGGTGAGTATAGAGATTGGTATATTAGGCAGCTTTCTGCCACTGTGACAAGATTCCTGAGACAAACACATTATATGGAGGAAAGGTTTAGTTGTCTCATAGTTTCAGTTCATGTTCCCTTGGCCTTGTTGCTTTAGGCCTGTGATGGTACAGTATATCACAGCAGAAGCACATGGTCTGTCTACCTCATGGCATCTGGGAAGCAAAGAGAGAGAGGCAAGTGACAGTTTCAGTATCCCTTGCAGTGGCACCTTCTAATGACTCAACTTCTCACCACTAGGCCCCGCCTCATAAAGGTTCCACCGCATTCTAATTGTGCCATCGCCTGTGGATCAAACCTTTAATGCATGGGCCTTTGAGGAAATCCAAACTATAGTACTGAAGCAGGAGATGTTAGTTGTGTAATGGAGTTTGGTCATTGAAGGGTTTTAAGCCAGGATGTGATTTTGAATTTGAGTTCTGGAAAGAACCTGTTGTCAGGAGCATATAGGTTAGACTGGAGATGGGGGAGGCTGCTTGGGAGGTGATCTCTGGAAGCCTGGATTAGGGATATGGTAACATATATGGAGATAAGTATATAGATTCTAGAACTATTTAGAAGAGAGACAAAATATTTTGACTTGGTGAAGGAAGAATTGAGATGAATGAAGGGAAAAAATTGATGCTCAGGTATTTGGCTTAAGCAACCAGGTAGATGGTAGTACAGTTTACGGAGACAGGAAGTACCAGAGAAAGAGTATAGTGAGGGAATTGTTTTGCTAGGGCTGCCGTAACAGGTACTAAAAAGTAGGGGGCTTAACCAATAAAAATTTTTTTCTAGCAATTCTGGAAGCTAGATGTTCCAGGGCTAGCTCCTTCTGAGAGTTACAAGGTTTTGCGTGTGTCTCTTTGGCTTGTGAATGATCACCTCCCCTCTTTGCCTGTTTCTTCATTTTCCCTTGGTGTCCTTCTAGAAATAATCTCATTTAAATTGATTACTTCTGAAAAGACAAAGTCACATTCAGAGGTACTAGGGGTTAAGACTTCATATAAATTGGGAGGGACACAGTTCAACCCGTAGCAGGAGATATAATAGGTCTGGTGATTTGAGGGAACTTGGCACATTTAGGTTTTATGTCCAGTAAGAACTAAGAATCTGAGTCTGAAGTGTGAGAAGATGCTACTTATTAAGTTTTTGTATTTTCACATTGTGATGGATCTTTCCCTTTGTCACACAGGCCTTGTTGCTCTAATAAATACAGGTGTTTGCATGAGGACGGTTTACTGAGTCATTTGATTCTTTTAGTAGTTTTATACTGTAGACAAAAAATGTAGAGAATTTTACCATTTGTCCATTATCATATGGGGAGAAAAATTAGATTTGAGTTTAAAACTCCAAATACCACACTTTGTAAATGTCGGCAGATGGCAGTATGGAGGAAGCAAGAGCTGGATGATGAATGGAGGAATCCATGGGTGAATGGGTGGGGCTGGCTGAATGAATGAATGAGTGAATGAGTAGGTAGATAACCGGATAATAAGAGTTCACATTTGTTCAGAGCTGACTGTAGGGCAGTTACTAAGCTAAGCATTATATATAAAAGTGTTTATTTAATCAAAACCTCTAAAAGCATGGTGACAGTTACCCTTATAAGTCTAGTTAAAGAAACTGAGGCTTGGGAAGTTTGTAATTCTCTTAAATTATAGGGTCAGGAAGTAGGTTGAGGCCAGATCAGAACTTGTCAGCTGGAGTATTTTGAATCTCTTTGCTAATTAATGCAGTACTCTGAAAGGTATAGATGATTCTCCAGACTCAGGTCTTCCCTGGCTTCATTTGAATGTACAGTCAGTCAGCAAGGGCTTTTTTTTCCCCTTTTTTTTGATAACTATAGGTGAGTAGGACTAAGCCAGTTACTTGAGGGAAGCCCCTTCCTTTCTTTGCCCTTCTAAGAGGCTTGTTCTGATGCTACTCTGTATGCCAAATGTGTTATGACCTTAACACATTCATGGTTTAAATGTTGGCTTATTTTTAATGCCTTCTCATTTTTTATCTGCCCTAAGCATAAAGAAATCTGGCGTGCTCACTTTGTTCAAGAGAACTTTTTACTTGAAGTAGAACAAATACATAAAGTGTACAAATTATACATGTTCTGCACAATTTTCACTGTGTGAATGGGTCAGCATAGCCACTACTGAGATAAAGAAACAACATTACAATCACTCAGAAGCCCTCCCGATTCCTGTTTCTAGTCATCATGCCTTAACAGTGACCCTCCACATACACACACCAGACTTCTAATACCATCATTAGTTGTGCCTGCTTTCCCACTGTATATAAATGGAACCAGACTTTGAATTCGTGTCTAACTTCTTTTGCTCAACAGTACTTTTGAGAGATCTGGGATATTGTATATGGAAGTTAGTTCATTTCATTGCTATATAGTATTCAGTACGTATCAATTTTCATTTACCCTGGGTAAATGATACATACTAGGGATAAATGCATTATTGACCAGCTTCCCCATGTCTATACCCTTTGTCATAGAATTTTTCAGGGTCTTTCCACAATGGGTAGGGTGTAACTCTCTGCCATCGGTTTGGCTCTGTGAGTTGTTTTGGCTTAGAAGACAGCAAAAGTGATGCAGTCTTACAAACAGTGCTTAGAAGACTGAGCTTTTGTGTCACCACTGTTGCTATGAGACAAGGATGTTCAGGCTGGTCAGGCAGGATGGCAGACATGTCAGCAGTGCCTCTCTTGGCCCTCAGTGCCTAGCCTAGACTAGCTGGCAACAGGGTCATAAGCTTAAAAAAAAAAAAAAAAAAAAAAAAGTTACTCTGAATGACCCAGAGATTATTGTGGTTTTAGTTCATTGACACTTCAGTCTACTGTTGATGGACCTTGGTGTTGTCTGTTTGGGCTTAGTACTGTAATGTTGATAGGAACATCCATGTACATGTCTTTTGGTACACGTATCTATAGTTGTCCAAACTGCTAAATAACTTACAAATTACTAAAAATGGCTGTCTGTATGCAATTTCCCTTACTAATTTTCTGAAATATACCATACATACATATAGTAAAAGTAGCATTTATGTGCCTGTGTTTTCATTCAAGCCTTTGGAGAGATTTATAGTCATTGCAGATGGTCATTCCTAAGAGCAGGTGGTTGGGAGCTGGCTCTTTACCTGTGTGTGCAGCTGCTGTTTTTCCTGGATTCATGGGACTTGGGAAGCCAGGGGGATTGCTGCCTGGTAGAACCTAAGTTGTGTTTTTTTCTCTCTGTCGCTATAAGCTAAGCTGAACCCACTTTGAACTTGTTGTCCCCCAGTTGGTGCCCTTGTTAGGGCCATACATCACCCACATGCATCCCTCAGACAACCATTTCAACTATATATCACCCGGGAGAGCCAGGGTGCTCCTAACATATTGCTCTTATACATCAACAAAGTGAGCTTTAGCTGTGGTAATCTATTTGTGTAATACACCATCAGGGTGAGGCATATTGATAGGGCAAAGCTGGTCGATCTGTGAATTGTGTATATCTAGTCAGGTCAAGAGAGTAATGCAGATTTCAGGCTGGATTGATGTGGCTATGAATGGTATTTTATGATGTAAAGTTTACCTCTGATTTAGAAAGTAATTTAATGTGGGTGACATCTAAGGTTGGGGGTGAGAGAGGTCAACATGGCAGATGCCCAGAGCTCTTGGAAGATGTATTTCAGGAATAAATTACTGTTCTTGATACTTTTATTTCATTTTGTGATATGTCAATGTCGGCACCAGAAGACTGGCCTGGAAGGAAAGTTTTGCACACAAAGCAGAATGAGCTGTTTTGCTGGCTGCCAGCTGAATAAATATGAGGAAAGTGTGGCCTCCCAAAGGCTCCTTTGTCATCTGTTTTAGTTGGTCACAGGTACATTCTCAGGGTCTTGCTCTTGCCCTAATGCTTATGTAACAAAGCAGAAGTTGCAATGTATAAATTATTCACAGTTTCTATGAGACTTGGAGAATAGAATATAGTGTTTGGGCAGAGAAACAAGAAGCACAGAAAGGTGCAGTGACCAGACCCCAGTCGCTGTTCCGTGAGGACCCAAATCAGCAGACACATGGCTGTCTTTGTTGCTTGGGAGAGAAGGTATGTTCTGTAATGCAGGCATACCCAAAGCTTTGACTAGGCATGGAAAGAATTTTCTGGTGATTCTCAAGAGTGGTCCACAACTTCATTAATACAGTAGCCTTCTTCTGCACTTTGAGTTACCCACAGTTAATCATAGTCAGAAAATACTAATACTTGTCTTGATTTTTTCAAGAAAGATCACATTCTTATAAGTATATCCCAATTTCTTTTTAAATTGTTTTTTAATTTTGAGACACAGTCTTGCTAAGTGGCTACATTGCCCATGTTACCCATGCTCTTGACTTTGAGATTCTGCCTCAGCCTCCCAGACTACTGGGATTAAAAGTGTGTACCATTGAACACATAACTTTTATTATAGTATCTTGTTATCATCATTCTATCTTATAATTAGTTGTTAATCTCTTAATGTCCCAAATTTATAAATGAAACTGTACAAGAGGCATACATGTATAGGAAAAAGAACATGGTATATATAAAGTGTGGTACTATCATGGTTTCAGTCATCTACTGGAGATCTTAGGATGTATTCTATTCCCCAAGAATAAGGGGACACTACTATACAAAAACAGTGATAACTATGACTTATGAAATAATTTCTTTCATTCACTTAGTCCTCACAGTATCTTATGAGTTAGGTGCTGTTATTGTCTGCCTTAACATGGAAAAAAGTGAAGCACTGAAATGTTAAGTGACTTGCCCAGTGTCACACAGCTAGTAAAAAATGAAGAACCCTGGTTATCTGGATCTATGGCTTCTTTTCTTGACCATCAAGACAGAGTCTCAAATCTGAATGCCTATCAGTACTACCTGGGTGGTTTTTAAAAAATATCAGTACCTAGTGGACTTCAGGCAAAAATAAACATAGAACAATTATAGTGGAGGACCTTGATACACCACTATCACAAATAGATCAACTAAACAACAACAAAAAAATCAAACATCAGAGTCGAATCACATCTTTGAGCAAATAGACTTACTAGGTATTTACTAGGTATCTACAGTGTTCCACGACAACAGAATACACATTCTTCTCAGCAATACATGGAACTTTCTCCAAATTAGGTTTGTATATTAGTCCATAAAACACAAGTAAATACAAAAGAATCAAAATTATCCCATGCATATCATCAGATCATAGTGCAATGAAAGCAGAAATCAGTGGCACAAGAAACCAAAGAAATTGTGCAAACAGTGGAAATTAAACAAGTACTCTTGAATAATCAGTCACAAAATAAATTAAGGAAGAAATTAGATAGTTCCTAGAATCAAATGATAATGCCAGAACAGCATAGTAGAACCTATGGGACACAATGAAAGCAGTCCTAAGAGGAAAGTTTATAGCCATGAATGCCCACATTAGAAAAACGAGTAAGCCCAAATAAATGACCTAATGATGTACCTAAAGATACTAGAAAAACAAGAATAGTCAAAACTGAAACTTAGTACAAGGAAGAAAATCATAAAGAACAGAGTAGGAATTAATAAAAAATTAAGATTAAAAGCAATATAAAAAATCAGTGAATTAAAGAGGTGGTTCTTTGAAAGATTAAGCAAAATAGACAAATCTTTAGCCAATCAAAAAAGGAAAGACCCAAATCAATAGAGTTAGAAATGAAAGAGGTGGAATCACAACAGGGCTGAATATCAGATTATTAGCAGCTATTCTGAAAATAATAAATTGGAAAATCCAGAAGAAAGGGATAGATTCCTGGATATACCTAAATTACCAAAACTGAACCAAGAAGATATAAAAACCCAGAATAATCCAGTAACAGGCAATGAAAGTGAGATAGAAATAAGATATCTGACAACTAAGAAAGGCCCAAGACCAAATGGATTCACCACCAAATTCCACAAGAACACAAGAACTTTGGGAAAGGTCTGACAAAATACTGTACTTCTCAAACTCTTTAATGAAATTAAAAGGGAAGAAATACTTCCAAACTCATTCCAGGAAGCTAGCCATTACCCTGGTTCCAAAACCAGGTCCTGAGTTTGATTTCCGGTAGCAAAAAAAAAAAAAAAAAAGACCTTATCTCAATCAGATGAAAGCCATTTAAGACAAACCTACCACCATCATATTAAGTGGAGAAGAGCTGAACACTTTCCCTCTAAAATCAGAAACAACCAAAGATGTCTGCCCTCACTACTCCTCTTAAATATAGCACTCAAAACATTAGAGCAATCAGGAAAGAGAAAGAAAGAAAAAGGAATGTATAGGAAAGGAAGAAGTCAAATTATTTGCATATGATGTGATACTCTACATAGAAGACCCTAGAATTCCAAAAGACTCCTAGAATTAACCAAATTCAGCAATGTAGGAGTATAACAAAATGAACATACAAAAATCAATAGCTTTCCTGTACAGCAATACAGACCCACTGAGAAAGAAATTAGGAACATAATACCATTCAAGTAGCTTCAAGAAAAATTAAGTACTTAGGAATTCACCTGACCAAGGAAGTGAAAGGGAGCTACAATGAAAATTACAGTACTCTGAAACAAAGGAGATTAAAGAGTACATCAGAAAATGGAAAGACATCCTTTGTTCTGGGTAGGCAGAAACAATACTGTCAAAATGGCCATACTTCCAAAGCTGATACATAGATTTAGTGCAGTCTCAAGAAAATACCAACAACATTCCCCACAAAAGTAGAGAAAAAAAAATCCTAAAATTCTTATGGAACTAGAAGAGACCCATATAGCAAGGGCAATCCTGGAAAGCAAGACCACATCAAAATCCTGGACTTCAAGTTATATTGCAAAGCTACAGTGAAAAATAAAACAAAACAAAAGTAAAACAAACAGCAACAACAAAACAACAGCTAGGTACTGACATAAAAAATAGGCATCTGGACCAATGCAACAGAACAGAGATCCAGGAAAACAAAACAGAACAAAACAAAACTTAGGCACCATCATTCATCTGATATTTGAAAAAGGAGCCAAAAGCATACACTAGAGGAAAGATAGCCTGTTTAGCAAATGGTGCTACACACATGCAGAATATTGAATCTAGACCCGTAACACTCAGCATATACTAAACAAAAATCAAAATGGATTGATGACCTAAAACCTGCTGGAAGATAAAATAGATACAATTCCTGAAGTAGTATTAGGCGGAGGCAAGGACTTTCTGAACAGAACCCCACTGCACAAGAAATAACATCAAGCATCCACAAATGGAATGATAGCAAATTAAAAAGCTGCACAGCAAAGGGGAAACAACCAACAGAGTGAAGAGACAGCCTACACAATGGAAAAAAATATTTGCCAAGCTACAACTCAGAGAACTAATATCTAGAATACATAGAGAAATCAAAAGACTTACACCCCCCAAAATAAAAGAACCAGTCAAAAAATGGGCAACTGAAATGCACAGACATTTCACAGGTAAAGAAATAGAAATGGCCAATAAACACATGAAAAAAATGTTCAACATTGCTGTCCATTAGAGAAATGTAAATTAAAATAACACTGAGATTCCACTTCAGAAAGAATGGCTAGCATCAAGAAATCAAATGATAACAAATGCTGGTGAGGCTGTCAGGAAAAGGGAACCTTTCTGTATTGTTGGTGGGAATGTAAACTAGTACAGTCCCATGGAATTCAGTACGGCAATTCTTTAAAAAAACTGAAAACTAGAAATTCTGTTCAACCCAGTTATTTCACACCTAGGTATCTTCCTAAAAGCATTAAAAACATCATATTAT
The DNA here is from genome assembly GCF_000276665.1 of Chinchilla lanigera. Taxonomy (NCBI): domain Eukaryota; kingdom Metazoa; phylum Chordata; class Mammalia; order Rodentia; family Chinchillidae; genus Chinchilla; species Chinchilla lanigera. Next base: position 36,725,543 of record NW_004955406.1, on the reverse strand, counting down.
AGTGATACTTGCATACCCATATTTATAGCAGCACAGTTCATAATAGCTAAATCTTGAAAGTGGCCTGGACTGGACTTTTTTCTTTTTTTAATTGTAGCTTTCTAATATAACTTGACTGTCCATCGCCAGATACATGGATAAAGAAAATGTGGTATTTATATATAAGGGAGTACTATTCTGCTAACATAGATAGATTTGAGTCATTTGAAGGAAAATGGGTGTACCTTAGGACCATGATATTAACTGAAATAAATTAGATACACAAGTTTAAATATTGCAAGATTTCTCTTATATAAGACACTCAAAATACATATAAAGAACAAAATAAAAGATAATAGGAAACAAGGCAATACATCTTTTGTAAATGGCAAGAGGACCAAGCGATGGTGGGAGGGGAAGCTAAGCCAAAAAAAAAAAAAAATTAAGACCTAAAAAAAAATTTAAGATATGTTATGTACACGTGTCAACACCTCACAATAAATGTAATTGTTACTCATTGCGATCATACGTGGGCAACACCGCAAAACCCCAATTCCCCTCCCACACAAAAGAAAGGCTTCTTTCTTCTGTCTAATATGCAGGCAGAGTGAAAAACCACTCCCCTCCAACAGAGCTTCTCGCTGTGTTCTCTGCCGCCATTGGCAGCACCCAGGACCCTGTTGGACCACACGCTCCAGGCCCTCACCCCAACCCACTAAGAAACTTGGGTGGGACAGTCCTCCAAGTTCACCAACTGTCCCGGCGATTCTGACTCGGCGCTAAGTTTTGAAGCTGAAACGATCAAATAAGACATTGTATCTGTCTATATTTTACACCCTGGAAAGAGAACAGAGAGTCAAAGGCTTCCCATCAGGTTCTAGTCCTCTTCTTCCTGTTGGCCTCGCCCGCGGGCAGCCTTGCAGTAGATGGACACAAAGACAGCCACGGCCCCTCGCCTCTTCTCTGTGCGTGTCATCCTTTCCGTCAAGAGCTACCTCCATGTGCCCTTCGCCTTACTTCGTCTTGGCTGCTGTGACAAAGTGCCCCACACCAGGTTGCTGCCATCACCTGTTCCCACCCTCTGCCTTGCAGCGTCAGCCCCAGCACTAGGGAGCTCGCTGCAGTTCTGAGGCAGCTCGCTGGCCCCTCCACCGCGCCCCTCCCCGCCCCGCCCCCCAACTACAGTCTCCAGGCTTCACCATCCACTGTCACCGGGCAGCCGTCTGGACTCCATTCAGAGCATCACATCATTGTGATTTGTTTACATGGCTTCCTCTTCCTAGCTGTTTCCTTGTAAGCTTGTACTCAGACGGCAAGTTGATTGCAGGCTCCATGCGCTGGGCAGCCCTCGGAAGTGGCCTGGGGACCTAGGGCCGGATCAGGGAAGGGGTGGGCAGTGTCAGCTGCTTGATGGACCCACACTGCTGCCTGGGAGGCCTCCTCTCCTTAGCTGTTTCCTTCCATTCTCTTTGAGGAAAGGGAAAGTCGTGAAGCGTCTCTAATTCCTTTCTTGTCTCTCATGTGACTGAAGAAAAGATGAATTCTACCTGAAGTAAAAAATGGGCCAGGAATTCCAGGGTCCCACATGCAATGCATCTGCTCAAGGACTCATCAGCCTGTGTTGTGCTGCCCCTGGCACTGAGTCCTGCAGTCACAACCCCTCCTGGTTCTTTCTCATCTGCTCTGTCAGGGACTCCACAGAGCCAAGGTCCATGGGCTGTAGGGCTCCAGGGCAACTACAAATGGAAGACGATCTAGCGTTAGATCTGCTCTGGCCAGGACTCCAGCCCATGGCCACTGGCTCCAGGAACAACACCAGTGAGAAGAATCCCAGTCTGAGAAAGGCAATGCTTGCTTTGTGCTCAGGCTTCAAGCAGAGCCCTTAGAGTCCAAGTGACGAGTTCCAGATCACAGCTCCCAAGGCAAGAGTTTGACTTCTCCTGTCTCATCCTGTTAAAGCTTGAATCTTAAATGAACCCAGGCAAAACTCTCCCCGGGACTCAGTCCTATGTAGTGCTTTCAAGTAGGTAGGAGGGATTATGACCAGGCACTGACTTGACAAAGTTGTTCCTATTTGTTTCAAAAGTACTAAAAGGGAATGAAAGAGGAGAATGTGACCTGTGTTCTGTTCTACCTGCGGGCCATGAGAGGAGATAGGGCAGCCACCAGCGGATCCAAAGCCTTGCTGCCCTGACTTGTAACTGATGTCATCTCTGTCTTATCCATCACAAGAGAGTGCAGGGTCTGATGTCCAGCCCCCAGTGGACATCTTCCTACTGCCTGGGTCACCTAGGGGCAGGGAGGTTTAGGGTAGCACATGAAGAACTGCTAGCAGGAATAAACTCATGAGCTTAGTGAGTTAGATTGAGCAGGGAAAGGAAGAAAGGAAAGAAACACCAGCTCACCAGGTCCTGGGTGAAGGTACTGGCCGAGAATTTGAACAGATCCCTGTCATTTAACAGGCACCTCCTAGGGCAGGTTGGTCAGACCCCTTTCCCTTCCTTCTATGCCTCATTCCCCATCTAGTCCCAGCCCTTCCGGTACTGGAGGAAGCAGGAGATGATGCACCAGGAGCAGGGTCTAGAGAGAGAAAGAGAGACAGACAGATAAGGACATACAGACTAAAACAGAACCTCAACAAGTATACCAGGGAAAACCTGGTATTCTCTCAGGCCTCAGAGAATTCACCAAAGCGGGAATGATGTGAGGAACAAATCAGGAAAATAACACATAGGGTCACAGCTGGACTAGAATCTTGTGGTGGGGGACTAAGGACTGAGGGAAAGGGAATAACAGCAGGGAAGAGATTGTCAGGCCTCTACTGAGAACTGCGGTCACAGGAAGACAGGAGAACAGAGAAACCAGGCACAGTGGTACACGTAGTCCCAGCACTGTGTGAGGCAGGACAATCACAAGGGCAAGGCCAGCCCAGGCAATCTGTCAAGATGAGTCGAAAAATTAAAACGGAAAGGCTGGTGATGTCACTTAGTGCAAAGATCCTGGATTTAATCCTCAGTACCACAAAAAATCAAAGATATAAAAAGGAAAATGGACAGAGATGCACTGCCTGGCATGGATAATCCCATAAGGCCATGAACCCTATCCAATGCCTCCACCTCTATGCCTGGGGTGAAATCTGTGGGTCTGGGCTCTGGGACTCCATCCTATCAGCCAGCCCCGAGGGGCATCAATCAGGCAAGGCTCACAGATGGAGGGACTCAGCCTCTAGAATGATGCTAACAACTAGTCTCCAGAACCCAAAGCAGGGCCACAGGGCACATTCTGAGGGAGCCTCAAGACTCACTGGTTCTTTGGCTGGGGGAGCAGAGCCAGTCCCAAGTCACACGCTAGGAGGAGTGGCGAAGCCTCAGTAGGTGCATCCAGGCCAGAGAATGGGGGCCCTTCTGGCTGGATCACCCCGACAGGAGCAGCGCTGGCTATGGAGAGTCCTGACCTTTTCAGAAAGCACAAATCTGCCGCCTCTTCCAGGCCTCTGCCGCTCGTCAAGTACATTTTTTTTTTTTTT
>NW_004955406.1:36718730-36720808 GCF_000276665.1 Chinchilla lanigera | reverse complement strand
ATTGATGCCAACCTGAGAAGAAACAGAGAGTGGTCTAAGCAGCTGCTCAGCGTGTCCTGGGAGGGTCTGCCCCGGACACTGTGGCTGGGGAAGATGCGGTCACTGGTGTTTGGCCTTTGCCCACCTTTAAGAAACAAGTAGACAGAGCAGACCACTGCTATAAGGAACAGACAAATCCAGGACATGGGATATTCTCTGAGGGGCTGAGGCAGGAGGGTCACAAATTTAAGCCTAGCCTAGGCACAATAACAAGACTGTCTCAAAAGAAAAAGCGCTCAAAATAAAAAATAAAAATGGCTTGGTGTGAAGGCCCTGGGTTAAATTCCTAGGGATGAAAAGGGGAGGGCAGGCTGTTTTTACATTAAGAGACTTAGAAGATAAGTAAAATGCCTGGCCCTTCATTGGCCCTCACTAAAATTGACTATAAAAAGCATTAAGGAAGCTGGGACAGTTTGTATACTAATGACATTCTCATTTACGGGAGGTGCTATTAATTTTATGAGACATAAAAATGGATTATTGTATAACTATATAGGTGGGTTTAACACATTCCCACCAGTTGGAACTACCAGTGGTACATGCATTCCTGGCCCACCAGGCAGCTTGTACCACCCAAAGGAACTGTGCCAGGCCACCTGATGGAAGTCACACATGTATCACTGGTGGTTCAAACTGGCAGAAATGTAACCCAGAGCCCCACTGAGAAGGTGTTAAATGGGTCAGCAAAGCACAAGCAAAGGGAATAAATTTAGATGTGAAATCTGGGGAGTGGGTAACAGGTGTTAGCTGTACGAGTCTCTTTACTGTAATTTAGAAATGACGTTTCACAACATAAAACTCTGAAAATCTCCAGATGAATCTAAACTTAACCTACTTAAATACTGGCCTATACAGAACAAAGTCTATTCAAGGAATTTCCTATTCAGTAGTCTCTGATCCCTGCATTAAAAATACCAACTTGCCCTGAACGCCTCTGGGGACAGCAAGCTTACCACTTCCTACCAGCAGCCTATTCTTCCTCTGAGCACCTCGAGCTCCTCCTAAAGGGAAGCAGGGTGATCTGCCCCCGAGTCTCCTTCCCCTCGGCTCTCACACTGCGCTGCAGAACAGCTCTTCAACACTGGCAAGTGGCCATCATCTTTATGACCCGGGTCCTGGCCTCGGCCTCCCCACTCACTGTGGCCATGCCCACAGCAGTGTCACAGCGCAGGAAAGCAGCACATGTCTTCTAATGCCATAGCTGCCACAGGATTCTCTCCAGCCTTATCTCCCAGGGCAGAGCGGAGCCCTACAGTTGAACCTGGGACTCAGCACCCTAGGAACGGGAACTGACAACAGTGTGGGCATAAGTAAGTTCTTTGCATGACTGCAAAAGCGACTGGCAAACACAGAAGTCCTCCCTCTGACCTGTTTCCCCCGAGTCTGATGGAAGGCCTTTCTGGGCTTCCACAAGCATTCCCATGGGAGCGGGAGCCAGACCACATGGCTAAGTCACTGGCACATGTGAGCGAGGCCACTCCCCTTGACTGGCGTGCCTACAGAATGCCTACCCACCAGGCTAAGTGGCATGAAACTGATACTTCTCCTTTCACAAAGGCAGTCTTTCCAGGAAAACTCACTGTGCCCTCTGGTCCAAAGGCCTGGGACCTATCAAGTTAAAAGCAGCCTTAGAACCTGCAGTTTGCCCTGTTCATCCCTTCCCCGGTATGTCTCTGCTTCATGCCTGCAGCTGGAAGGCATAGGTCACAAGCGAAGCCCTCCCTTCATCCCCAACTTGCCTTGAAACCTGTGGGACACCAGTCCACAAACTGGATGGTGCGCTTGATCTTGATAGTGGCAATGGCAGCCGTCACATCCTTGGCAACCACGTCTCCACGATAGAGCATGCAGCAGGCCATGTACTTGCCGTGGCGAGGGTCACACTTGACCATCTGATTGGAAGGCTCAAAGCAGGCATTGGTGATATCTGATACTGAGAGCTGCTCATGGTAGGCCTTCTCAGCTGAGATAATGGGTGAGTAGGTCACCAGGGGAAAGTGGATACGGGGATAGGGCACCAGGTTGGTCTGGAAGTCTGC
>NW_004955406.1:36705736-36713420 GCF_000276665.1 Chinchilla lanigera | reverse complement strand
ATAAAGAAGGATAAATCTGAGGCATTTGTAGGAAAATGGAGGCAACTTGAGGCCATAATGCTCAGTGAAATAAATTAGACACAGAAGCTGAAATACTGCATGGTTTTTCTTCTATGAGAAACCCAAAGTATAAATAAACGAAAAAATAAAATAAAAGATAATAGGGAACAGGGAGATACGTCTTTTCATCTAGGAAGAGGACCAAGATATGGTGGGCAGGGAGGAGAAGGGGACGCAAAAAGCAGTAAGATGTGTTATGTGTGTGTCCCAACTCCCCACGACAACGTAACCACAAACTTGTACTAATAAAAATTTAAGAACTCAATAGCTGAGTCTTGACCCCAGAGGTTTTGTTTTGATTAGTATAGCGAGAAGGTCCATAAATGCATTTTTAAAGCTTTCTATATATTTTATATTTGCTGACAAAGATGAGAATTATCTCAGTGTCTGTCGGTAAGGGTCCCTCATTTTTAAAAAATATTTTATGCGACTGGACCACAAAAGGGTCGCGGTCCCCTTTAAATTAGAACAGCAACGAATTCTAGAGCACTTAATAGCGGAGCCACCTGATTACTGAGTTGCTCCTCGGATGGCGACATCTGCAGGCGAAGACAAGGGCTGGAGCCCCTGTGGAAGCTCTTGGTGTTCCTGTGTACCGTCCCTGTTAAGACCTCAGGCCCTGGCTACCCACAGGGCACAACATAACTCAGGAGCCTTTTCAAATGTTGAAAATGTTTGCTTTTAAAGTTACACAAACTCATGGAAAGACAAAAACAATTTTACTCCTTATCTCAAATGCACTGAGTATTTTGTTCCAACTGAAATGCCTTTCATAGTCCCTACCAGTCATGACAAGCGGAGCTTGTGTGTTGTATCTTAAGGCAGTTGTGATCGAATCATGTGTGGTTGTGTTTGAGCTTCCTTCCCCACCTAGCCCTGAGCAGGGAATTTTAATGCTGCTTTTGTTCTACTTCTTGCTGGCTGAAAGTGCAAATTTGGCATTGCAGGCCAAATAGAATATGGCACAAAACCGAATCGCCTATACATCCACTTGGCATTTGTAACCAAAATAAAAAAACACAGTCATTCTAGGGTTTTCTATTTTATATATGGCAGAATCAAGATAAAACTCACATCCTAATGTTGCAATTTCTTTTGAAAAATACACAAACTACAGAGCATTAATATTTTAGTATAAGCATGTGAAAGCACCTGAAACTGACGACTGAACTTTTGTATGCTAATACAGAGTATGGGTCTTTCTAAACAATGCTTGATTTGAGCTCAAATCTTTGGGCGCTATTAACATGTGACTGCTGAGCAGGACTATAGAGTGCAAATAATTTTGGAAACTCTTAAAATATAATTGAATGAATCTAAAATGTCTGTGAAATTTTAATGTCATAGCAGCTGTGTTTCATATTATAAGTAGTAGGTATCCATTAGATATCTACAGATAAGGATAAGCACTATGGAGAAAATCAAATAGGTTAAAGAGGACAGAAATCAAGAGGGAAGTAACTGAGAGTATTTTATATAGGGTAGGTCCTTAGTTCAGGCTGCTATATAACAAAATACCATAAACTGGGTCATTTACATGATACATTTTTTTAAATCACAGTTCTGGAGGCTGGGAAGTCTAAATTCAAGGTGTCAACAGATTCGGTGTAGGTATTGTTCAGCTTTAAAGCAGGAAATTCTGTCATTTGTGAAGGTGAAACTAGAGTACATCATGTTAACTGAAATAAGCCAGACACAGTCATTGCTGAGACAAAATACCCAGCACCCAAGGTTAAAGGAAGAGAGTTTTATTTCAACTCAGTTTATAGAGGTTTCAATCCATAGTCGGCTGACTCCAAGGCAGCAGGACATCGCAAAGTGGGTACCAAAGAGATGAAACAGTTCATGGTGTGGCAAGCAGCAAACTGCAGCAGCAAGCCTTCCTTTCTCTTTTATCCCATGCAAGCTAGAAGCCTTTTGGATGGCGTCACCCACACCCAGAATAAGACTTCTGTCTTCAATAAGTCCATTCAGCCACACTCAGAACTATGTTAAACCAATCAGTGGGCTAATTTAGCACCAAATACCTTTAATCCTAGCACCACACTCTAGATCCAGACACCTCTGCAAAGCTCCACTTCCATCTGCATAAGGCTTTGGGGGGACATCTAGATACAAACTATAACATTCCACCCCTGGCCTGCAAAAGAGTCATGCACATCCCTTTTTGCAAAAGACATTTAGTGCATCTCTAAGAGTTGCCAAAGTCCTAATAGTTTCAGCACTGCTGAAAAATTCAAGTCCAAAGTCTCTTTTGAGATTTAAGGCAAGCTCTTAGTTGCAAGCCCCTGTAAAAATGAAAAGAAAGTTAAATACTTCCAACATACAATGACACAAGATGAAGATTCACATTCCAAAAGGTAGAAATAGGATAGAAAGGATTGGGATCAAAACAAGACCAAAATCCAGCAAAGCATACATTAAATTCCATAGTTCCATGTCCAGCATCCAGTGCAATCAGTGGCAAGAGATGAGCTCCAAAAGGCTTAGGTGGCTTTGCCCCTACAGCACTGTGGGTGGCTATAGTCCTTATGGCTTCTCTCTTAAGCTGGGTTTGCTCACTCCTTACAGCTTTCCTCAGATGGTCCACATTCCTGGCTTCTCCAACCTTCTGACATCTCTACTGCACCTTTGGCATCACACTCACAGCTTCACACACTGCCCTCTTAGGCTCAGACTGCCTGGCCTCCCAGGTCTTCTTCTGAAATCTGGGCAGAAGCCTTTCTACATGTACCCAAAGCCAGCACTGCATGGATGATACCAAAGTCTGCTGCCAGCTGGAGCAGTAGCCAGGCTTTCTTTTCTCTTGGCTATAGTGGTCGAGTGCCTGGATTGCTCAGTGCTATGAACCCAATCCAGAGGAGCAAATTCTCTAGACTGCCACCATTCTGGAACATCACTCTTCTCAAAGCAAAGTCTTTCACTTCTGCAATTTTGAGGCTGCAAAGGCTGAAGTTCTGCTGATTCTTGTGATGCCTTCAGAGCACCTTTTCTATTGTCCTGTTTCTTTTCAGTAGCCAAGTTCTCCCCTGATCCTTCTTTGCAGGCTGTAACTTTATTAGAGCTTCCTTTCTTGCCATACTCAAAATGTTTTAAATCATTCTTCTGGGCTCTTTGCTTTTGATTTTCAATATATATCTAGCTAAAAGCCCCCCAACAGTAGCTATACCACTGCCTCAACATTAGATTGCCTTGAAATATCTTCTGCCAGATTAATTAGTTTGCCACATTTAATCTCAGTCTCCTGGAAAGTCTCTGGAAATAAGTAAAATGCAGACGAACTTTCTGCCAAAGCGTAACATGCACGGTCTGGAGTCCAACAACCAGGGCAGGCCTTGTTCTCAGCTGAAACCTCCGGAGCCCAATCTTCACTGGTTGTGTTTCTATCAGCATTGTGGTCTTCTGAGCTCTGACCAGAATCTCCCATCAAGTTCAGCTTACAACATCCCAGGGCTGCTTTTTCAGCTGGCATCTCCAAACCTTTCCAATCTCTTCCTGCAAGCCAGTTCCAAAGGGTTCTGAACCACACAGCCAGGTAATGTCACAGCAATGATCCTTGCTCTTGGTATCAAAATCTGTGTGCAAGACTATGCTGATCTAATGTAGTTGGGTGTTTCTTACTCAAATTGACACAATCAATTGATGATCACAAAACAGGTACTACACAATGTCATTCATATAGAGGCTAAAAGCTGATTTTATAGAAGCAGAGAGGATAGTGGGCTATTAAAGGCTAGGAAGGGTAGGGGGAAGTGGGGCTAGTGAGAAGGTGGGTAATGAGAATCAGTGTGGTTAGACAGGAGGAATATGGTTCTAGTGTTATACAGGAAGAATAAGGTTCGAGTGTTAAATGAGAGGAATAAGTTCTAGTATTAGATAGCAGGAATAAGGTTCTGGTGTTATATAGGAGAAATAAATTCTAGTGTTCTATAGCATAGTAGGGTGTTGTGGTTTAAATATGAACAGTCCCTCAAAGAACTCATGTATGAGGGCTTCATCTCCAGTGTATCAACTTTCAGAGGTGGCTAAGTTATGAGGGTGCTAACTTCATCAATGTGTTAACCCATTGATGAGTTAATTGATGAATGAGCTATTAGGTAGACTGTACTTGGAGGGAGTAGGTCATGGAGGGATGCCTTTGGAGGTATATCTTTTCTCAGGCTGTTTTCCTCCCTCTGCTTCCTGGCTGCCGTGAAGTGATCGGCATTCCTCTGCCGTGCCTTTCTGCTGCGATGTTTCTGATTTGGAGCCAGCAGACCATGGACTGAAACCTCTGAAACTGTGAACCAAAGTAAACCTCTCCTCCTTTTTGTTGCATATGTTATGTTATTTTCCCCCCAGCAATAGAAAGGTAACTAATATATAAGGTAATTACAATTTACAATTTGTTATATATTTCAAAATAAAGAGAGTAGTTTGAAGTTTCTCAACACGAAGAAATGATAAGTATGGAAGTAGTTGAAATGCTAGTTACTCTGATCTGATTGTTACACATTGTCTACATCTATCAAATTATTGTACTCTATTTCCAAAATATGTACAATTGTTATATGTAAGTTAAAAATAACACCCTTATGGGCTGGGGCTATAGCTTAGCAGAACAAGTGCTTGCCTGGCAAGCACAAGGTCCTGAGTTCGATTCCTGGTACAAAAAAAGAAAAAACAACCCCCCCCCCACATCTTTTTGGCATTTTTGAGACCAGGTCTTGCTATGTAGTGCAGACTGTCCTTGAACTCACTATATAGTTCAAGCTGGCCTGGAACTCATGGCAATCCCGAGTTCTGGGATTACAGGCATGTTCCACGACTCCCAGGTCAAAAAAATAACACATTTTTGAGAGAGAGAGAGACAGAGAGAGACAAAGACAGAAAGAGACAATATGAATAACCAGGTGTGCAATGTGTAATCCTTGACTGAATTCTTGACCAAAAGAAAAAAATTAAAGACATTATTGGGGCAATTCAGGAAATGTGAACGTGGAGTAGTGTATTTTTTTTTTTAATAAAAGGAGGAAAACATTAACAGACAGACAACATTTTACAAAATAGCAAAGGAACAGTAGAGACAGTACGGAGTTACAAACAAAGTGGTAGGGAATTGTGTTTTAGATAATAGTTCTACATTAATGTTAAATTTCTTTTAAAATTTTTCTTACTACATGTTTGTAGTACAGAATGATTAAATGATTATATTTATCTTGACTATAAAAATAGCATTATGATTTTGTACTGACCACCAGGTGTCCTTTTATAAATGTGAAAAGGCTAAACTCGAACCAAATAATGACAAGGAAGACACAGGTGAGGATGCAATCTTAGCACTTGCGGTAGTTCACGCACACCGGCGGTGGGAATTGGGAAACTATCCTTTGCACCTCCATTCAGTCTAAGTTTATCGAACAATCATAAAATATTAGAAAGTGGTACCAGGATCCAACTAGGAAGCAGCTCAGGATCCACCAAGTGTGGGACAACTGGCCTTGGCTGGTAAAACTGAAATGACTACCTGACTTTTTTTAAGGTAGTAAGACTGTGTGGAGAGGAGTGCCTTTGACCAGGACCATGCCGGCTTGAAAGGACCCTACTGTGAGGGAAGTGGGGAAACGAGTGCCAGATCCTCACTCTTCTGCCTCCCTCTCTCTCCTCCTGGGGTTCCCCCTTGGTCATACCCAACAAAAAGCCAAGAGGGCAAGGAACCTGTGGAATAGTCCCTGTGGCTGCCCCAACATTGAGCAGGGTGGAAGAGGCCTTAGCTTAGACTCAGCAAGGCAAATAGCCGTGTGAGGTTGTTGGGAGTGTGGAGGAAATACCTTTAGGAAGGAGGAATTGGGCATAGCGCCATTCAGTGTGAAAGTAATGGAGTGAAACTTTGAAAGGGACCCAGGGTATAAAGGGTGACTTAATAAACTTGAAGTTATGTTAGTAGAGGGACATGATCCTGAATATAGACCTGATGGTAATTATTAATAGGGTTAATTGCTGTTCTAAGAGGTAAAGAAAATCAAATGTTGGGAAGAGAGAGGAATCATTACAGAACCTCCCCACCTTCTCTTGGGACTAGAAGTTGCTCTACCTCCTCTATCCAGAAGGCAGACAGGCAGAGTGAAGGGAGAGGCTGTGAGATACACAACACCCCCCTCCGTTAATTTCTGATGGAGGCAAGTCTGCAGAGAAGGAAGGAGACAGGACCTGGGACAGAGGGCCTAGAGGAAGGCGGCCTTAGTCTGGCTGGGGGACAGAAATGCTGTGTGAAAGTAACTTGCACTGCCAGGCACAAAGGTATCACCAGATCGGAGCCAACCGTTGCTACTTATACTTTCTTTCTACTGTCCTACAACACTCACACACACGCATGCACGCACACATGCACGTACCGCTCATGCAGGCAGCTGCAGATTCTACTACAGATGTCTGAATTCAGCTACAGCACCCCTTTCTCCCTCACTGTGCACACGGGTGGGAGAATCCTCTCTGGGAAGCCCCTGCTGTCTTCTCTGTGGGCGCTTGCTAGACAAGGAGCAACTCTTGCTAAAGGCCTCAGCTGACCATGCTCCCTCCCTTCTCCTTGCAAGCATGATGATTCTGGAATTGTCCCTTGTCACTCCTGGGCCCAAAAAGAAGTGGGGTTGACAGAGTAGGCACAAGACCTGTGGGAAGTTTTCGCCTTGTGGATTTCTAAATTCCATCTTGTGCCTCTGACTGGAAGTAGTTCCCAAGAGGCCGGGGGCCAGGAGACCTCATGGGGCAGGCTGCAGGGCAGTTTGGAGCCAGCTTTAATTTTATTGACCCTCTTTGAGGACAAGCCCTCTGAGAAACCCTGCTCCATCCCAGTGACACTCACTTCTTCCTGTCTTAGCAGGGAAGAAGCAGGCAGGGCGCTCTCTTCTCTGGGACTCTTCTCTGTCTCCCCCTCTCCCCAGTGTGCTGAGTCTGCCCTGCAGACTCTCAGGTCTCTGCTTTTGGTCTCCCTAGCTGGTGCACTGTGGCATCTACAGGCCTCTCTTCCTGCCCTGCGGCTGCAGGCTCCTCCCACAGGTACGGTGGGACTGTACCTCTGGGCTCTCCCTGAGCCAGGCAAGGTAAGGCAGTGAGGTGGCTGTCACACCCCGCTTTTCAAAGTGCACATGTCTCTTCCAGGTGGCTGGGAGCTCACTTGCCCCTTGCTTCTGAGGAGCAGGACGGATGTGGCTGAGATGCGGCCCAGATGCCTCTAATTGGCCTAAAAATGTGACTGAAGGTCCCTGAAGGAGGCCCTTGCTGCAAGGTGGGGAGGGGCAAGAGGTGCTCAGCTCACCTTGGCTGAGCAGGTGGGGTTACTGTCGGCTTGCAGAGTTGCTCAATTTCAGGGTCTTTATCCAAATAAAATATGGCTTTCTGACAACTCACTTGACATATAAACCAACAGGGACAAGTTAGTTTGTTTTTGTGAGGCTGGTGGTGGCCTCATGGGTTTGAGCTTACAGATTGGCCCTTCAGCCCCTGGGTTTTTTTTTTTTTTTTTTTTTTTTCTTATCAGGTTGCAAGTCTTGCAATTCCAGTTGCAAACATCAAAGGCCTTTGGTTTCTTGGGCCTTGAAGAGATAGAATGGTAATACTGGGCTGGGGATGTAGCTCAGTCCTAAAG
>NW_004955406.1:36686140-36705636 GCF_000276665.1 Chinchilla lanigera | reverse complement strand
ACACACACACACACACACACACACACACACACACAGTTCATGAATACAATCATGCATATGCTTAACCACTAAGTGTGGTCAGCCTGTTCAAAGAGATAGTCACACTAACTTGCCTGACATGGTTCATCCATATGTAAAGAGCACCATTCCACTGTTTTATACAGTGGAAGAGGTTCAGTGAACTGCCAAGGTCATGCAGCTAACAAGCATGGTTGGGATCTGAACCCAGTACACTCTGGTGGAATCACTTTCAACAGTTGTGCTATGCTGCCTGGGTACTAGGATGGCCACTTAGCAAGATTTGCAAAAAAAAAAAAAAAAATTCATTTTAGTAAAAAGTGCTTCCTGGTTACTTTCATTTCTTATTAGTCATTTCTTCGTTTCTGCCTGCTTTTATCACTGGTTAAATGGTAATCTCTTGGCCACAGTGTTCAAGGACAAAAACTGGCAAGTTCCAGCAGTCTCTGACCACCCCATGACATCTTTCCCTGAAACCAGCACAATAGGCCTGCCAGCATGACTCAGGCAGCTCAGGCCAGGCCCTCCTGCTCCTTCAGTGCCCGCCACACACTCTGGATCTAGTGTGCCAGCTGGAAGACATATGCTTTCAGCAGGAGAAGGAATTAACTCAAATGTCTCACTTATGTTAATAGATCTATCAATATAGAGAGTTTCCTGACCCAACGCCACATTTGGAAGTTAAAGAAATGTGATTGCTGTCTGACTCCCACGCTAAAGGATCAGAGCAGAGAACACGAAGTAAAACAGGTTTAAGTCAGGAGTGCAGTGCTAGGCGGGAATGAAAAGTGAAAAAAAAGTCTGTCAGTCATGAGAGGTCCAGATTCCTAGTCCCAATAGCTCTTTTAAGAATGTATCCTTCAGTCTATCTTAGCATATTGCTCCCTTCTTTTTTTTTTTGGTATTGGGGACTAAATCTAAGACCTTTGCACAGAGATATATACCAAGCTTTTTTTTTTTCTTGCTTTGTTTTTTTCAGACAGGGTCTCCCTAAATTGCTAAATTGCCCAGTCTGGGCTGGAACTTGCAATCCTCCTGCCTCAGCCTCTGAGAGTGCTGGGGTTACAGGTGGGTGCCACCATACCCAGCCCATTTTGTTATTTTGATGCATATTCAAGTGCCTCTGATAAAGTCCTCAGTTTTTGTGTAGGTTTGCCTACACGGTGAAAGTGCAAGTGTGAATATTCTAGCTACTAAATGTTACTATTTTCATTGTGTAAGCTGACTTTCTGTGTCTATCTCAGGCTTTGTATGTGTGGGTGATGTGGAACCAGGCACTGCAGAGGTCTTTAGGTCTCTGAAGAAGAGACCAGATCCGGGGCCCTGTGCTCTTTAATAGAAGTTGTACCCAAATGCCTGTCGTGTTCAGTGGCCCAACTCTCATAGGAACATAGGTATCTCTATCTGTCTTCCTGCCAGTCTGAGTTCCTTTCTATGCCTTACAGTTTGTAATGATTCTATTTATTTTAGGATGAACATGTCTGGCTTCTTTGAAAGGTAATATTGCCCAGAAGCAATGGTGGACACCTGACAAAGTCTGATGTTTTTATATAAATGCCAATGAAGTCATTAAGAACACTCCCATAGGTTTAGGGAAAGTATGTAATTACTAATCTAATTACTAATCTAGTCTTGTTTATAAATAAAAGACTGTAGGCCATAAGTTACCAATGATAGCCACTCAAACATATGAGCAGCTAGGCCAAGGGCCAGCTAATAGCCAAATCTACTTAAGATTAGTTAGAGAAATTTTCACTCTTATAATGGGTCCCTTAATAGCACCTCACTTAGTTTTAAGAAGTTTCAGAAGACAGGCCTTCACCCTCCAGCATCTCTCAAGAGTAGGGAATGGATTTATTACCCAGCTGTAATACTGTACAGACTGCTTGATCTAACTGAGTTTCTACCCTACCTTAATTTTGCTTAACTTCGAGAACAAAATTCCTGTGGGCCAGAGGTCCCTGTCCAGGTGCGCAGCTGAACTGTGTAGCTCTCAGATGGCTGTTAGAATGACTGCCCAGATGACCTTCCTCTTCACTATAATCCCATCTGCATGCTGAATGATGTCCCCCCAGCACCATGACAGTTGACAGTTACTATAAAGACAGCCAAAAAGAACAGTAAAAGGAACTGAAGAGGTAGCACCCAAATTCCCTGAAAATCTCCATCCTTCCTAGAAAAGACATGTACAGTCCTCCCCTTTATTAGCTTATCCCTCCCCATTGTTTCTTTTACCCCATATATATAACATCCTGATGGGTTGGGAAGTTCAAGCTGATTTGGGAGGCTTTTGGTTTTTTGGTTTTCATGTTAGCTTTGTTTTGTTGGTGGTAGCACTGGGGATTTAACTCAAGGCCTGTGCTTCATTCCATACCCACTGGACTTGGGAGTTTATCTCCCACTTCTAACCTTGGCCAAGAATAAAAGTCTGCTGTGTTGTTCAAAAAACAAACAGACAAAATTCAAGAAAAAACAAAAGCAACAGGAGACCACTATCAACTCAAAAGGAGTCTTACCTGCTAACTGGGAGCTTTAGAGATATTAGAAGGTGATCTAATGGAGACAGAAATATTTTCACACTTAATGTTTCTTAATATGAAATCATAAGGCAGTTTTGAACAAGTTTTTATAAGCTTAAAATTTCCTCCTATTGTATAAATTACCCAATAAATCAGGCCACCTTGCTTTTCTGATCTTTCACAACCAACCACAAAAACTCCCATATATTTGAGTTGCTTTCTCTTCATTGCTCTAATTCCAGCCAAGTAGTCCTGTCCCTCTTGCCTCCCCTGTGAGGACTTACTCTGTGGGCAAATCCACACTGAGTCACTTTTGGTGTTGAAGTGTTATTTTAATTAGCCTGATTTTCTGCTGACTCCTACTGTTTCTTACCACAGCTTTGCATTTTGCCCCTTGTGAGCTTCCATAAAACAGCCAGGCAGCCCTTCTCAGCTCTGGGCTTGGTCTCACTCTCTGAACGGTGCTTCCCAGTTGTCATAGGCGAGAACAAGGCATCAGACCATTCTGGGCTAGGACAGCCAAGCACAGCTATGTGATTTAGGTGATCCCTCCGGCTGGTCACAGCTAGTGGCTGCGATTTTCTTTTGAGTGGGTGCAGCTTTGGTTAGGGTACTTAACCCCAATCCCCAGCTGCATCAGAGGCAACCAAACAATAAGTCAGCTGACCCCACACTCTGGAAGTAACAGAAACTACCTTCCTGGCTCCAAAGGAATAAGTGAAATTTGAACAAAAATTACTAACCGCAGATCAATGACAACATCTTAATTCCTCTGGCAAAGGCCACATGACACATAGGACTGGTGAACTAGAACCGCACAGCTGGAAAGGATATGACCATCATGTGCTCTACCTTTTATTTTGAGGAACCCGAGGTCAAATAGTAGGGTGGTCTAGCCCAGCATGGTGGGATTCCTGTGTGACTGTCCCAAATGTTCTGTCTCCAAGAAGCAGCATAGAAAATGACCAAAAGACCCTTAGGGAGGGCCATAGGGAAGCACTGTATGAAAGACTTAGTGCTGGCAGCCTGCCAAATGTCTTTGGGGTGCCTACAGGAGGTGATGATGTCTCTGTACAATGAGTAGAAGTCTGTGGAGTACGTTTTCCTTACGAGATTGACAATAGGTGGGCAGGGCAGCTGAGTGAATAGAATCCTGTCTCAGGCCTTTTAAAATCCTTTTTTTGAAAAGCCAATGTTTATAGTAAAATAGCTATTTTTGGGGGGGCGGTCCAGCATCCCCAGCATGTTTAGCAAATCACTTCTTATCTATTCTAAATCATGCAGTCCTGGAGGGGTGGCTCATTATCATGTTCCATCCTTGGTCACAAGAATGGTCATGTGACCTAGGCCTGAGGAGAGAAGGAAAAAAACCCAACTCAGAGGTCTAATGATTTCAAGTGAGTTCCTGGATCCAGCTGTGCTTGAAGACAGAGTTTGCTCTTCTGCATTTCTCAGATACATGAGGCAATTAAGATTCCATGACCGCTCACCAAAAGAGCTCTAACCAGTGTTTGTGGTAGAGGTGAGAGTAGGTTGCAGAAGGCACTTGCCCTAACTGGTACATGTGGTTTTCAGGTTGGGCAAAGAGACAAACAGTTATGTAACCCAACAGCATCCTCCTAACCCCATTCCTGTGCACTAGGGCCCTGCTGGCGGCAGCAAGGTCCAGAAGCCCCCGCTATGGGGTGTGGCAGGCCGGGGGGGGGGGGCTCTTCCCTGAACTCTGTAACCCATTGCCGGAATCAGCCACCCAGGAAGGAGAGGGCTACTGGCTGGAGCGGGTACTTCCAGGTGGTCCAAGAAGCAGCAAGGTGGCCAGAGTGGAGATAGAGAGGGACACAACTCTACCGGCATCTTGTCTAAGGAAAGGTAGGGGGTGGTATCGGGGGAAAGATGAAGAGTCTTATGACTCCTGAGCCCCTTGGGGGAAACTCAGGAAAATACACAGCCTTGATTTCTCAAGGCTTTACTTTCCAACTGGATTGTAGGTGCAGGGTCAGAGCTATGCGGATACAAGTTCCCCCCAGACTCGCAGGCTGATCCTCATATGCACAGCTGGAGTCAGCCAGTTGTTGGAACAAACCCAGCCCAGCTTCTTGGGCCCTTATGTGGAGCAGAGGAACGCATTCATTGCCCTTTCTGTTATAAAATGTACCTTCAACTCTTTCCCCTTGGCACCAGCTGAAGGTATGATGTGCTCACCATTATCCTGCAATGGAATTGGGATTCTGCAACCCATTTTCAAGAGGAATGATTTTCCCCCACTTACTTGCTTTAGGTCATTTTAAGGATGTTCTGATCTATATGGGAATTCTTTCTCTGCAAGTCTCAAACCTTGATTGAATGACTCTTACAAATGCATCACTACTTTGGTATCACTACCATGACCTAATATTCCCCAAACACTGCTGGGAAATACATACAACATGTCAAAATTAATTAAAGTTCATGTGGATATTTCCAATAAATACTGGCAGTAAGTGAAGCTACCATGTCTCTGTGCCACCTAGATAAATCTGGCCATGTGATCAGGAATAGTCAGAGGTACATGAACCTTCCCAAAGTTTTATGCTCTATAGTGTACATGTGCTTAGAATTTTCCAGTTTATTCTCGTTGCCTCTGAAGTAGGTATCCAGTTTCACAAAGTTCACCCATTTCTGGCATAGTATCCATTTATGCCTTTTGTGTATGTATGTCTGTGTGTGTTTGCACTTTGCACTGGGTCCCAGAAGGGTTTAGAATCCTCACGTGATGTTGAGGTGGTTGAGTCAGCAGTTAGGATGCTGACTTCTCAGGGACTGCTGCCCTCATTTTCTTCTTCAGAAGTTGAAGTATTGAGGGAGACACTTTTTAATCTAGCAACTCCAACACATAATCCTGGTCATAATTGTTGAAAAATGCACACATTGTGATGTAATAGATTTTTTATTTGCTAGGTATTTTCTAAATCCTCAGAGCAGGAACGGGTCTCCTTTAAAGTTGTGGTGATTTATGCAAAAAGACTTGGCTCCTGGATGTCCCTCAAGCACTAATCACAGAGTATTAAAAGGGCTTTCGGGGGAGAAATCTGGGGAGTCATCTGAGGGGATTTTTTGGCAAGGTAGAGAAGTTCTTTACTTTAAAAAAGCAAAGGATGAGGGTCAGAGCACTCCAAAAATCTTCTTTTCCTTTTTTGTCTGCAAAATGAACTTCAGGAGAGATTTGTGAAGAGAAGGCGCAGGGCCCAGGTTAATAAGGCACAGTTTAGAGGCATCATTTGCTCTTCCTGGTGAGACCTGGAACGCTCACTTCTCTCTTCCCTCTCAGAGGTCTCCTCCTCCCTCTGGAGTCACTTCCCCATTCCTGAAGGTGTTCTTCAAATACCCTCACCTCTGGCTTCCCAAGTTCACAACTGATGGCTTCTTGGCTGGTGCGTCCTGTGCAGCTGGATGCTGGCTTAGAGGGAGAGGCTGTTTCCCATGTGGCATGACCAGCAAGGTCCCCCTGCTCCCCAAATCTCTAAGAAGCCTTCCACAGTGCTAAAATACCTTCCATCACCGTTGGTCATGCTTTTGGGCCCAAATTTAGGTCCCAGTAAAGGTTATGGCCAACTGGAGTAGTGATGTGGACTCAGGCATCTGGGATGGAATTTTACTTTATTTTCTTTTTTGGAGGACCAAAGAGTTTTGTAAATGGTGGAGTTTGGGACAAAACTGAAGAATAAATAAGCAGATGCCAAGGTCTGGAGAAAAGGCAAAGCTTTTCTAGTTTTGTGCCGTGATTCCCTGTCTTCCTGCTCCCAGATGCTCTTGCTTCTTAAGGCGCTTGGTCTGGGGCCTTCCATGTAATCCACAGCCCTCAGAAGTCCCTCCAAGCCCCACTGCTTGGATCCCCCAAGGACTGGTAGCAGTCTTTGGACTTTGTTCTGTAGCCCAAGCTGGCCTTGAACTAGAAATCCTCCTGCCTCAGTCTCCCAAGTGCTGGGGTTACAGGCGTACACCACCACATCCAGCTTAAATTTGACTTCCCTATGCAGTGATCCATCCACACACTGTGGTGTGAGAAGCACACTCCAACCCTCATCCAAGGACTGCTCCCAGTCCTCTGGGGATCTGGAGCCACCTGCTGTTCAGATTGTCAAGGAGTTAGAGGCAGCCCTGGCAACTTCTGCTAAGGGTGAATAACAGGTGTGGGCTCAGCTACACATGGGTGTGGAGGGGCAGAGTAACTTGGTGCTGAGAAAGAAGCTGTGGCTTTAGGAAGGGAAAGTCTCTATCGACTGTGCTGGGTGGCAGTCTTTTAAGAGCCAGCTGGTGACAGGGAAAGCCCCTGCTGGAGATGCTGGGTGTGGGAGTTACCTGAGGTCTCTGTCTTGCCCTGTGCTATATTTGCCTATGGCTGGAACAAAGGGGAAGCAGATTAGGACAGCTGCAAAGTTGTTATAAGAAAGACAGTCAGAGCCAGGCATGGGGGCTCATGCCTGCAATCCCAGCACTCAGGAAGCTGAGGCAGAAGGGTCATAATCTGAGTCCAACCTGGGCAATTTAGTGACTAACTCAAAAAAAAAAAACAGAAAAAAAAAAGTTAAGGAAGTGCTGGGGATATAGTGTGGAGGCTCTGGGTTTAATCCTCCGTGTGTGTGTGTGTGTGTGTGTGTGTGTGTGTGTGTGTGTCCTGAGCTTTGGTTCCAGGTCTGAATCTTTCTACGGAACCCTTAACAAATACTGTGCCCTCTTGGTTACTGAAAACTACACATTGCAAAGTCATTGCAAGGACCACCTGAGAGGAATTTGCAAAAGTGCTTTGGGGCTACTTTCTAAGAGCTGAGTGTTGGTGCTTCTCACACTGCAGTGTGTGGATGGATCACTGTATAGGGAAGTCAAATTCAAGCTGGATGTGGTGATGCACGCCTGCAACCCCAGCACTTGGGAGACTGAGGCAGGAGGATTTCTAGTTCAAGGCCAGCTTGGGCTACAGAACAAAGTCCAATACCAGCCTTGACTATATTATGAGACCTTGCCTATTTCAACAACCAAAACAAAAAGAAGTTAAATTCAGATATGCTGATCTGGAGCAAAGATTGAGTCTGCTTTCCTTCTCTCTCTCTCTCTCTCTCTCTTTCTCTCTCTCTCTCTCTCTCTCTTTTTCTCTCTCTCTCTCTCTCTCTTTCTCTCTCCCTCTTTCTCTCTGTCTTTTTGTTGCAGTGTTGGAGGTTGGACCCAGGGCCTCACACGTGCTACACAAGCACTCTGCCACTGAACTACATTCCTAGCCTGTGAGTTTGCCTTTCTAACATCCCTCCCTGGGAGTGTCAATACTGTTGGTCTGTAGAGCACACGTAGATCACAGGATTATATGAAAGGCTTACCAGAGCCTAGACACATACCACATTGCTCCATACACTGTTATTAGTGGTAATATTCAGGAGTAGCCATTATTAGCAGTGGTATTCAGAATGGCTTTACTCTTGCTTTGGTCAGAGAATTGCTTTTAGATTAACCTTCCCCTCCACCACTAATCTAGATGATGGTATATTTTGCAGCCCTGAAAAAAATTACAACGTGAGCTCTTTTTCTTGAAGAACTTCCTCTGGACAGCTCTCTTGAAGAGAGCTTCCATGATTGTTTCCAGAAGGTTTTTTTTCTTTATTCCCTTCCATTATTTATTTAGTTTTCTGTACTGGGAATCAAACTCAGGACTTTGTGTTTGCCAGCAGGCACTGTGCCACTGACCTATAGTCCCAGCCCCCTTCTATCATTTCTACTGTTTGGATAGACTAAAGTGTATCCCATCTAGTTTTCTGTAAGGTCTAGGAGCTTGGAAAAATCCTACATGACATCCAGAGAAGGCAAAAGAGCTCACTGTATTGCAACAGCAAGCAGAAACATCAAAACGATACCCAGTATTTAGAGGCAGATTTATTTTACATTGACAGGCACTGATCAGGATCATTCCCAAAATATCAGGCCCTTAAGGCCCAGGGAGGGAATTTTTTATGAAGTTGAAAGGGGAAGTACAGAGGTAGAGTATTTGGCTGTCTTTGATTTGTTCTTACAATATGCATCACAGTGACCAACTATGTATCACAGTGACCAGCTGTTTCAAAGAAACAGAACTAACAGGAACTTGTAACAGGAACTGTCACCTGGGCAACTCACAGACCGGCTAGGGGTGCATTTTCTGTTATATGTCTGCCCTCTTTTGGATTCACCAGCAAATCTTTGCTGAGCATGTTACACGGGATCTTTTGAGAGAAGACCCAACTAGAAGCAGTAACATTCAGTGGTCCCAGGATGGGACCTCGCTAAATCCCCAAGACTGAAAATTTTTCCACCAGGAGTTGCGGCTTGCTTCCTTTATTATAGGATTTCTCCCTAAGCTGACTCTGACGGGAGAGTGAAGGAGTTAATCTGACCTAGGAGAGTGTCCAATGTGCCTTGGATACTTGTCAAATCTTTATCACTTATAAGGGCATTATTGGTTATTTTCTATTCTGTCAGGGTAATCGTCCATAGAGTTAAGGCAAAAGTAGAATACAGTATAAAATACGTATGTAAGCTGAAATGAAAGCAAGGACTGGGGTAAGAAGCCCAAAAGGGCATAAAAAAAAAAAAAAACCAATCCTGTGAACGGCATCCTCAAGCTTCAGCTGTGCAAGAACTGGTCAGTGTCCAGAGTGACCAGGGCAGGGCTTTGAGTATATTGTCTCTCTAGAGTGAGCTTCAGAGGAGCTATCTGCTCCAGGTAAACTCCAGCAGTTGTCTGAATGGGCCCTTTTAACTCTGGAATGGTGGATCTAAGGCTAAATTTCTGAATCTTTAAGAACTCTAGAGGTAGTTAATGTGCACCTGAGTTATATGTGTGTGCAGAGGTGTCTA
Source organism: Chinchilla lanigera (assembly GCF_000276665.1). Lineage (NCBI taxonomy): Eukaryota > Metazoa > Chordata > Mammalia > Rodentia > Chinchillidae > Chinchilla > Chinchilla lanigera. The sequence continues at coordinate 36,696,241 of NW_004955406.1, read as the reverse complement.
CAGGTATAGCTGGACCAATGGTCAAGGGTAGGCCATATCTAGGCATGATGTTTTTACAGCAGGACCCTACAAACTTTTGTTGCTCTCTCAGCTTGGGTAGGGAATGTCTTGGGCCTGCCTGAGTAGGTGCATATAAGCACCAACAGACATCTTTCTTGATCAGAAGGACAGTGGCTATTAAAGTGTGAAGGCAAAGGTGGGAGGCAGCCCTTAGCAACTGGATCCAAGCATTTGCATAGGTAAACACTAGGTGCTCCCAGGGGCTGACAATCTGAGTAAGCATCATTGTTTTGTGAACTCAAGGATCCAGATTCTATAGGAACGAGCAGTTCTAAGAAATTTGCAGAATTCCTTTCTTGTAAGCAGTTGCTGCCAGATATTGTAGCAGGGCTTTTGTACCTTTCTAGCAGGCAGCCTAGTGGTCGTTAATCAAAAGTGCAATGATACTTTGTGTTGGCAAACTAGTGAAGTCAGCTGTGAGGGCTTTATCAAAGAGGGTAAACAAGTTTTTGAAGCTCTGGAAGGTTGAGTACAGGTCAGTTGATTTTTGAGTTCAGAACTGAGGTCCTTCCCTTTAAGGGAGAAGAGGGGCTGGCTGACAGGAGCCAACAAAAGGCAGAAAAAAAGCATTCTTTAGGTTCAGGCAGGTTTACCAGCAGGCTGTGGGTGGCAGAAGACTGAGGCAATGTACATGGAGGGCAATTATAGTGGCATTGGCAGTTCAGAGATCTTGAACTGGCTTTACAGGCAGGAGAGGTATATTTTAGTAGTTTGACAGTCTATAAACATTTTGTGGTTTTGAAGCATTTTTTTCTTTCTTGGAGGACCATGACAGAGCTGGCAGGGACAGAGAAACAGGCTGTCTCAGAGAAAAGGTGCTGGTGGCTTGGTCAAATCTGTTGTCCTGCATCCTGAACATAGGGAGAATTCTTAACCTCTCATGGCAATTGAGTCCAAGTAAGTTGCAGCTTATCTCAGGATTTTCCCAGTTTAAGAGGCTTAAGGAGCAACCCACAAGCAGAACAAAGCATCTTTTAAATCTAAACATGTAAACCAGGTGGCATCTGGAGGTGGCAGTCCAAGAAGGATATGTGGGTTGGGAACCAGAGAGTGCAAGGTGATGGCTGTACTGTTGATGTGACAGAGATCTTGTGTTGACTGGTAATTCCCATTGGGCATTTTTACCAGGAGGAGAGGAGTGTTCCAAGGTGACTAATAGTCTATCAGGATTCTAAACTGCCTTAGGTGGCTGAGATGTGGTTGGATGTCTGTGTGCTTCCAGTGACATAGGCTATTATCAATGGGGGTCAAAGAGTTCAATCACTGTGGGAACATGATTGGTGGTCAGGCCTGGAGGAGAGTCTTTGGCTCATACCTCTGGAAGGAGAGTTTTCAGAATTTTAGGATTGCAGTTATTTGTCTCAGGCTGATGCAGGCATCATCTTCTTCTTGGGGAACAGTCAGAGTTGAAAGTGCAGGGTTAAACTAGAGGAAGGCTGACCGGCTTGATGTGAAAGGGCCGGTTGCTTCTAACTTGAAGAGGAGCTCTCTTCCCAGAAGCTGTATGGGAACTGGCTTATACAGGAATTTGTGTTTAGTGTGATGTCTTCCCAGGGTGCAAGTTTGTGTCGAGAAGAAGGGGCAAGAGGCAAGAGTCCTAGTTGCCCTGGTGACGGTAACTTTCTTCTGACAGAGGAGACTTTTGAAGGCAGAGAATTCTGTTCCTTTGTCTACCAGGAAAAATGGAGCCTTGTCTGGCCTAGTCTGAGCCTATCAGACCGCTGAAAGTATTGTCATCTGATCCAGGTTAAAGCTTTTGAGAGTCCTTATCTTTTAGTCTGAATGAGTGTTTAGGTTTTAGTGTCCATAGCCCTTATAATTCACATATTGATCTTTGGCCAGAGGATATGGTCATCTTTCAGAAAAGCCCTTTATCCTGCAGTCAGGGACTGTGGGTTTTGACTAGTTAGTTCCCATCTCTAACTTCCTATGTGAGTGTTGTGTACCCTTGAACAACGGTGCAAAAGACAAAGGGTGAGTGACCCTCAGAGAGAGACCATTCAGATGCCTGCCTGGCTGTGCCCCTTGCGGGGACTTAGGCACGACTTAGCTAAGGAGGGTTTGAGGCCTCTGCTGTGCCAAATGTCGACTGCCATGGAACTGCAGGTGAGGGCCCAGTCAGCCACCACGTCAGTGCTTCCCAGTCTTGGTGCACAGACGGAGCAGCCTATCGCTTATGCTGTCTTTTCCAGTCACTCACACCCTCGTTCAGTGGGTGCTCAGAGGTTAAACATTCCAACCGCCTTCCCTCAAGGGTGGTCTTGACTAGCAAGAGGTGATCAGTCTCTCCTGCTCTAGCGGAGAAGGACTGACAGACGAACTGGAGTGCCCCCTAGGGGTCTTACCAGAATCAGGCAGGCAGGCCGACAGACTGTGTCCTCCTCTGTTTTGGGTCCAATGTGAGCCACTCAGTGGGAAGCCAAGAATCCTCCTCCAGACCGCCAAAGAGCCTCGAGAAATGTTGAGGGTGTGCTTTCCCATCAGGACTTGGAGAGGTCCTTGTTCCATCTGTGAGGGCCATGACCAATGACCAAAGAGGTCAGCAGGTCCATCTTCCAAGGCACTGCACCACATGCAATGGCAAGCAGATACACCAAAATGACACCCAGATTTATTTTGCATTGATGGGCACTGATCAGGATCATTCCCAAAATATCAGGCCCCAAAAGGAGGAAGAGAGGGAGGGAGGGAGGTTTCTATGGAGTTGAAAGGGGAAGTACAGAGGTAGAGTACTTGGCCGTCTTTGACTGGTTCTTACAATATGCATCACAGTGACCAACTATGTATCACAGTGACCAGCTGTTTCTAAGAGACAGAAGTAACAGGAACTTATAACAGGAACTGTTACCTGGGCAACTAACAAACTGGTTGTTGGGGCATTTTCTACTACAGTATTATTTCTTTGTTTCTGTCTCATATGTGTATAGGTATATATATGTGTGTGTGTGTGTGTGTGTGTGTTTATCAGAAAACCTGTTATGACACAAAAAATGTTAATTTTCTAAAACATCCTCCCCAGATTTCCATAGTCCAGCAAATATTGCTCTGGCAGATGTTGCTTCTTCCAGTCCAACAGAGAACAATAAATATGTACAGAACCCAGTAACCTCTAGGAGCTCGAATAAATCTCTAGGTATTTTCCTCATGTACTTTCACAGATTTTTTTTAAAAAGAAAATTCCATCTTTACACTATGTCTCGGTTACTTATCTCTTGTTAAGACAAAATCCCTAATGCCCAAAGTTAAGGAAGGAAATATTTATTTAACTCACAGTTTGTGGAGATTTCAGTCCATAATCAGCTGGCTGCAAGGCAGGGTGGCACATGGCAGAGGGCAACAGTTCAAGGCAGCAGAAGACAGCAAAAGCAATGAGAGCAAGAGCAGGAGGGGAGCAAGCCTCTTTTCCTCCCTTATATTGTTATCAGGCTACCCCACCCCAGGCAGGTGTAGCACTCAGACCATCTCAGTGCCCTCCTCTTGCACAGGATGAGGATTTACAAAGTGAGGACCCCTTGCTGAGTCGCTTAAACTTGTAAACTTCTCAAGTTGACATAATGTATCAACCATTACACACCAAATCTGAAAAGTGTGTGAGAATTTGTCATGGGTAAAGTAGAAAGGCGCTACTGTCCTGTGGCCACTCCCTCAGACAGATGTTGTTCCTATTTTGTCTTCTTTAATCCCTACATCATGCCCGCAGCCTGTTTTGTGATTATTGTCCTCACTTTATAGACACCGAGGACTGTGCAAGTTGGGTTGCTTTTCCAGCAACGATTAGGATTATCAGGACTCTAACAGGAGACCACCTTTTGTGTGCGGTGCTGAGCGCTGAACCCAGGGCCTAGTGAGTGCTCGGCAGGCACTGTGCCTCTGAGCCCTTCCTTAGCCCTGGAGACACCTTCCCTCCAGAGCCTTGGCTCTGTGGAGATGGCAGAGAAGGTGGGGTGGGTTCTGCAGGAACACAGCTTCCTTCTTTCCCTGCCTATTTGCTCAGGGATGAACGCCTCTGCTTTCCACCTAAACTGCCCGGACACGAGTTGCTTCTCATCTGCATCGCTCTGGTAAGAATCACGTAAAAGGAATCTCGGACTCCCTGCGCATTTGAACTTTATGCCATTTAATGGCTGTCACCCTTCTCCCCCAGAAGGGGGTGCCTTTCAACAATGGAAGGTGTGTCCCCAAGATGTAATTTATCTCTTAGTTTATAAAGCACTTTAAGGTCTTTAGGGATAGCAAAGGCTGTGTAAATATGCTATTTATTATTCATCAGCCTTATCCTCTTAATGGTCCCCTCTATAGATCTGAATCAATTGAGAGGCATCAGGTTGCAAGAGGTGGCACACAACATCCTTTCCCTTTCCCTTTCCTTGTGAAAAGTGCCCTCCCTCCCTACGTGCTCCTCCTAGGCAGTGTTCCAGGGAGCACTGACCTGTATTGCTGATGAGACCCCTGCAGCCAGCTCTGTTCATCACAAACGTGTTCCAAGCACTGGGACCCTCAATTCACCGGTCAGTAGGGGAGAGCACTGGTCTAGCAAGTGGAGCATTTTTGTTCTAAACTTCTGGAGTTGCTGCACATCACATATTGCTCCTACTTTGTGCCTTACTGAATGCAAAGAAATTTTCCTGAAGATTCGATTTTATAATTGATTTTGAAAATATTAAAAAGCTCATTTGCAAAAATGTATAAAACAAAAACCCACATAGACTATTCAAGAAAAATAAGTATCACCGGTAGTCCTTAGGCACAGAAATAATAACTGCTCTAGAATTTTAATTTCTTTCTAGCCTTTTTCACACACACACACATGCATACAGATTTTGACATTAACCTCCGTGCTTTTCTCATTTAACATTTGCTATTTCATGAGTGCTTTCCGGTGTCAGGAAATGTTTCCTTAATGACTTCAGTAGCTTCACAGGGAAGCTCACAGCTGGTCTTGGTCTGGAAGTCTCGGTCGTGCAATGTCTTGGAGTCAGCATCCAGAGTATAAATTTCCACTGGGCATGTAAAAGGCCTAGGTGACCCGGAAGTGTTAGAAAAACGCAGACTGTAAGTTGAGCGTACTTTAATACACCATGTAACAAACCACTTCTCATACTAATGAAGTTCTTTGTCCTCTGTCACTAGGATGAAAAAATCCTAGTTAATTCAGATTTTCGTTGAGGTCTGGCAGCGTGTGACTGATGGCACACGGGGCAAGAAGCAGGCAATGACGTCAAGGCGCAGAACCGCGCTAGTTCACAAATCTTTCCAGTTGGTTCCCGGGCGGGGTGGTGGGGGTCCCCCTGCTGCCGGGATCCCCGTACACACTCCCGAGGGACCTGCTCCTGGACGAGCGAGCCCTGCAGCACTTCTGTTGCCGTTCTCGCCGAGACTCATCAGGGTCACGCTTACGAACCCACGGGCGACATTCTTTTCGGAGGCACAGATCAGGACAGGCCAGTCGGTAAGGCAAATAAAGCCGAAGTAGCTCACGACACACGAACCCCACGAGCCCCGAGGGCGAAGCCAAGCAGGGCAGAGTTCAGAGTCCTGGGCAGCAAAGGCCAAATGTCCCCTGACCCTGTCTTGTGGCTGTCGCTCACGGGCTCCTCTCCGTGGGGACAGGAGGCGTGTGCTGTCACCAGGACTCGCTTCTGTCCCAAGTCCCGGCAGCCACCGAGGCCGTGCAAATCGCTTGTCCCTGGGGCCTCCCCAGCTCAGCCCCGCCTGCCCCAGGCCCCCGTTGCGCGCACCTGGGTGGCCGCAGCGCCGTCCATGGTCCCGGAGGGCGCGGGACCCTCGGGAAGCAAATCACGGCGCCCCTCGCCCGGGGGCCTCGCCGACCTCCCGCCTGGGAAGAGGGGACGGGCCCGGCCCCAGCGCCCGAATCCCCGCTCCAGGTCTGTTGGCAGCTCTGGCTCCTTCTAACGAGCCCGGGTCTCCTTATTCGCCCGCGGCCGCCGCCCTGGGAGGGGAAGCGGCCCGCGCAGGCTCCCTGTCCCCGCGCTGCTGCCCCTGCTGCTGCGCGACGCTCACGGAACAAAGGCGACGAGGCGTTCTCTTCATCTATTAGTATTTTTTCTGTTTATGAATTTAAGACCCATTTTCTCCCAGAAGGAGGCATGGATGGCAACACACAGCTCTCCATTCCCTCCTGTGCCCCGCGAGACGCAGGCGCTGGTGTGGACTCTTCGGGGTGCAGGGAGCTGGGGAGAGCCCCCAGGCGTCTTCCCTCCGCCGCTCCGGCAGACCCACCATCCAGGCTTAACTCCCATGCCTTCTTCCAAATGTGGTGGAAATTGTCCTATTTTCCGAAAGCCTGGCTTAATACCTTTGGCCATGACCAGCAATCTTCTTGAAACATTTCCCATGTGTGCTGTAGACACCTCGCCGTCAACAGCGGCAAGGATTTTTTTTTTTTTTTTTTTTTTTTTCTGAAAATGCCTCTTGGATATTTTTGAATAAGCATCATGTGAAACAGAAAACCAAGGAATCTGATCTCAACTTCTTATATTAAATATCATCTCAAATTGTCAAGAGAACAAGTATCAAGAATATCAGAAAATTTAAGAGTAAAATATTTAAAAACCACACAGCAAGAATTTTTAAAAGTACAGTATATCCTTTTAGAAGTACAGTATATCAGTCAGGTGTGGTGGCCCCTACCTGTAATCTTATCACGCTGGGAGGCTGAGGCAGGAGGATGGGAAGTTAGAGCCCATCCTGGGCAACTTAAGTGACTTAGTGAGACCTTATTTCAATTAGTCAATCAATCAATCAGTCAACTGAGGATGTGGCTCATTGTGGAGGCCTTGAGTTCAATTCCTAGTACAAAATAAATAAATAGGATATACTCCCCCCCATTTTTAATGATTAAATAATTCTGTGGAAAAATTTGTAAATGTAAAAAAGTAATAACGGGTTAGTAATTCACATTCCTACTACCCAAGAAAATAATGTTGACATCGAGGAATCCTTTTCTGTTTAGGTATTAAGTATACCTGTGTGCAAATAAATAAATATTTCATACGTACCCTGTTTTTCTTGACTTACTGTCTGAATTTTCTCATTCTAATATCCTCTTAAAGCATCATTTTTAATGCTGGCATAAGTGTGTCTCTGAGAATACGCCCTCTCTCATGTAACCGTGCTTGTAGGGTAGGGACTTGCGCTGTTTCCAGCTCCTCTCAGTCCCGGGCCGCCCCCGCAAGTGTTCCGCACGAAGCACTCGGAGCCCTAACTGTCCCTTTAGGTTGCCTGCATGGAAGGCGCTGAGGATGTGGTTTCCGGCATCGGTCTGCACAGAGCTTTACTAGCAGGGATCGTTGTTACTTTTTCAATCGTTTAAGTCATTTGATAGGTGGGAATGACATCTCGCTTTGGTTTAATTTACGGTTTCAATGATTAGCAGAGTTCTCTATTGTTAATGAAACATTTACAGTTTTCCTTGTGTAAAGAAATTGTCTATGCTCTGTGTAAATTTTCTACTAAGGTATCAGTGGGGTTTATTTAGATTTGATTGTACTTTGTTTTTATGGATTTACAGGTATATTAAACTTTCATCATTTATATCACAAATATTTTCTCATTTTCTAATTTGCCCTTTAGTTTTCTTTGATCGTTTTTGAAATTCAGCATCTCATGGGGCCACATTTAATCAAAGTTTTAATCTGTTGCTTCTTTCCTTACCTTTTATGCCTAGAAAATCATTTCTATCCTCAGTATGGAGTCAGCATTCTATTTCTTCACTTTAAAAAAAAAAAAATATTGGGAACGGTGCCCAGGGCACCTGCTTGTTAAGCAAGTGCTCTGCTGTGGAGACGCAGCCCTGTGCCTTTCCTTGCTCCTGTTTTGCAGTTCTGGGGCTTGAACCCAGGGCCTTTGCACTGAACTACATCTCTAGCCCTGTTTATTTTTTATTTTGGAGCAGGATCTCACTAAGTTGCTAAATTTCCCGGGCTGGGCTCAAACTTGCCTTCCTTCTGCCTCCTACTGTAAGTTCTCTTGTGCATTTGGGACTTATTTTTTTTTATGACATAAGTAAGGAGGATTCTCCCCCAAATAGTTAGCCATTTTCTCTTTTTTTCTTTTTTTTCCTTGAGGCAGGTTCTCTCTATGTAGTATGTAACCCAGGGCTTCAAGCTTTCAGCCCTCCTGCCTCAGCGTCCTGAGTGCCAGGATTACATGTGTGCACCACCACACTCAGCTCATCTCCAAAGTAACACAGTATTTGTTTCCTGGGAGGCTGAGGCAGGAGGACTGAAAGTTCAAACCCAGCCTGGGTAACGTAGCAATTTCCCAAGATTCTGTCTTTAAATGAGAAGTAAAGAAAGAGACATGGAATGTAGCTCAGTGTGAAAATTTTGAGGCCAATCTCCAGAACCAGCAAAAAGAAAAAAAAAAAAAAGGAATTGTCTCATACTTCACTTCTTTCATTGATTTGTGACTTAAAACAGATATAATTTCCTAATATATTATGTTTGGGGACCATTTTAGATCAATATCTTATATTCTACTGATCTACTTATTTATTCTCATGTCGTTACCACATTGTTTTGACAGGGTGGTGGTACACACCTGTAATCCCAGTACTGGGGAGGCTGAGACAGGAAGATCACTGCAAGCTCAAGGCCAACCTGGGCTACATAGTGAGTTCAAGGTCAGCCTGAACTACATAGTGAGACCTTGTCTCAAAAAAACAAACCAAAACAAAACAAAACACATTGTTTTAATGTGTCTTTAAATTGGTTTTGATATTTAGTAAGACAAATCCTCCTTCACTATGTCAAAATTTCTTAACTGTTCTCCATTTTATTATTTCATATAAATGTTAAAATAATGTTGAATTCTTTTGTTTGTGTATTTTGAGATAGGGTTTTGCTGTGTAGTTCAAACTGGCCTTGAATTCACCTTGTAGCCCATCCTCCTGTGCAAATCCTCCTGCCTCAGCCTCCCTAGTGGGGATTACAGGTATGTGCCACCACACCCAACTCAAAAATAATGTTGGATTTGAAAATTTTGAATTGTATTTGAATTTCAAATTCGTGGGAATACAATGTTCTCGCGTGAATTTTCTTTATTCTTTTCTCAGGTGTGTCGCTAACTCAAAGTGACCTAGAGAAGGGCCCTAAAGGCTCTCCCGGATGACAGAGGAGGACTAGAAGCAGATCACCGCTCTCCTGGGCGACCCTACTGAGTAATACTAACGCTTGTCAGAACAATTAGAAAGGGGCCTTAAAGCCTCCTGAAGAGTGGCCCGGGTAGGCGACCCTGGATGTGGAAGTTGCACGCACGCGCGGGTGGAGTGGGGCAGCCAACGGTGAGTGCTCGGCAGGCACCCAGGGCAGGCCAGTAGCAGAGGTGGCGCCTCGCACGGTGTGAGCCCAGCCAAGGGTGCTGTGCTCTACCTCTCTGCCCTGCGGTTGCTGTGTCGCTGAGGCCGAGTCAGCCCAACTCGCTGAGCCGAGTCAGGATCAGACAGCGGGCATCTTAAAAACAGACGGCTGAAGAGCAGACTCAGCTTCGTTCCCAAACGCGCAGTCGCACAGGCAGCAGGACACACCGGTGCAAATCTACGCCCCGGGCGCACATGCTTCTACTGGGCCAAGTCAGTTTCATCGGAAACCTAAGAAAAGTAAAGAGAGGAATAAATGCCTTCCAAGGGTTTTAAGAAGTCTGGGTTCATAAAGACAGTTCGGGGATGGTGTGAACTGACTCTAAAAGTAGATCTCACCCCCTCTGTTCCAGTGCACGCGTTATTTCCCAGTCACAGGCTCCTGGGCCAAGGGCAGAGACTCTGCCCACTGAGCCGCGGAGGATCCGGTTCCTCCCGAGGGAAAGCAGGGTCCTGCGTGAGCCTCCAACAGCCGGGCCCGGGCGGACCTGATGTTTCCACGGCCGCATGGAGCTGCGAAGAAGGCTGGCGATGCGGTCCCCAGGAGCGCCCGGGAGGAGGGGACACAGCGCTGGGCCGGCGCTTGTCTGTCTGCTCGGTCCTGAGTGCTTGTTGAACAGCTGTTGTAGCTGGGCGTGGTGGCACATGCCTGTAATCCCAGC
>NW_004955406.1:36615611-36685989 GCF_000276665.1 Chinchilla lanigera | reverse complement strand
AAAAAAAAAAAAAAAAAAAAAAAGAACAGCTGTTGTGCCGAGCTAAGGGGACAGCAAGGACATCTGCCTTTTGGAGAGGATCGCCGGCATCCTCACCCTCACAGCATCCTTGTGAGGACCACAGAGGGTAGGACACATTAGGCCCTGTTGTGCTTTGTGTAAGTGTGGTGAGCACATAGTAGGTGTGCAGCATTGGTTTCTATTACTGTGGAGGCACAGAATGCACAGCCTGTGTGCTCTCCTGCCAGATTTCCAGATGCTAGATGTGTGAGCTTCTCTTTCCATTGTTTACAAATTAAATAGCTTGATCTTCTACCTATACATCATTCCTCTAAATGTTAAAAATACTTCATCCCTCAGTTCAAGTAGTTTATAGTTTTCATTATGGCTCATTTGTATTTTTAAGACTGAGGAAAGAAAACGATCATTTGTGGGCCTAGGAGCTATTGTCAGTAAAATCGGCGATGGTGAAAGGAGGCTCATAGATTTGCTCAATCCAACTTCGGATTTGAGGGACAAAGAGAGCGCGTTATCCTTCGCAGTGCTCATTTCGGCCACTAGATGGCAGCGTCTCCCAGGGATATGGTGACCTCTGGGGTCCTAAAAGGTCTATTTGTTCTTGGACTTCAAATCCAAACTGCAGAACTACAGAGACAGAAGGAGCGGTATAAAAATATCATTTTTTTGTTCTTAATCTTGTGAAAAGAAATATCTCTAAACACTGTGAAAATGTTCTCTTGTGACACTTTATATCCATTTTTTATACCTAGAGGCCAACAGAAATAATGCACTTATTATATTTTGTGAACACTGAATGTACACGCCTGAGAATGGGAAGGTTTTCTGAGTCGTTTTCTGAGTGCCCTTTGAGCCTGGCTTCTACTCTCAGCTTCTCACACACATTTGGCAGCTGAACTTGGTCGAGCAAGCTGATATAAATTCTCTTTTTTTTCCCCTGATGAAAAAAAATTGACTGAGACATTCATTCAGAGACATCAGAGACTGTGAAAACCAATGGGGCATTTCTGGCAGTTTTTATCCAAAGGTGATCATAAGATTGTCCAGCCTCAAACAGAGACCGGGCAATGTTTTGTGGGTTATTTAGTTTTAACTTGTATTTACATGGTGTTTTCAGGGAACCAAATATTAGATGGCAATTACATGGGCATATATGGTGATGATGCCTTAGAAGAAAACTTCATTCTTAATCATACTGATCACAGAAACTTCCACAAACTGAGGTGCTCTAAGGGCTTTGCATGTATTCCTTCATTTAATTCTCCTGGATTTATACCTCGCCAGGTATAAAAGATTCAGTACTTGCTCCTGCAGGTGGGGAAATCCAGGCAGAGAGGTGTTAAGTGCTCTCTACAAAGTTACAAAGTTAAAGAGCTAGTAAGTAGTAGATTTAGGGTGTGAGGTTACATCTCTCTGACCCCAAAGGCAATTTTTAAATACTGCTTATTTTAAAAATATGTCATAGTGTATTTCTTTCTTAAATTCTAGGATTGGGCCATAGCATCTCATTTCCTTTATGGGGTGTTTATTCTTACAAGACTGCCCTTCTTAACTCCTCATTTAATACCCTACCATTCCTCCCCCAAGTAAAAAAATCTGCATTCACCAAGGAATCTAGCTGATACTTTAAAAACCTCAACCCCTCCCCTGAAGGAAAGAAAGAACGGTGGACTTGAAGAGGTCTTCCCACAGTTGTGTGGTAGAGCAACTGCCTTTCCGGGGACTGCCTGGCAGAGAGACCCCGTGGCCTGGGGTTAAATTCTCTGAGTCACCACCTGCCCTGCCCTTGGCTTCCCTTTGCTCCTGAGACACCCAGGACCCAACGAGGACAGGGCACAGGTCGCCCGTGATCTGGCACTACCACTCCTGGCTCTGCCAGCTGCCCTTGTCACTTCCCTGTTCCTGTGACACTGACCGCTCAGATTCCCAAATGCACCGTCATGGACTGTAGCTAAGTGTGTACTGAGATATTGATATCATTAGCTGATTGTCTCCCTGCCTCCGCTGTGAACTCCACAGGGCAGCGGCGATGCAGTCTATTTTCTTATTGCTTCAGGAAGAGTGTGTCATAGGCAGCAGGTGCTCAAATTGATTTCTCAGTGAAGAAACTTACCGTGATCATGTTTTCAGAATAGGAAAAAAGTCATATGTCCCAGAAAGGGGTTTTTTTCTGACATGTTCGCTTATGTATATAAAGTCAGATAAAAATAAAATATTTCATCTTTTTACAATTAAGCTTAAGAAATCAACCTAATCAAGACATTTTTGATAACTGAAATCAGGACTGTGGGGAAAACAGGCTGCTGCCCTGACAGGGGTGCTGTCACCTGGGGAGTGACAGCGCAGAGACACGGGGATGGCTAGCCCAGGCTGCGGCGGAAGTGAAACCAGAACGCTGTTTTAAGTATTCAGAGGGGTGAGGTGACTGTCAAAGAAAGACCCTGGTGGAGGAAGGAGGACAGGTGGCTGTGGTGGCGACGGATGGGTGGGTGCTCTTTGCTAAGTCAGCAAGGAGAGCTCTGGCCTCTCCGCCCCTCCCAGCCCGAGACTGACCTCAGCTTTGTTACAGGTAGAATCTCCACAGAGATCCCGGCACCTATCTTCTCTTGCAAATCCCCAGCTCCAAGTTCTGTACTAAATCTCAGCTTTCATGAAGAACAGCTTTTGGCGTTTCAGCAATCGTTCTGGGGCCTCCTCTGACCGCTGTCAGGTTTGTGGGTTTTCTTCTTGTGTGTGTGATGGAAAAATTCCCCTGTGAGCCTGTGGAAAAGCATTAATGTTACTACAAAAAGGGGCTCTCGCTCCAGCCTATAGGATTATGCAAGCTTTCAAAAGTGAAGCCCATCACAGAGGTGAGGGTCAGGCAGGTAATTGCGCACGGAGCTTGGGTCTGACATTGGTCTTTGTTCTGTCCTATTAGGAGAGGGTAACAGCCTGGGCACGAGGAGGCTGCAGACAGCAGCGTGATACATAAAACACGTTTACGACGGCTACACTGCAGAGCTTATCGGCTGCTTGTGAGATCCAGGAGCAGGAGTGGTTTTGAGCTATACCTGAGGGTTACAGGCAGGTCCCAAAGGGCTATGGGTATTGCTAACGGGATCTCCCTTCACTTGAACACTACTTAGAACTCTTTCTCCTTCCACAGCTCCTTACCTCCCTCTGGCTCATCTGTCTTCACCAAAGCTGAGAAAAAAAAGATATTGAAATGTATTTTATCTGTCTTTGTCCCCACTTCCATCTTTTTTTCCCTGTGATCCTCAAAACTTGTTTTTTGAAATTTCAGCAGAAGAATTTTACTTCACATTTGAACATTCCTGCTATTAGATTGTGCGAGGCATAAGTACAGCCCCGGGGACACACCGTCGCTAGCTGGGAGCCGCCTGTTTTATACCAGAGCCTTTCCCCTCTTCTGCATCCCTGCTTGGTAGCAAAACTGCCCCTCTGTTGCCCAGGTCCTATCCAGCAGCACCTGCAGAGAAACTGCCCTCTTGTCTCTTGGTGTGAGACTCACTTCACCTCCTACCTCTGTTTTTATGTCCCTGAATTCCCGCATCTTTTGGGCTTATATTTAATAGACCTGTGTTTGTGTAAATCAATACCTATAAACCGTTCACTTGAGAGCAGAGAGCTGATATTTTTTATGGCTCAAAGGATAGTAAAAGCAGCCTCCACATAGGGCGACCGCAAGTTTTGTAATTGAGTTATTAAGCTCTTCGTGGAGCCATCCCTGTCCTGACCTATTTCACATCTCTAGTAGCTTGTAATTTCTTCAGTGGGAAAAGAGCTAAGAGACAGGCCAGCTCAGTCTTGAAACACCCTGGAATCTCAAGTACATTTGTGGGTGGGGAAGTTAGCTCTGCCCTGGGTTCCCTGCAAAGGCAAGAATGGGCTGTGCTCCGCACGGGGTGAATTAAATCCCTTCCACCCAAATTTGCCTCTTGCTACATCAGTTTATTTAACATTGCTTTGTTCCTGTAGTTCTTTCTGAATTCACCCTTCTATAGCAGGAGATAGGAAGTAATAGCCCTTGGGACAAATCTGGTCTACCGCTTGGTGTTACATGACTCAAAAGCGAAGAATGGTTTTTACATTTTTAAATGGCTTAAACATATTAACAATACTGTTTCATGATGTGAAATTCAAATTTTAATGTCCCTAAATAAAATCTTTTGAGGACACAGCTACACTTACTTATGGCTTGTCTGTGACTGCTTTTGAGCAGCGGTGGTAGAAGTCAGCAGTTGCCATAGGAGATACGCGCCTTGCAAAGCCTGAAATCCTTAGCACTTGCCTGGCCTTTGCAGAACAAGTTTGTAGATTCAGTTCTATACGAAAATGCTGCCTCTTTGTAAGGCAGTTCTCAAAATGCAAGTTCCCAGATGGTGTTGCAGCCCTTTCATCTTCGGAGGGTGCCATTTCTGATGGCCCCTTCTGAGTGAACCCTGTCTAATTTTATCCCAAGAATTCTTCAGGGTAGGCAATTGCCCCTTCAAAAAATACTGTTCAAGGAGTATTTTTTCCTAAATGTTACTTTTCAATAGGGACACAACCCTTTATTTGAAGAAACTCTAAGTCAGTGTTTCTCCACCGTGCTTGTACTTTTTATTCCCCAAAGGAGACTTAAAAACTCCCCACGGCTGGGTCTCAGCCCAGACGCACTAACTCAGAATGAAGTCCAACATCAAAAGTTCTTGCAGTTCCCCAGGTGACTCCAGTGCGTGATCGAGGTTGACGACCACTGAGAAATTTCACCTTGTGTGTGTGTGGGGGTGGCAGTTTTCAAACTGGGATTTTAATTGGTGTAGCCAATTGTAAATTCAATTCTTTTTTACACATACTTGTTGAACACCTGCCTACCAAATTGTAATTGCTCTGGAAGCTTATCTCAAAAAGGGAGGAACATCTGGGTAGCCACTGCACTCCAGCAGGACAGATCATTAACAATGGACCAAGTGTTCCCCATTTGTCCATAGAGATAAGCATCTAAGTCCTTATTCTTGCAGAATTAGGTGTGTAGATATGCTGAAACTAAAAAATATTCATAAATATAACATTGGCCTTAGTACCATCTCATGATTCTTTTAGAAATGGTTATGTTTATATCAACTAAAAATTGAGTCAGAGAGAGCCCTGGTGTTGTCACTTTAGAGCTCAGACCCTCCCACATAGCAGCTAAACAATTTTGAGCATGCTCTTTCACTTCTGTTAGACTCATTTCCCGCTTCTATAGAACGGGATCATTATAAGCTGACATCATGGTTTTGGGTAAGGCTAAATGAGATAACTTACATAGAAGCTGTCTTATGACCATAGAGTTCTGTTTACTGATTTCACATATTTTATTGGGGTTTCTACTGAATTGAAAGAGATAGCAATGAAGAAACAAGTGAACTATAAGTAGATGCCCATGGTGGAAACTCCCAAAAGAAAAATAAAGCAGGGCCAGAGTTGAAAATCATGAGAGTGGAGCTGAGGATGTTGTTTCAAATTTGGTGGTTGGAGAATACTCACCAAGGAGACCCAGTGACTGGGAGACTTGCAGCATTGATAAGAAATAATAATGTACCTGATATGATTCCCTAAAGGTGTGCGGGAAGATAAAGACTGAATCACCGAAAACTTTGCATCTACTCCCCTCCTTTGACTCCAAAATTATAGAGCCACTAATCTGGACTGGGTGGAACTTTAAACTATCTGTAGATGACTTGTGGCATCAAAGAATGGGGGTTCAGCAGAAAGGACTCCCTGCTTTTCAGAAGCATAGTGAGATGAGGACCCCTCAAAATATCTTGTAGAAAATGAGTCAAGAACATGGAAATTCATAGAGTTCATAGAGTTGGCTAGTGAACATGTAGAAAATCTACTAATGACCCAGGGAAGGCAGGTTAAAACAAGACAGTATTTTTAAAAAATGTTTTTGGATCAGAAACTGTCACAAACTGCTGTGGGAGGATGAACTGACATCTCCTTTTCAGAGGACGATTTTTGTCAGCACCTAGCAAAATTTAGAATGAAGGCGCATTTGTATCCACAAAGTCCATTTTTAGAAATCTTTCTTTCTCTAGAACATAATCACAAGTAAGTACATAGGAACATATGTACACATTTATTAAAATGGTAAAAATAGCATAGATAACCTAAATATGTAACAGACACTTCATAAATATTTATTGAATAAATAAGTGAGTGTATGAATGCCTGGAATAGTGTAAGGCCGTTGCTGAATAATTAAGCCGAGTCTGCAGGCACAGACAGAAGGGTGACTATATTAGCAAGTACTAACGTGCACTGGAGAACAGTACTAACACAGATAGCATGAAGTACATGCACATATATACGTGGGGGAAGTATCTGGAAAGAGGCTCACCAGCCTGCTTGGTCTTACTGTGTGAATAACAGCAAAGTGCATTTGATTATAGAGTCGCCTTGTACTCTGCAGAATGAAAGATTAAGAAGGTAGTAAAGGAAGGTTTATGCCTTTTCCTTATATATTTCATATTGATAGAAATGTTTGCAATTATCACACACAGCTTAGGTAGGTTTTAAAATTTTAAACAATTGCCTATTTTTTTTTCTTCTTTTGTTTTTTTTCCAGTACCAGAAATCAAACTCATGACCTCGCCCTTGCCAGGCAGGTGCTGTGCCACTGAGCTAAATCCCCAGCCCCACAATTGTCTATTTTGAAGAACCTTTTAGGAACATGTGCGTTTGAACTGGGCAAAGCATTTCTTTCCCCATTAGCAGCCCTTTCCTAAATACTGGGACTAGCCAAAAGCAGAAAGCAGCTACTCAGTGCCAGTAACTTTATGTTTATCAGTTCATTTAATCTTGCTAGATGAGCAAATGGAAGCTTTCAGAAGTTAAATAACTTGCCATAAGTCATGCGGCTGCATTTATAGCCCTGTGTGCTTTCACAGACCCTGTCCCTCTTGTTGCTGACCAGTGGCCATGGATGGGGTAAGGATGCTGAGAACTGCACCCAGCAGGAGGAATGGAGGATCTGAGCACATAGTGGGGCCCTCAAAGTCACTGAGGAGCGATGCTGAAGGCAGAAATATACCTAATGCATGTTGGCTTTCCCACATTTTTCTTATGACTAATCTACATGTAAATAAAAATTAAGATACGAGCCACTGTGCATGGTGGCCTATGTCTGCAGTCTCAGCACCCTGGGAGAGGAGAAAGCATCACAAGTCCAAGCCCAGCTGTCCTGAAAATAGAACACATGCCAGTTCATAAAGCCTGCTTAAATAAACACAAAATAACTTAAATCATCCCATGTATACTGTTAGGTCATAGTGCACTGAAACTAGAAATCACGGCAAAAGAAACCACAGAAATTGTAATAACACACAGAGACTAACAAAACACTCTGAACACTCAATGGGTCACAGAAAAAAATCAAGGAAGAAGTTAAACAATCCCTAGAATCAAATGAAAATGCCAGTACACCACTTCGGAACCCAGAGGACACAATGAAAGCAGGCCTAAGAGGGAAATTTATTGCTGTGAATGCTCACATTGGAAAAGCAGAGTGAGCTCAGATAAGTAACCAAATGATGCACCTCACAGTATTAGAAAAACAAGAGCACTCTAAACCAAAATTACTACAAGGAGAGAAAAAAATAAAGATCACAATAGAAATTAACGAAATTGAGACTAGGAAAAATATAGTCAGTGAGGAGAAGACCTGGTTCTTTGAAAGAATAAACAAAATTGACAAACCCTTAGCCAATCTTTCCAAAAGAAAGAGAAAAGACGCACATGGATGCAATTAGAAATGAAAAGAGCAAAATCACAATGGACACCGCCAGAATCCGAAGATCATTTCTAACTGCTACGAAAAATTGTGCTCCAGCAAATTGGAGATTCCTAGATACATATGAATTACCAAAACTGAACCAAGAAAATATAAAAATGCCAAACAATCTGGTAACAGGCAATAAAATTGGGGTTATAACTTAAAAACCTACCAACTAAGAAAAGCCCAGGATAGTATACATGGGATGCTTTTACCACTGAATCAAATTAGAACTTCAGGAACGATCTAACACCAATGCTACTTGGATTTTTAATGACACTGAAAGGGAAAGAGTACTCCCAAAGTCATTCCTGGAAGCTAGCATTACTCTGATTCCAAAACCAGACAAGGACCGAACCAAAAAAGAACACTACAGATTAATCTCTTTAATTAACATATATGCAAAATTTCTCAACAAGATATTAGCAAACAGAATGCAACAAACTATCAAAAAGATCATGCACCATGGCCAATTAGGCTTCATCTTAGGGGTACCAGGATTGTTCAATGTATAAAAACAATAAATGTAACACACCAAATAAATAGAAGTAAGGACAAAAAGTCACTCAATCTCAACAGACGTAGAAAAAATTTTTGATAATACTCAGCATCCATTCATGATAAAAACCTTGAAGAAAATAGATGTAGAAGGACCTTATCTCAATCTGATTAAAGCCATTTATGATAAACCAATGGCTGACATATATCAGATGGGCTTTTCCTTTAAAATCAGGAATGAGACAAGGGTGTCCACTATCAGCACGCCTGTTTAACATAGTACAGTACTCCTAACTTTAGCCAACGCAATCATGCAAGAGAAAGAAAAGGGCTATTTGTAAGAAAAGAAAAATTAAATTATCACTATTTGCAGATGACACGATCTTTTACACAGAAGACCCCAAAAATCTTACCAGAAGACTCCTAGAATTAATAACCAAATTTGGGGCTGGGGATTTAGCTCAGCGGCACAGCACCTGCCTGGCAAGCTCAAGGTCGTGAGTTCAATTCCTGGTACTGGAAAAACAAAAACAAAAACAAAAACAAAAATAACCAAATTCAGTAATGTGGCAGGATACAAAACCAACACACAAAAATCAACAGTATTCCTGTACACCAACAATTAGTCCACTGAGAAAGAAATTAGGAACACAATATCATTCACAAGAGAATCAAAAAAACCACAAATACTTAGAAATTAACCTAACCAAAGAAGGGAAAGACCTCTACAATGAAAACTACAGTACTCTGAAAAAGGAGACTGAAGAGATGTCAGATAATAGAAAGACATACCCTGTTTCTGTTTAGGGAGAACAAATATTGTCAAAGTGGCTGCGCTTCCAAAGCTGATATATAGATTTAATGCAATCACAATAACATACCAACAGCATTCCTCACATAACTAGGGAAAACAATCCTGAAATTCATATGGAACCACAAGAGACCCAGTATAGTCAAAGAAATCCTGGGCAAAAAGAGCAAAGCACGAAGCATCACCATGAGGATTTCAAGTTATGTTACAAAGCTACAGTGGAAAAAACAGCATGGTGCTGTCACAAAGACAGACACTTGAATCAGCAGACTAGATGGAAGGATCTAGAAGCAACCCCATATACATTTGACCACCTGCTTGTTGACAAAGGGAGCAAAAGCATGCATTGGAGGAAAGATAGCCTCTTTAGCAAATAGTGCTGGGAGAACTGGCTATCCACATGCAGAAGATTGAATCTAGACCCACATCTTTTACCATTTTCTAAACTAACATCAAAATGGATCAAAGATCTGAATGTTAAAACAGAAACGCTTAACCTGCTGGAAGATAAAATGGGTAAATCTCTTGAAGTATTAGGCATAGGAGAACTTTCTGGATAGAACCCCATGGCACAAGAAAGAGCACCAAGAATCACCAAATAGGGTTATATGAAATTTAAAAAGCTGCACAGCAAAAGAAATAACCAACAGAGTGAAGAGACAGCCTCCAAAATAGGAAGAAAAATTTTGTCAGCTGCACCTCTGAGGACAGTTAGCTAAAATAGAAAAGAACTCAGAAGAATTAGGCCCCCCAAATAAAAGATCCAATCAAAAATGAGCAAGTGAAATGAACAGAGACTTCTCAAAAGAAAAATAACAAATGGCCAATAAATACATGAAAAATGTTCAACATCACTGGCCATTAGAAAAACCCAAACTAAAACAACACAGATTCTATCTTACTCCAGAAGGAATGGCTTCCATCAAGAAATTAAATAATAACAAATGCTGATGAGGCTACAGGGAAAAAAGAACCCTTCTACATTGTTGGTGGGAATGTAAACTAATACAAACATTGTGGAAATTATTATAAAGATTTCTCAAAAAACTTAAAGTAGAAATTCTATTTGATCCAGCTATTCTACTTCTAGATATCTTGCCAAAAGAGTTAAATGCATCATATTACACTGATACATGCACACCCATGCTTATAGCAGCACAATTCATAATAGCTGAATCTTGCAAGCAGTATACATGACCAACAATAGATAAATGGATAAAGAAAATGTGGTATTTATATACAATGGAGTACTACTTTGCCATAAAGAAGGATAAACTTGAGTCATTCATAGGAAAATGAATGCATCTTGAGACTATAATGCTAAGTGAAATAAATCAGATATATGAGTTTAAATATTGTGTGGTTTCTCTTATATGAAAAGCCCAAAATATAAATTAAATAGCAAAGTAAAAGATAAATCGTAGGAAACAGGGTGATAGATCTTTTGCAAATGAGGAGACCAGGAGATAGAGGGATGTGTGAAGAATTAAGACATGTTATGTACATGTACTAACTACCTACAATATACTGCAAACATGTACTAATAAAAATAAAAATTAAATGATGAAGACAAAGCAAAAAATCAAAGAAACAGAAGAAGTTAAAGCTCAGCCTGAGCAATTTAGCAACTTAGTGAGACCTTTTCTGAATATAGAAAATAAAAAAGGGCTAGGGTTGTTTCTCAGTGCACAGCCTCTGCGTTCAGTCTCCAGTACTGGAAAAAAATTTTTTAAAGTTATGGCTGTAGAAATTTCTGCATCATAATTGAAGAGAACATATGTAAATGCCCAGTAGAGCCACCATTGAGGAGCTGAGACCTTACCCAGGCTCATGGCCACAGAGCCACAGAAATGTGAAAACATCTGTGAACACCAGTTCTGATTGGTGTGGAAACGCTCTCTAGGAAACTGACCATCATGTTCCTCCAGGGCCTGTGCACAAAATTCTACAGAATGATTTCTCACGGAATTGAACGGCAGGACCATGCTGGTCACCCCCAGAAACGGCTACCAGCTCTCCTTTCAGATAATGAAAATGAGTAACCAGTATCACTTTTTTTTCCTCTGGTCACTAAAAAGCCCTGAGGCGAATCTGCGGCTCATTTACTACATCTGTTAACCCTTAGAGGCAGCAAATCCGTCTGCTCTGGATAGTCTCTCCCTGCATTGGCTCATTTTACCTCTACTTCGCTGCCGTGCCTTTTGCCTCTAGAATCAAAGCTGAGGTCCTAACGGTACCCTGCAGGGCTCCCCAAGGCCTAGCTCCTGACCGCCTCACCAGACTCTGCTCCCGTGGGCCAGTCCAGCTCCAACTGGTGTGCTGCACACAGGCACCAAGCTGAGAACTGCTTCAGACTTTGCAGTCTCTCTAGCTACTTCTACTCTGCTTGACTGGCTCCCTTCCATTCCTTCACATCTTGGCAGAAGGCCTAGGACAGGCTTTCCCTGACCTGTCTCTACTCAGCACTACTCTGACAGGGTCACCCCATTCATTTCCTCCAGAGCACTTCAAGCTGCCTGTTTTGATCATGTTTACTTACAGATTGTCTGTCATCATTGGAAGGGTTCAGGACCTGGTCGGTCTTACTCCCCGCCATGCTTTAGGGCCTAAAAAAGGCCTGGAGTAAGCTGTCTCCGACCAGTCAGGCTGCTCTCAGGGAGCACCCGTACATGACGTGGCTCACACAGCAAGCACTTCTCACAGTTCTACAGGCTGGCAAGTTCAAGATCAGGGTGCTGGCAGATTCGTATCTGAGGAAAGCTGTTCCGAGGTTCACAAAGGGCGCCCTAGGATGTGTCCCCACACAGTAGGAGGGGCAAGCCAGCGCTCCTTCATAAGGACACTAATCCCATCCAGGATGCTGCCCCCTCCATGACCCGATCACCTCCCAAAGGCCCCACCTCTTAATCCCACCAGCTTGGGGAATTTAGGGAACCTGACTTCAGACTCTAGCCTAGGCACTGAATGGGTATGTAATGCTTTATGCATACATTTATTTTAGTCTGTTTCATTTTAGGTTTGACAGAAAGTTATAGATATTCAAATCAATACAAACAGTAGCATGACTGCGAGGGAGGGAGCACTTTCCTCCCATTTGCCTGTAGACTACACACCCAAGAATTTTGCTCACTGCAAGAGCACTGCCGTTACAGGTATCTGGCAGGGTAGAAACCACGTTGTAAGTCTCTACATACCACTTACCACATTTTGTTCCTTCCTTTCCCTCCCAAGAGTCCACAGAATATGTTCATGGAAGAGGGCTTACAGGTTTCTCTTCAGCCTTCAGCCTGCACCTGTTTCTCCTGTCTCCAAAACATTAGGCACTCCCCCCAGGTTACCTCTCAGTGTGTTCTTTATTCACCTGTCTCTCACACGCTTGCTGTCTCCAGGTCTGCGAGGGAGGAAGGATGTACACAGTTATTACAAGATGATTCTTTCCTTGCCCAGGACCTAGAGCTGTGTAGATGCTAAAGAAGCATTTGATGATTCACTGGCAGACATACATGTAGGAGTTGGGATCGAAAAAATATAATGAATGTTTAAATTAAAAAGAAATCATTGCAGTAAAAGACATACTGACATTAATCCCCCTCAAAACACACCCCTCACTTCAAACACAGTTATGGCGCGGTCCTTGCCTCTTTCTGGAGCAGCTCTGGAAGTCCTCGTTTGTGAATGCCGTCAGTTGTGCTGCTGTGGCTGCCTTGAAGTCCTGAGCAGATTCAAAATGTTTATCTCGCATGGTGATTTTGCCTTTGGGGAAGAGTCAGAAGTCACACAGCAGCAGCTCCTATGAATAGGTGGGTGGGAACACGCGGCAGTTTTTATTTGACAGAAATTGCGGTGAATGTTTCAAATCAGTTCAGGACACCAAGGCAGCCACGACAGTGCAACTGAATGTACTCAAAAAAGGGAACTTCCAGGTCTGCTTCAGAAAGTGGCAAGGACAATGGCATAGGTGTGATGGGAGGATTGATGGCAGTGTGTCTTTTACTATAATGTATTCCTAACATGGACACAGTCACAGGACATTTTGATCACACAGCATTCCCATCAGTGATGTTATCATTAGGAAAGAAGGCTTATTTAATAGTTCATTAAACACGTACCTTGATGATGTGTCATTTCAGCATGTGTCAGAGGAAGCCCCGGAGTGCATTCATGAAGGGCAGGCTTGTGCCGGGTAGTCTCCTGGAAGCTGGATGAAGAGCATGGCTCAGCCTGCAGGGAGATTGTGCTTGCCTTTGGAAATGCAATATATAAAAAGTTAATTCACAAGGTAACGTATAAAAGGATAGTGGAATTTTAGTGCTAGAAAAATATAATAAGGCTCTAGATGAGATACTGGCAAGATTTCTGTTTTTGTTTTTGTAGAGGCCAAATAGTAAATATGTTAGTTAGGCTTTGGATCCATTTGATCTCTGTTATAGCCACTCCACTCTGTCCCAGGCGGTAGTCTGCCAATCCCTGCTGATGGTGCTACATTTGATAAGGAGAAGCAGGCTGGGATCCTGGGGCCACCAGGCAGCACTGCAGTGGGCGGTGGGATATAGGCCTTGGAGGTGTGACCAGGTTTGGAAAGCAGGAAGGAAGAGGAGCAGACGTCAAAATCAGATGACTGTCGTGAGCAATAGAGCAAAGCTGGATAAATGGGGGGAAAAGGCGAGAAGGAGCGTTGGTGAAGAAAAGAAAAGAATTTGCACTGAGGAAGAGAGGGAGAAACAGAACACCAAGAGGTGGCGGGCCTCTTTGGATAATAGGCCGGTCCTCTGGGCCAGGGCATCTGGCATGGTTTCTCTTGAGCAGCAGAGGGGAGTGAAAACCTGGAACAGTGCTATTTCTATGAAAGATTTTATCACAAAAATTAACGCAATTTCTCATTCTGTTCTGTAGTCCTGCTTAGTAAAAGCAGCAAACGTCACAAATTGCTTACCAGTGCAGAAGGTGAGTGCCTTAGGAAAATGGGCTATTTCTTGCCAGGGTTTGGGGACCTCCGTACGCTCCTGGAGGCCTCTTGCCTCAGTCTGAGGCAGATGGCTGTGAGCAAGGAGACGCATTCTGAGGAGGCTGAGCTGGAGCAGAGAGGTCTTTATAAAGGTCAGTGGGATGTGCCCACTTGGCGGGGCTGTGTGCGGGGGGAACTAAAATTTGAGAGCCCAGAAGCAACTAGACAACTGTTTTCAGAGACAGTGGAGAAGTCGTGAGGGTCTGTCTCTCAAGAGGTAAGAGCTGCTGCAGGTGGTGACATAGGCCTCCACTTGGGAAGAGGATCTCCATGTGCTTGAGGCCAGCCTGAACTATGCAGTGAGACCCTGTCTCAAAAAACCAAACAAAAGAGGTAAGAAGGCCTTGGGTTGACAAAGAAAGATAATTGGACAAGCAAGGTATACACGTACTATAATTTCAAACTTTTAATTAAGATAGCAGTCTAATCATGCTTTGTGTTATAAACTTACACATAGCATATTTTATCAGTTTTCAGATGCATAGTTTAAAAATTTTAACATATCTGGAATCAGGATGCAGAATTGTCAGAATTTGTTCTTTCACAGTGGTACTCAAAATTTTAAAGCGTCTTATTGTGGCAGCTTAGATTTGTTGAAATACAGTGTTTTGTAAGCTTTTTAATGACAAATTACTAATTATACCTCTCTTCAGGACCATCAGTATGATGCTAGGTAAGACGTGGTGGCTCAAACCTGATATCCCAGCACTCTGGGAGGCTGAGGCAGGAGAATCACAAATTTGAGCCCAGTGTGGGCATCTTAGTAACTTAGTGAGATCTTGTCACAGAATAAAAAGGTACTTTAAAAGGTCTGGGGATGTAGCTAAGTATAAAGGCCCTGGGTTCAATACTCAGTATCATTAAAAAACAAAAGAAAGAGAAGAGAAAAGAAAAAAAGATGCTGAAAGCTTCTCTAAGGTGTAAATGAGATCAGAAGGCTTTTGAGTCCAACATGAGGATTTTTGATCCCATACCTTTAAAGAAACACTGGTCACATCAAAACATGAAGCAGCACAGACTAAATTCTTTTCCACAACTTTCCTTTTCCTCCTTTAACTGTTCAAAACAAGGCAAGTTTGTGAGATAGCTTGATTCCCCACCCCCGTGTTAGTTAGCAGAGGCTGCATTACATACAGAATGTAAATAAAGTAGCCCCCTTCTGTGACCTTTGAGATGTAGATTTTGTCAAAATAGGTAGAGATTGTGTTCAGACAATGTCCCTGCTTATATATGGCAATTATTTTATGGTCCACCTTACCCCAAAATTTTCTTAAGCAAAGTATTAAGTAGTTTACAATACTCTAAAATTGGGGAAGATGTCTTGTGGCTGGAAGATGAATCCATAGGCATGAGCTGCAGTCACCATTTTTGTCCACACGTGTGGATGGCTCCCTGGGCTGCAGAGGGTGAGAGATGAAATGCCCGGGGCTGTCCCTCCCTGTACCCTTCCTCTGCCCCGGCACTTCCGGACATCTGCATATTTATTGCTTTCTTTCTAGTCATCTCTACTTCCCTTTCCTATTTCTCCAATGGATAAAAGGTCTGATTAAATACTTGCAAATAAAAGTCAGATGAGATCACTTAAGTCCCTAATCCCAGAGACTTCTGCATTTGTGATCACTAGCTCAAGCCTATAGTCAGATTGTGTCATTTGGAAATTTTAATTTCAATTTTAAAATATAATGCCAGGGATATAGTTCAGTGGCACAAAACCTGCCTGGCAAGCACAAGGTCCTGAGTTTGATTTCTGGTACAAAAAAGAAAAAAAAGACTCAACTTTAAAATATATGACAAAACGTCATCTCTACATAGAATTAATGACAGTGATATCAGTAGTACTTCATAGGGTGGCTGTATGGGTCAAATGAGCTGATTTTGTTTCTTTCTTTTTTTGATTTTGGTGTTTGGCACACAGTACACCCTGCCTAGATGGTGACCGTGATCACTACCGCTGCCCGGGCTACTGCTTGGTGAATCTTCTACCAGAAGCTGTTGACGCCGCAATAGAAAGGAGCCAGTGTACCCCCTCCCCCAGTAGCATAAGCGTGTGTGGATGCTGTAGGCAATGAGCTTCAATGACTGCAGATTTTATATTTTTCTGGGGAGTAATTTTTCTTACTTAGAAAATGTATGCATTTCCACTCTGTGGTCAAGTTCAGCTGACCGAAGTAAAAAGCAACCTAGAGTAAGTCTCCCTGAGCAATAACAAGTTTCAAGTGCAAAGTCCTCATTCCAATGACTGAGAGGATGTGTGTGTGATGGGACTCAGCAAAGGCCTGCTAATGTGGCGGTATTCTTTTTTCTTTACAATCTCCCACTCTCCAGTTAAATATCTTTACTGGAGAGGATTCTGCAGTGGGACTTGGCTTTAAGGAGAATCTGGTACATGACTGGGTTCTGAGAAGTGGGCAGGGAGGTTAGCTGGGTGCTGGCGGGATTGAGATAGATTAATGGCGTTGTGATCAGCCGCAGCTCCTGCTCCAAGCTGTCACAGCTGTGCCTCTTCACTCCTGCAACCCCATCATGCTCCAGGCAGACTTTAAAACTCCTTCTTACTCGTGGAATTTTCTGTAACTCGTTTGCTGAGAGACTGAGATGTTATCAGAGCAGCTAGCTCTGGGAACTGGGTCAGATGTTCATATCTGTTGTGCTTCCCTGAGCTATCGAAGCTGCAAAGCAGAGTGCATCCTTAGAAGAATGTTGCTCATCATCGCCTTTTAAAAATGCTTTATAAGGTGACTACCAGGTGAGCCATACCTGCGCTTGTTGGAGGTGCATACGTCCAGAGCGAAATGCTAGTATGACCTTGTATCTGACTTAAGTCATTGGTTGCACAAGGCGACATCACTCCTTCATGTACTAAACTGACTGATTACGTAGCAACAGGCTCTCAGATCCCCTGGACAAGCACAGACTTTCCATGGCATGTGTTCTTTCCAGTGGCTTCAGACAGTTACCCTATCACCTTCTTGACTTTAAGAAGCCAGAGGCAAGCCACATGCACAGAGCTCCAAATTCATCCCAAAGTAGGATGTGTGGGTGGGGTTCCAAGGTCACGAGAGACACTAGCCATGCATAGCACGTTTACACATTTACCATGCTGGCGAAACAAGATTGCAATTCGTGTTTTATACATGAGCAATCAGAAGTTCACAGAGGTTGACAAATGACAAACTAGATAAAGAAATGGATCCCAGTTCTTTTGAGTCCTCATGCCATTTTCTTTCTACTACAGCTGGTCTTTGGGAGGCAGGGGGACCTTGTAACCTGTAAGGTTCTTCCAGCCCTTGTATTCTGTAAATCTATAATTCTGAAATACAAACAACTGGCCTTTCTGATGGGCAGACCATGTTGGTCAGCAGAGTTTCAAAGGCTGTATCCTGAGAACCTTCATTCTGAGAAAGTAGCTTGTTCTTCGAAGTGAGAAACAGAATGGGATTATCTAGCATTACTTATTTGTACCACATCTAAACATGTCTTACTAAATAGTCTCCAAATAAATAGTGGGAATAATGTAATGAATGTTTAAATCAGTTTAAAGCATGTTTCAGAGAGACTTTTATAGCAGTTTCAAAGACAGGAACAAAACATTTTTAAGAAATTCTCATCAGTTCAGTTGCTTGCTGTGAAAAGGGTGCATGATTCAAAGTCCTCAAAACTTCCCCTCCCTCCTGAGGTTCTTCCACTTGAAATTAGCAGGTAATTTTCCTGAGTGGCATTGGGAGACCCCTAAACCTTTTATGCAAACCAGGTTCCAGAAATGAATGTTCCATGACAGAAAGATAATTTTTTTTTTTTTTTTTTTTTTTTTCTCCGGTACCGGGAACCGAACTCACGACCTTGCGCTTGCCAGGAAGGCGCTTTTGCCGCTGAGCTAAATCCCCAGCCCAGAAAGATAATTTTTGAATATACATTTTTTCTACTTCTAAATGTGGCATACAAGCATTTTCCTTTCTTTTTAAATACAAAGTGTATATTCCTGAAAGCCATATGACTGAAGAGCTTTTGTCTTAAACTTCTATTTATTTATTTTGCCATTATCTGAAATGTCAGCAGTGTCCCATAATGCCTTGTGTCACACAAAAGCAAACAGTCACATTACATTAATGACCAGGCTGAGATCGTGTAACTGACTTGCTATAATTCCATGCCCCCTTGTTATAAAAACGTGACCTTAAATCCTAACCAGCTTTGGAATAAAAGGCCGCACAATCATGATATAGTAACAAAGCTCATGTTATATACAATCTGATTGTTTCAATGCTCTCTGCCATCCACTTGCATTTTACCTGCTGTTTATACACGGTAATAAAAAGTCAAGTGGAAAATCCACTCTGATATTTAGGCACAGTGCTCACTTACCCATGAATTTACTAAATATATTGGAAACCTCTCTTATAATCCTGGAGTTTGAAGTGAAGGCTAAACCCACCTGCAGCACAGTGTAATCAGACCTTTTCCACATGCAGTCAGATTTCCCAAACGGGGTCTAATGCTAACAAGCTCCACCTAAATACATACCACTCTGCTACCACGACTTTTGACTAACCCGGTCTTTACCAGATACAGGCACTCCCCAAACACTAACTTTCTGAAGGAAAAACTAACCTTCTCTTTGGTCTGCTACCCTAAACATTTGGTGGAAGTTTTAGTCGCAGCAGTGGCACAAGCCCAGTATACCAGGCAAAACAGTCCTTGTGGAGGCAGATCAGTCTGATTTTGTCTTTCTCAAAGAGGGCAGCTGTTCTAAGGCTGTGACAGGCACTTTTATCCCTTCTGTGAGTCTTGCAAGGGTATTTTTGGAGGTTAGAGAGAGACAGCTTTTATTGTTGTGTCACTTTCTTCAGTGCCAACCACTTTTATTCTTTTCAACAAGTGTTTAGAGGAAAGTGTTGATGCTTATTAATCTGTTTCTTGTCTTACAAATGTGCTTGTACATGATTGGAGGAAAACTGCCTATCTGACAGCTCTCAATGTAATCTACATGGCAGGACAAGATCGTTACACAGAACAGATCTGTTTGGAGCTGTTATTCTTTGTAATTGCCTTCATTAAGTGAAAGCATGTGTCAATCAACTTTGAACTTTAAGCATACTGGTAATTTGCAAGAAAAATGCATTTCTATTTCCCATAAGCACATGTGTGCTTGAAGATGAGTGTATGTGTGGGTAAGTATACACAGTGTATTAAAAATGGGTTTCTGTAATTTTCTGCATATATAATTTTGCCCTGATTTGCATTTGATAATGTGGTGTGTGTGTGTGTGTGTGTGTGTGTGTGTGTGTGTGTGTGTTACTGTGGAGTGAACTTAGGGTCTCTCAGATGGTAGGCAAGTGCTGTACTGGAACGACATTCCCAGCCCTCATTTGATAACTTTAAATATAAAGCACACAACTCCGGAGAATGATATCAACAGAGTAAGTTTAATAAGTAGCTAAATTAGCCGGATGTGGTGGCGCATGCTTGTAATCCCCGCACTTAGGAGGCTGAGGCAGGAGGATCCTTGAAAGTTTGAGACCAGCCTGGGCTACAAAATGAGCTCAAGGATAGTCTGAACTGCATAGCAAGACCCTGTCTCAAAAAGACCAAAAAAAAAAAAAAAAAAAAAAAAAAAAAAAAAAAAAGTAGCTAAATCATGCATCATGTGGTAGATATTTTAAAAATAAAGAACTCTTCTGCCCAAATTTCTACAATGAAATGAACCCCCATGTTAATTTTAACATCCATGTCAATTTTAACGAATGCTGCATATTGGAGATATAAATTTGGAGCACACTTACAATATACACATTGTACCTGGACTGTGATGTTATAACTTTCTTGATTTGATCAGATCTCAGCTGGGCCAGGAATCTGCAGCCAAAGTAGAAAACATTCCAAAAAGTAACCTGAACTTCACAGAAGTGTTGCTCAGTATTCCTTCCACTGGGCCTTTTTTTTCTTCTTGCTAATACTGGGGATTGAATCCAAGGCCTTCAATACTGAGCTACCACCTCAGTTTTTATTTTGAAACAGGATCTGGCTAAGTCACTCACTTGCCCAAGCGGGACTCAAACTTGCAGTCTTCCTGCTTCAGCTGCCTAGATTGCTGTCCCTGGACGTTACGAGCTGGTGCCCTTCTTTCCCCTACTGTAACAGACGCTCTGGGCATTTTTCATTCATTCACCCAACCCACATTTATGGAAAAGCTGCTATGTGCCCAGCACCACAGGGAATTTAAAAAATTATATATATGATGCTCCAAAGAGGATCTAGGAGAGGGAGTAAAGCTGTGAATTGGTTACATTTCAGTGTCCTTGCCTGGTTTTTCCAGTCTGGACATTATGCAAATTGCTTTTCTGCTGCCTTTTCCTGGCCACTTACCTCCACCAGGGGGTGTTCAGGGATAGAAAGAGAGGATGAAGGAGCTGAAAGCAGCTTTACTCAGGCACTGCCTGCCCCGCTACGGGTCAGAATTGCTGCCATAAACAAGGTTATCAGATGATCTGGTGCCTCAGCGCAGGAGCCAGAGGGGTCTTGGTGGGCTGTCATTTTTCAACCCCAAACCCTCCACGGCTTCCCAGTTGCCAAAGCACAAGCGGTGACCCTGTTGCCCAACTTGCCCTCTGCCTCCCTCGACTCTCTCCTGCCCCTCTGCCCATGTGCCAGGCCTCTCCAGTGCCCCATCCCCAACCTCAGGCCTCTGCACTGCCTGTCTGCCCTGCTGGAGCTCTCTCCCCAGACACTGTCCCAACTCTCCTCCTTCGAGTCTTTGTCAAATGTCACCTGCTCCACGAGGCCCTCTGTTACTGTGCTTTCACAAATTGCGACCCTGGGCACTGGTGAGCCACCCCTCTCCACCTCTTCTGTAGCACTTAAGACTTCCTAACACTCCGTGTAACTTACTTACCGTACTCGCTGTCGGTCATACCTTGCGAAGGAGTAAGTTTATGAGGGTGGGGAGTTATGCTTGTTCTTCTGACTGGTATAGTCCTAGTCCTTAGAATGAGCCCTGGAACATAGTACCTATGGAATTTTTTTGGCCACATGAGTATCTATCAAACATAATTATGAGTCACTGTGGCCAAACCCAGTAGGGTTGTGCTATGAGACTCTCCATCATTTGAACTTTGTCATCTCTGATGGAATCACAGGAGGCGAGCTCAGGGAATGAGTTCCTGGAAAGAACTCAGAACAGTACCTGGGACCTGGCAAGCTCCCAACACATGGGCATTGCATGGCAGGAGGTACGGGGTTAGCATGTGTCACCT
Organism: Chinchilla lanigera; assembly: GCF_000276665.1. Classification (NCBI taxonomy): domain Eukaryota; kingdom Metazoa; phylum Chordata; class Mammalia; order Rodentia; family Chinchillidae; genus Chinchilla; species Chinchilla lanigera. The sequence continues at coordinate 36,664,603 of NW_004955406.1, read as the reverse complement.
GAGCCCAGCTGCTCGGGGTTAAGTGTCTATCCAAGCGAGTGACCTTGGGAAGTGACCCAATCTCCAGGTGCTCTTGCTTCATAAAATGGAGATGATGCGAACACGATGTACCCCGAAAGGCCATGGCAGAGCTTCCCTGACATCATCTCTGGTGAGGTTCTTAAAAGAGGAGCTGATCCCTCAAAACCTCTCCAGGAGGTTATGGGGAGGCTGGGAGAGGATGTGACAACAGAGAAACCTGTGGAGAAATTGAGAACTTGCCCCAAGATTCTCAGTTCCATGATTTCCCTGAGGAAGTGTGATTGATCAATCATGGAGCTTCTTGAAGTCTGAGAAAACTTCACCATGGGGAGCTGACCCGGAAAGGAGGTGCAGGGGGCGGGAGAGTGTGAGTGCGGAACATGTAGAGGGAGAAGTACTACAAAGGGGTGCATTTCACTGGGGATAGAGAAGTAGCCACAAAGTCCCTCCCAACCCTGGTGTGGGTGTTGCTGGATAGATTCTGGGTTGGGGATGTTATTTAGGACAGGTCTTCACCCTGTACCTCAAAGCAGGGTCTTTAAAACATAAATCCTGGTCTATTCCACAAGAAGAGCCAAAAATTCTGAATGCCTGATATTAGAGACCAAAAATTAGTGAGACAAATACAGAAAACTAGTCATTATTGAAGAAGAAAAGTCATTAAATTAAATGAGAGGAGGGGAAATATGGGAAAGAATTTATAAGATGCCCAAACAGCTCACACAGCAGTCATTAGACACTTCATAACTAAGACGATACTTTTGGAACTGGGTGTGTTGTCACATGCCTGTAATCTCAGCATTCTGGAAGGCTGGGGCAGGAGGATCGAAAATTCAAACCCAGGTTGGGCAATTTCACATCTTAGTGAGCCCTAGCTCAAAATAAAATATTTTAAAATAGCGGTGGAGATGTGTGTGGCCCAATGCAAAGGCCCTGGATTCAATCCCCAGCACTGGAAAAAAAAACAAAAACAAGCAAGAAAGAAAAAGGAAGAAGTAAAGAAGAGAGGGAAAGAGAGAGGAAGGGAGGGAGGGAAAATACTTTTGAAGGTGATGAGTCATTTCTCTTTGTGTTGCACACTGGTTGCTACGACTGTAATTCCACCCAGCACACTGTATGAGGGTCACACACTTTTTCTAAATATGATCATCTCAGCAGTCATAGTTTTCTGCTGTTGAAATATACATTTTATTTTTAACAGTTTTATTTAGATACAATGTACCTAGCATGCAATTCATCATTAAAGTGTACAGTTCAGTGATATTTACTATATTTTGGTTGTACAACCATCATCAAAAACAATTTTTGAAAATTTTTATCACCCCAAAAGAACCGTATCCATGCGAAGTCACCTTCCATTCCTCCTCCCAACCCCCTAACAATCGCTAGTTTCCTCTTTGTCTCCAGAGATTTGCCTGTTTTGGACATTTCACATAAGTGGAGTCATGCAATAGGCTAATGTTTACAACTAACTTCTTTCACTGGGCATAATGTTTACAAAGGTCTTCCAAGTTGTAGCATGTATTAATACTTCATTCTTTTTTATGGGTCAATAATATTCAATTATATGGATAGATCACATTTTGTTTGTCCATCAATTGTTTGAGATCAGAGTATTTTTACTTTTAGGCTATTATAAGTACTGCTACTTGTACACTGGTGACCGTGTTTGTGTGTTTCATATATTTTTATTTCTCTTGGGTATGTACCTAAGAGTGGAATGGAGGGGCTGTATGATAGCTCTATGTTTCACCATTTAAGAACTGCTGCACTAGGGCCAGGGATATAGCTCAGTGGTATAAGTACTTGCCTGGCAAGAGCAAGGCCTGAGTTCAATTCCTGGTACCAAAAAAAAAAAAAAAAAAAAAAGAACTCTTGGACTGTACCACAGGGGTGAAGCACACATTTTGCTGCAGTAAAACAAAACATTTTGTAAACTTTGCGGCCTTTGGACAAGTTCTACTGTTCATCCAGTCCTTCCAAAGTGGGTCTCTGCAGCATGGTGCCTCCAGGTACACTAGAGCTTTTTCAGAGGCACTCGAGAGTCCCTATTATTGCTACTTCTAAAGGATGCTAGTGACTGAGGGATTTTGACTGGGGTCTTAATTTGTCTCCTTGGGGTTCTTGCTTAGCCATTCCATTTTAGACCATGGAGCACGTCTGCCGGGGCCCAGGGAAAGCTGCAAGTGGGAAGCACGTGAATTGGAGGTAGACCACATAGGTCTGAAGTCAGCATTGAACCTGGAAGGAGTGCCTTGATCTTAAATGTAGGAGTGATGCTAGGGTGAGACTCTGACTTCAGCCATGTTGCTTTCAAGTAATCTGGGCAGTTCAGGAGGGTTGGGAGACAAGTTCTCTGGGATCTGTGACTTCTTCTCTCCCTGTGCCTCAGTGGCCTTCGTCAGGGAACGATGACCTCTGAGGCTCTTGTTTGGCTGGTTCGAGGTTTGCTCTCGGATCTCTCTGTGAAGAGAGACTGAGCACAGGAGCCGGCAGACCGACTGGGAGGTGGCTACAGACGTCCAGGATGCAGAAGTGGTGACGTGGCCAGGTGCTGTGTCATCCATCCCTCCCGGATCATAGACTTTAAATGACTCCCCATCACATTCAGTTCACATTTCTCAAACCTTACAATACCTCACCCCTGCCTGCCTCTCCATCCTTGTCTCTTTTTGCTTTCCTTTCTTATTGGCTTTCCTACTCATTCCTTCCTCTGGGCCTTTGCACTGGCCTTGCTTGGAATGTTCTTCCCAAAAGTAACCAGTTAATGCTTTTCTTTGCTGTATCCCCCGTGAGATTATAATCCTTTCTAAAGCAAGACCCTGGACCGGCAATCTCTGCCCTTCACAGCATTTAGTAAGGTCTATAGCATTTAAGGGCTATCCAGTAAGACACCTGGTGATGCAAATAGGCAAAACTATAAAGGACATGACATACGGGAAGAAATCCCTGCCCAGAGTTCTCTGGAACAGGTAACTCCAAAGAGCCAAATCAGCATCTCAAGTCTGATGTGGTTCTCCTGCTGCTCAGAGAGCTGCAAAGATTTTACGCTTGTGCAAGCAGATCCTCTGAAAGAAGTAATTTTCTCTTTAGGAGAGTAGCAGTACATAGGCTCAGCAGTAAATTCACGGTATTTTTTACAAGAAGATGAAAAGTGAAAATCATATGAAAAGTGGTAACCGTACACTGGCGGCACCAGTCCCTTGTACATTAATAGGATAGGGCCCTAATTTGACCATAATTTCTCCCTCTGTCTCTGGCAGTCCCAACCCTGGGAAATGCAGGTCTACACAGTATGAAGTAAAGCAATGGCAGTGGAGGCAGATTTTGACCTCATGCACCCTTTGTTTTGTATATTTCTTCTGTGATTTGCATAACAAGAGGCTTTGCATTTGTAAAAATAATGGAGACAATAGTGTGTGACAATGAAGGCAGCGCTGCCAGGGCCCTGCCAACTTGGGTCCACAAGTCACAAACCTCATCTTGAGGTGGAGACTGGTGGGAGAGGAAGGCACCAGTTCAGTCTGTTTTCTTCTGGTTTTGCTCTGTTTTCCCAAGTGCTTTCCCTCTAGCCGTATTCATTAGCTTAGTGTTTTGTAGTTGCTCCTGATCACAGAGAAATGATTTATGATTGTTCTCAGTGCATTTTTCCTTCAAAAAATAAGCCCTCATATAGGAATCTAAAAGCAAAGGTTTTCATTCTAGAAAATTTGGAAATATATAGAATAAAGAAAAAATGGCAGGCCTGGTGGGGGATTCCTGTAATTCCAGCACTCAGGAAGCTGAAGCAGGATCGTGAGTTTGAAGCCAGCCTGGGTTATTTTAGGGATACCTGCCTTCAAAAGTAAACAAGCAAGCAAACAAACAAGCAAACACCAAACAAAGAAGTAGAAGAAAATACAAACAAAAAAAGAAACATTTACCCTTAATTTTTCTAAGTTCTTATAAGAGAAAAGTCTTAATAATTTCTATCTTCCTAGATTGGAACACTAACATTTTATAACTTATTTTTTCCTTGATTACAAAAGCAATTCCTCTTCATGGCAGAAATTTTGAGAAATAGAGTACTGTCATTTAGCAAAAAGATAAATAGTTTATAATGTAGAATGATGTGTGTGTGTGTGTGTGTGTGTGTGTGTGTGTGTGTGTGTGTGTTTTACTAGGGATTAAATTCAGGGCTTTTGCCCCGAGCAGCATTTTCTTTTTTTTTTTTGAGACATGGTCTTGCTAAATCACTAAGTTGCCTAGTTGACTAGAGTGGGCTTGAATTTGTCATCTTCCTGCTTTTGCCTTCCAAGGGGGCTGGGATTAAGCCACCACACCCAGCTAGAATGACTTTGATAATCATCATTTCACTGTAACACACATGAGAATCAAAAGTATCAGGCTGACTGCTTAAAAAATCCCAAATTAAAACACACACACACCCTTCCCTAAAGCCTGAGGTGAGTGACATTTGCAGCCGCTCAGTTTTGGCTGTTCTCTTATTTCTGGAAACACTGGGCTCACGCTGGCCTGGAGAACACGTGCTGTGGCTCAGAAGCCACCATGAGAGACGGGAAGAGGCGCAGGCTGGGAGCTGAGGGCTTGTGTCTGCGCTGGTGGAGGGCACAGGGAAGGAGCATGGTGCACTGGCCAGGGCACTCAGGGTGGAGAAGGCCCAGGGAAAGAGCAGTGAGAGAATAGCAGGTGCGGGCTGCCGGAGGGGGCCCTGTGCAGGGTGTTAGGCTGCTCAGAGGCTGCGGCTCGCAAACAGCTCTATTTGGTGGTGGCCGAGGCCCTAGATTGGCTGGAGGACCCTCAGGTGCAGAATGGCTTCCTGTGACCTGTAAAACTTTCTTGGCTGTAAATCACAGCTCCTTTGCACCAACTAGAGAACCCTGTCTACTCAGTAAACCAAGTGGAAGGGAGAGTGGGCTCCAATGGGGGTGGGGTGAGCAGGTCATGGCCGTGGCATTGCAGGAAAAGTGGCCCCTGTTGTGTAGGTGCTTTAGAAAATGTGATCTCACAGAAGACCACCCTACTGGAAGCTCACAGGATAGCAGGGCTCTAACCCCACCCTAATGCTGGCCAGGCATAAGCCTACTACAGTCACATACTGGATAATGGTATTTTTGGTTGATGACAGGCAGCATATACAAAGGTGGTCTCATAATATTCTATTGCCTAGGGATGTTGTGGCTGTCTTAGTTTGCATACATACACTCAGTGATGTCTGCACAATGATGCAATTCTCAGAACATGTCCTTCTTGTTCAGAGATGCACAAATGTTTTCTGTTTACCCTGATTTTTAAAAAGAAAGTTAAAAAATAGTAAAGAAAAAGTAATGTCAATACTTATACTGACCATCTCTTGGACAAATTGTCATGAAATTAAAATGAGGTGGCAAATAAGAAAAAATAATCCTGTTGCTTATATTCTGTGGCTGATTCATGCACCTCTCAGATCTGTTAGTACAGCACTCCCACCAGGACCCTCCCTGGCCACCCAGCTTGGGTCCTCACCATGAGCTCCATCTCTGGCAGGTGGGTTCGTTGGCAGTCAGTTTACTTCTCTGGCTAAGCTGGTGGTCAGGGCTGCCTGGCTAGTTCCTGTTTCCTGTCCCAGCACCTGGCATAGTTCCTAGCCCTGAGTGGTTCAACACGCAGCTGAATGAGTGACCGCTGCTACTGAGTCATTGCAGGAAATAATGCAAAAGTTACCTGTTTGCTTTTTATAGCAAAACCAAAACTGGAGGGTTAAACAGTAGAAGAAATAAAACTCCGAAGGCTCCAGCTCTACTTCTGGCTCCAAGACTTACCAGATTCTACTGTAGAACTAAGCATTCACTGGTATAGATTTTGTGCCCAAGGAGAAAATCTGTTAAAACTTCTACCTGTGACTTTGCCCTGCAGACCAGCTCCTTGAGGGCAGAGCTAATAAGGTAGGAAACATGCAAAGCCCTGGATTCCAATCCAGCCCTGCCACCCACTGGCTGTGTGTCACTGAGCACAATCTAGTGCTCTGGAGCTCTCCTTACCTGTCTGCTGAAGAGTCAGTGGGGCTGCCTTTAACACCATCTGATTCATATTTTCCTGAAACCCAAAAATGTATGAAGCCAGCAGCACAGGCTTAGGCAACTTCCCTAAGAGATGTCTCAGAGTACGCAGCAAGGAACCTTTTTGTCAAAATGTCTGTAAGAATAAAGAGATTTAAAATGTAAAGAGTAGTACTTGTGGATGGCTATGTGTTGACGGTCAGCATGTGGGTGCAGGGTTAAGCCAAAGGAGGAGTTTGTAGAGCTGAGCAAGCGTTTGCACCATCATCATAATAAAGAGAATCAAAGGGGCCGGGGTATAGCTCAGTGGCAGTGTGCTTGCTTGCTTGGCATTCACAGGGCCCTGGGTTCAGTCTCCAGCCCCTTCCACCATCATAGAAACAGGTATTGACCAGGGGAAGCTATTGATCAATCACAGGTAGATTTTCATTTAATATTTTTGGTAATTTTCTTTTTATTTTCACTGAAAAAATAGTCTTTATTTGATTTTCATTGTCTTTCTATGAAAGAGTGGTTCCCATCAGCACTATGCAAGAGCCTCACAAATACATCACACATGCAGTAGGAGGATTTCTTTGAAAATGAAAGACAAGAAGGAAAGCTTGTGGTGGGAGAGGTGTAAAACAGAAGCTTAGTTAAGTGTAAGCAGGTTCCTATCAAGAAAGCAAAATGGCACTGTTCTTCCATCAGAGCAGCAATAAGGACACGTTAGTTTGTTCGTTCTCAAGCTGTTTGCTCATAAAAGAGAAGCTGTTGAGTGTTTTCCCCTCCAGCACCTCGAGCCACCTTGGCAAGACGTAACCAAGCGGGCTTCTAAATCTGTGCTCCAAGGAGGCTCCTGGTTAGGAGCCCTAACCCTGCTTTCCAGAAAAGGAGAGACATGAGACCGCTTCGGACACCGTAGGAATGGGAAGGGGGCCTGAAGGACGGTGGCCGGGCAGCTGGCCCAGCCCAGTCCTCTTGGGATCTTGTCCTGCCTTAGCTCTGAGATCTGCTGGCCCATGGTCACTGGCACTGGGCATCCAAGGCACTGCAGCCATCTGAGAGGAAGACCAAGTCCCGCCCAGAGGAGCTCTGTGTGCTGATGGCATAGAGCTTCTGCACTTTGTCCTTTTTGTTTGTTTGTTTCATTTTTTCCGGTACCAGGAATTGAACTCACGACCTTGCGCTTGCCAGGCAGGTGCTGTGCCACTGAGCTAAATCCCTAGCCCCTTCTGCACTTCGTCCTTTAGGGCATCCACCCAGGCCACTTTCCAGAACTGTGGTGAGACGATGAAGTCATGCAGCTTGGCCAGCACACAGTAACAGTGGATGTCCCAGTACAGATGGGGCAGGGACTGCACACAGGCTTCTGAGGGCTCTGCAGCCTGAAGGAGTGGGAAGACCTGGGAGCACCAGGTCGGGGTGCAGGCCTTGCTACCTGGTGGCCGGCAAGGAGCAGCAGGAGGAGCAGGACCAGCACCCAGGGCACTGTGGTGCAGGCACTTTGGGTAATTTCTTAAGGCATAATATATTTTTCATTGCAACCTGTGATTGATTGACTATTGGCATCATCTCCTGACATCTTACAGTTGTTCCTAACTCAAACATATTCTCTATTAAAATTATAAAATTATTCCCCTGTACATTATGTTATCCTGTGGCTAAATTCTTACCTTCAGTTTAATGAGTCTAATGAAGTACCTACTATATTTATCTATTGTATACTATTGTATGTAATATGTACCTAGTGTTATTATATTAAAAGCATGTGATGCCTTATATTCTAACTTTATGTTATAGTATTAATAATCCTCCAGTCTAAAATTAGGAATGTACTTATTGAATTGTGTAAGCGTTTTGTGAGAAAAGAAACAAATTATTTAAGATCTGGATTGGTGGAAAAAGTAGTTTTATTTTTTTAATAAAATATTTTTCATGAAAAAAGTTTGTTTACATGTGCTTGCTGTAAAATGGCTTGTCAGTTATTGCTGATAATGTTCTTATTGTACAACTGCTGTTCATGGTGTATCTTCCTTAACTGAGTGGAGCATGTTTCAGATCAAGGCACTGGTTATTTAATAATCAAAAGGATGGCCAACTTTTTTCCTACTGTGGCTTCCTGAAAAATCAGTGCATATTTTGAGATCAGAGGTGCCTATCATGCATGCAAACTCTCCATCATTACGTCACACACTTTGGGAGAATACACGTTCCCAAACAAGAATAGAATATGTCGCAGACTACTAATGTCATAGCAGTGTGAAAGAAAGTCAGGTCTATTCCCTTATAACAATGTTTAAAATGTATATAGAAATAAGCCATGCCCTTTGTTTGCTGAGAACAATAGAACAACCCTCTGGGTAAGGATGATTTATCTCTTGCTAAACCGCCTAACTGTTTATGACAGCAAAAGACAGGTACCATTAGCCTTAGGTGTTGACAATCTGGAATTCAGGGGAATGAGTTAGAAAAACGATAGGTGGGCCCCCCCAGGTTGCGAACGGCAGATGAGTCCCGTGAAGCATCACTACCAATTCCTTGTATTCCCAGCAAGTGTCCCCTTGAATTTTCATACAGGGGGGTTGGTTTCATGTCCTTTCTATCTCGAGTTGGAGAGAAAATTGTTTGGAGGAAAATGGATCTATATTCCAATCAGAGTACTTTCCGAGGCCCGAGAATCAAGTTTATTTGTAAATCCATAATTTACTGAACCGTTTTACCTTCCTCGTAAGTGATTCATGTATAAATTAGCAATAGATTCCTGATTAATTTATTTTTGCTGCTGTTTTAGGATTTTTAAAAGCTCACATTTCCTCAAGATTGCCCTCTTCATAAATACCACCAATAAATTTCAGCACAGAATGAAAGCTCCAGCTTCTTTCTCCTTTGCAGAATGACATAATCGGACATTCTAAAGCAGAGTCCAGTGACCCCAGGACTGTGGCAGGTTAACACCTACCGTAAGAGATGAAGAGTTACCAAAGGATGTGTTCTGCTGCTCTGCTTTGCTTTTGGTGCAGGACAACAGCATGAGTGTGAGGTGTAATTTGTACTTTTAAATCTCCCTCTGTGTTTATCTTCTCGTGAGCTTGCTGCTGTTCTACATTAGATCCACTTAAAATCCATTGAGAGTATTGATTTTTTTTGTTGAGAAAAATCAACACAGTGACATGGTCTCTCCCCTCTTACAAAGCCCATTAGAGAAAATCAGAATTGTGTCAATGTAAAAGAGAATGTTTCCTAAAGTAGGTGACATATTGCTGTGATTCTGAGGTCCTCCTCTCATCCAAATCTCATTAACTGACTTTGTTAAGTTTGTGTTCAACTCCCTGTTTGTATGGTGATCACACCTCTACCAACACAACCCCCCACCCCACTTAGTACCCAGAAGGTAGTAAGAAAGGACTCCTGGAAACGTAACTACCCTACAGACAGTTAGAATTTCACTAGGGTAATTTGTTTAAATGTAGTTTTCAATGACTGTGAGATTGGAGTTTAAGAACATGATTTAACTGAAATGGTTTAGTAAAACTTGGTAGGTAAACCGAACGCCTTGAATTCCCTGAATAGCCGTTATCATTCTGACATCTTCTTATTTTAAAGAAATTGCTGAAAATTTGACAAAACTAATGTGGATGGCTATAATTGAATTTGACAATATCTGTGTGGGGGAAAGAGGTGAAATCACTATATTTGGAAACGAATGCTCTCATCCCTCTGCAACTACATATTCAGGTTAAATGTGTGCGCATCCTCGTGGCCGGGACATCTGTTTCCAGCTTGTTGTTCCTCTTGGCTGCTTTTCAATTGGATTTCCTCGAGCAGGTCCCAAGCTTGTCACTGCAGCCAGGGTCTGTTAACCATCACCAGTGGTCCTACATTAAGTAGGAGGTTCAGGGCTAAGCTAATAACTCGCCTGCCTTTCTGACTGATCACAGGGATGCTCTTTGGGGCCACTTATCATGTGGGCTCCTTTGGGAGGATGCTCTTCTTTGTCTGGAGCTCAGGGTGGAATTGGTTTCCTTTCCCTCGTTCCTGGAATTACCTGTGAAAAGACAGAGCTCACTGTCGCCTCCCAGGAGGGCTCACGCCTCTGATAAGGAGTCAAAGGAACCAGGCCTCAAATGCAAAATTCACTGACTGTGTCCTTTCTGCTGAGATTCTTAAGCATGATATGTGATGATTCTCTTTTCTTCTTCTTCTTCTTCCACTCTGAAAAGTAAAAAAATTATCATTGCATGTAGTTCACAGGAAGCCAGGCAAGTTTCAGAATAAAATAATTTAGTGTTCTGAAATGTGGTTATGATCTGGCATAAAATCACAAGTGGAAAATATTTTCTGTTTAAGGCACATTAGTGTGGTCCCCATCTAAGGGGGTGGGGCTGGAAAGAGATAGATGACTGTAAAGATGCTTATAAAGACTTTTACACAACTCAGGGACTTCCCTTCCTAAGCGTTCCAGGCTACCTATGTAAAAGGGGATGCTCAAATTTAGGGGCAGACAAAAAACGTTTAGAAAGTTTGCTCAGTGACAAGCAGGATGTGGTAAATTCCTTTACCATTTCTGTTTTCTAGATGGCTTCTGAGACAGCAAAGAAAGTGGAGCTTAGTGCAGGCCATTGCATCCTGGGGTCGACAGTGTTCTTTGTGACTCCCATAGCTGATAGGCTTTGATAGAACTGGGCTCCATCTGCCACACTTCACACTGACTGAGGAAAGCAAAACATCTTGTCCTCAGGCAGATGTTTATAGGCAATACTCTCTTTTGGTAAACCGTGTCCTGGTCCATCATATGGATGTACTGCAAGGTGAAATATAGATATTGGGTGAGTAACCACAGAAATAACCAGATGTGGTTATTGAATCGCAGGTAATAAAACCAGCATGCTGTGATATTCTGATACACGTGTAGTTCCTATTTTTAAGTAGAGATGGTAGTGGTAGAAAGGAAATAGATAATTATCCAGATTTCTGACTACGCAAGTCATGAGTAAAGCCAGTACTGAGTCTTACTGCATGTGATCAGAACAGATTTTTCCCCTGATTTTATCTGTCTCCTTTGCGTACCAATTTTATAAGCACTTCTGAAAAAGAATTCAGCTTTCAGGAAATGTAGTCGCTAAAACTTGCCATTAGTTTTGTTTTAAAGCAATGAATTGTAGTGTTCAAGTTTTTTTAGCTTTAAGGAGAAAACAAATTGATGACAGAAAGAATCAATGAATAATTCTAGAATTTTGGGGTGAGACATTTTGCTTTTGACTTCACAAGCAGGAGAATGAGGAAAGCAAAAGCTACTGATATGGGAGATTATGCAGAAGATGCTGGCTGATATTTACTGGGCATTTACTAGGCGGCCAGCCCCGCACTTAGTACTTTGCCTGCGTCATTTCTCTGAATTCCCACAAGAATCCCACCAAGTCTCTGCTGTCATATACTTGCCAAGCCAGAAAGCACTGCAGTTGTAAAACTTCATCTGCCCAACCTGTGTCAGCTTCTGTTTGAGAAAAATCTGACTCCTTACCTCCGGTTAGCCTCCATTTATTTCATCCTCTTATAAAGTGAAGGAAATTCATACCCGAATATAGGGGAAACCTGAGAAAAACATTGAAGAGAGATGCCCGAAGCTGAAAAGCACCTAAAACTGTGTTTTCGGCCCTCAGGGCTGCAGAAAAAATGAAAGACTCTGGGGTCTGGGGAGAAGGTAGCGGAGAGAGACTGCAGGAACAGGACTGAAATGGGCAACAAATGTGGTCTTGAAATGAGCAATTTCCAGATGTTTATCATCATTGCTCTGAAATCTAGTGATAATCACACTAACTAATCTATCATTTGTATATTATAGTGATGCTTCCACTTTCATGTTAGGGCAGAGACAACGGTTTGTAATGACAATGAAAGGGTTTCCATAATACCAATAGCATGTAAACAGCACAACTAAATCCAGGCTATTACCGAACCCAGAGGCGGGAGGAGGGCATGCAGTCTAAGCTGGCAGTCTTAATTCAAATGTCTTATTTCATCTTTAAGAATATTTTTGAAATGATTTCATCTATGAAATATATTATCTCACTGATAATATAATAGCAACCACACACTTTCTGTTCTTATTGTCATTTCCCACTTTCAGAATTTGTTTAACTTTGACACATGAGGTAGGTCTTTTTAAGCACCAGGTTTGGTTTCCTACTCCACTTCTTCTCCCCTGAGTGTGATATCCTAAGAATAGCATTTGCTGTGATCTTAAATGTCATTTAAAAACAAATTTTGATTTGTGTGTGTGTGTGTGTGTGTGTGTGTGTGTGTTTGGTGCTAGGGCTCGAACTCAGGTGCCCGCTCTTCCTAGGCAAATGCTCTACCACTGAGCCACATCCCCAACCCACACTAAGTAAGTTTTTAATGGCTATATATTTCATCTAGCAAGTGGTCCAGAATTGCTCTTTAGCTGGATTTTAAGATTATTTCCAGTATTTTACCAGCAAACTTGTTTGCATATGCAAGTGTTTTAATAAGTAGAATTTCTTCTATGTTATGCTTCCATAATCACTGAGTTTAGATGGTATACACTGTTGGAGCGATCCAAAGTCTTACTTTTCAATGATAGAGAGAAGAAAACTTCCACTGGAGTCAATTTCCTTATTTCACCATGTCTTACTAATATAGGGGGTGGGTTTGACTTGTTTAGAAATGCTAAAGTGATAACCATAAAGAAAATTTAAGAGGGAAAAAGCACCACTTCCTATCTTGTGTTTGATTCAAACAAATTTTCCAGAACAAAACAAAAATCTTCTCTTCCTAGATACCCACATCTGTATCTGTATCTATACATAAATTAGGTTTGTGACTACATCTTAGGAAAAGTGGATGGAATGAGGAGGATAGGAAAACAGAGAGGGTGTATTAATAGGTCTGTAATGACATAAAATTTATTCTGGGGGTGAGGTAAAATTTAATGGTTCATGAATAGCAAATTCATTATATTTTTAATACTCAGGTTATATTAACACCATATAACATCTTTATGGTGCCATTAGTACCATTTAAATCCTTGACTCAACATGAAAAACAAACATTTCCAAATCTTGGCCATGAAATGATTAGCCAAATAAAATGTTTTAATAAATATTATTGGATTAGAACACGGTTGGTTGGATCATAAACTGTCTTATAAATGTTTTATGTCATCTGCTACACTACATTTTTAAATGTTAACAAATTAATTTATTTTAAAGGCCACATCAAGGTAAAAACACCTTGTTTTTGCTGGGGCATCTGGCAACAAGATGATAGATCATGTGGCCATTTCGCTTTCTGTCACATCAGTGGCAGAAGAGATGTTAAGACATAAAATGTGATATGGTTTGTAAATATTCATTTATAATTTGCATTCATAACTATGTGTTGGGCTAATCTTTAAATTATGTGTTGGGCTAATCTTTAATCTCCAAAACATACACAGTGTCATAAAGCTCTCAGAATACATAATAAATATTTTATAATTTAGTGCTACTTTAAGTGTTGGCTAGAAAGCACACAAATGTTTGTCAGTAATGATACTTAATTATTCCAGGGAGACTTGATCTTCATTGGTACCGAGTTCAATAATTCATTCAAGCCTTCAGGTCACTGAGAGAAATATCAATTTGGGGACACTATCTCTCCCATGATTAATGGTGATTCAGCTACTTGCTCCTCCCGGTTAACGCTGTCATTTATTGGCTAAAAACATCTCCGCACAGAATGGTGTCTCGGAGTGGCTTATTTCTTTAGTGGTCTCAGTGAGTACAACAATAACCTTCATTTTCAGTTTGGAAGCTTGCGAGTCAAAATTCTCTGAGATTTAGTCCTTTGAATAGATTATTACAGAAGACAGTAAATTCCAGGCTACGAATTTCACATGCTTCAATAGTCAAGTATTTGATTAAGCTCCATAGTTGTGATATTCAATTTGCATTTGGTAAACTGAAAAAGTACAGCCATCATGAGAAAGCTGGATGTGGCAGAGTGGTGATTTGTATTATAGTAGCCTGGTAGCTGCCCAATGAACCATGTAAAAACAGTTCATTAAAATGTTTATGTGCTTGGCTGGTTAATGCAAAGAAAGCTTTATTGCAGCCTTATAAAACCTTGGTAACTTCAGGTTGGAGTCAGATCGATGCATTGTAATAACTCAGGCATCTACTTTATCTCCCCTGGAGTGCAGGAAAGAACCAAAAAATTCCTTTTCTCCTCCTTGTTTCTACGACCACACATCTTAGAGTTTTTAAAGCTAATCCAGACTTTCTCCCTGTTAGCTCTTTTTAAACCAATTAAAATATTCCAAGTTCACTTGTAGGTAATTTGTAATACTTTTGCGTAAAACCATTGAATATTTGTAGTAAAATCTAATCAATGAATGTGTAATCACTGCATTTTGTTCGGAAGTTAAACTCATGGAAATTCAACCTCATTGAACATCAAAAAATAATCAGTACTAAATTAGAAAGTAGATATGCCAATTTATTTACCAGCTAGAATCACCCATTCACTTCAATTCTTATGGGGCACAGAGAACTACTTTAAGTCCAGGAAGGCATGACTAGAAACCTGTGACTATGCCAGACTAAGATTCTCCTATGCTGACATTTAAAAAGTATTCTTAAAAAATTGGTCTATTTGAACATTTTCTTTGTATTTCACAATACCTATTATGAATTTTGGTCCTAATTTACACTTTCAGTTATAGCAACAAGTAGTTGTTTGTTTTTAAAAAGAGGTTTACTTAAAACAAGCAATATACCCATTTTTAATAGAAAATTGATCTCTGTGGGCCTTTCCTTTCACAGTATACACAGTAAGACATTTACATGGAAAGTAATGTTTGCAGTTCCTCTATCCAGTCTTTCAGTCAAAAAATAGATTATTTGTTAATTTAATACGTGAGAAGTGCCGCAAAAACAAGGGCATGTGCTTTCAGAGTACAGCCAAGGGGCTAAAATCATGACATGGGGTAACATCAAGAAAGATAAAGGCATGTATTTTCCTCTTTCCATTGCTGTACACTCCATTCTTTACTGTAACAAGTGAACACGTGGAGGCCACACAGTACACCGCTTCTACCCTCAAATGCATCCATTTAAATAGATGCTCCTTGCCACATCAGACTGTCTCGGAATATTCTTGAAGTGCTGTGAATCAGCCGAGGCTTGGCATTTGGAAATTGTACCTTAATGTGCTTGTGAACGTGAAAATCCACCCTCCCTGCCTCCTGTAAAGTTAGAGGTTGGATGGCTGCCCCTACTGGGCCTTTAGGGTCTATTTTTTCCCTAATTCCTAGGACTGCCCAATCTAGGCGAGAGGTTCTTTTGGGATTTGATATTATATCAGATAGATGAACCTGACTCTAATATACTATACATATTCAGAAAGTAGTAGTAATAAATTGAAGCCAACTCCCTGCATTAATGCTGTAGACGTGATAGAAATGCATTGAATATTTGTTGAATGAATGAATGCTGAAGAAGTGTTCTTTAAAAATCTGCTTTGAAGTCCAGTGGCTGGTTCTCTTCTCTGAGAATATGAAGCTAGAGGATAGGAAGGGAAGAGGGACATCTACGAAATAAAAGAAGTTAAATCTTACCTGCTTGGAGCTTTAGCTTTCACAGTCTCCACGTGTAACAGAATACCCTTTAACGTATCTAATTAGCACGCTACTGGATGTAAGTTTTCCTTCTCTATGTGGATTTTTAAAGTAGACTTTAGGTTGTGGAGCTGGGTCTCCAGCCAAAGCGGTCCAGGATCACTTAGGTGAGGATCGCGCTTACCGCTGTAGATTGCACAGCCCGACACCTTTCATACGCAGCTAGGAGGGTACAAGCAGGGGTGCGGCCTCTCATGCCTCTTCCTCCGTGTGAGCAGTGGCCCCCATGGGTGCCTGGAGGGCACGGCGGATGACTGTTGGTTTCTGAGTCCCAAGGCATTGGAAGGAATCATTTTTGTGTATTAGCTTGTTTTGTTTTAATTTAATTTTAAATTCTTTTTTATTGAGATGCAATTATTGTACACATTCGTAGGGCAAAATGTGATGTTTCAATACATGTGTACATTGTGTAGTAGCCAGGTCAAGCTAATTTGCATGTCTATGAACAGCAGAACTTTAGAGAGAAAGAGAGAAAGAGGCTATGGACATGTGAGGGCAGTGAGCGAGGCGGCAGTGTGGGGGTCTAGAGGGGCAGAGGGTCCAAGATTTGAACCTCACTACACCTACGATCATGGCTCTTCAATTCCTAGGATGAAAAGGAGGCTCTCTGAGAAGTTTAATTAAGCTTCCCCATTTCTTGAAGCTTCAAAAAGGCCGAAGAAGGTGGAGAGGGAAAGGCTTGCTAACTATGTGGGTCTCCTCCAGCCCTCTCAGGTTTAATTGCGAACGTAAATGACCCCCAGTTCTGCAGCATATCAACTTGATGTGTATAATTGATAGCCAAACATTTTTTACAGCCTGTTAAATGGTAAGGCTACAATGAAATGTATATAATGTTGATTAAAGTGA
Organism: Chinchilla lanigera; assembly: GCF_000276665.1. Lineage (NCBI taxonomy): Eukaryota > Metazoa > Chordata > Mammalia > Rodentia > Chinchillidae > Chinchilla > Chinchilla lanigera. The sequence goes on along the minus strand of NW_004955406.1, from coordinate 36,648,037 downwards.
TTTTTGTACAAAAGGGTCAGAGACATTAACAAGTTAAAAGAAAGTGTGAGCTCTGTTCTTATTCCTCTAACCTTTGTTCCCCTTTTCCCATAATTGACACCACATGTTTACTGCGCCTATTTTGGTCAAATTTAAGGCTGTTAGTATTCAATGTATTTAGAAGTGCTCTGGAGATTAAGGTACTCACAGAGTGCTCAGAAAGGTAGATTTCAGATATTATTGTAGCACATGGTAAAAGAGAAAGATGAAAATAAACCCCTCCAGTGTGCTTTGTATTAAATTGTCTGGCTCATAAAGGCAGACTAAAGTAACAGTAACTCTGAAAAGGATTAAACTGGACATCTAAATGATAATTACTGGGTAATTTTGTTTTGGTTATAATTTGTGGTGTTATTTTTATAACTGACATGAGACATAATATATTTTTCAGGGTTCTGCAATAGCTGGGCAACAAATGGAACCTGTCAGAAAGTATTTGTGAGAACAGTTATTGAAGAAAGCTGTGAGGTTGTTGAAATGCTGTACAGACTAAATTTTTTTTAGCTCATGCATCAGTAGACTACTTTCCTACAAACATAATGACTATGGACATGTGGCATGTAGCAAGCCCTCTCCTAGACTTTAAAACCGCTCTTATTTTCATTAATGCAAAACCAGCAAGGGACCCTCCAGAGATCTTTTGTATACACCATGTCCCATCGCCAACCATTACTGAGCGTCTGATGCCGTGGGGCATGCTGTCTTAACTTCTCGTTCCTCAGACCTGGTCTCTGTCCCTTTTCCTTACTCACTCTCTCTCTCTCTCTCTCTCTCTCTCTGGGCTTTGGGTCTCTCTGTGGCTTCAGGGACACTCCAGAGGCTTACTTCTGGTCCTTAACTGGCAGAATTCAGATCTGAATGCACTGACCTCTGCCTGAGCCATGAACTGGGATCGACAACGACTGGACCACCCAAACTCCCGCAGGCACCAGATGGCAGCTGCGCTTGGCTCTCCCCATGTGGCATAATTTTGTGGAATTTACCTCTCTCCTCATCTGGCTCTGATTATTTGCTAACTTGTAATTTTAGTTATTTGCATGCACGCCTTATCTCTCTGCCAGACTTTAAGCTCCTGGACCACGGGCTCTAGACTCGGTGCCTTTGAGTCTTCCTTCCTTTCCAGGGTCGTCATGGTGCTGTGTGCATCCGGGGAAATTCAGGAGATGCCCTCCCTCCTCGTGAGTTAGAGACCCTGAAGCTAGAGACACAAACTATCCTAAGGATAATTTAGTGATACCTGCACAGAACTTGGCCACATCCTTGGCCAACTAATTTTGCAGCTGTTCCAAGTTTTTCCCTCAGTTTCTTCTTTCCATAGATATGAAATTAAGAAGATATGTATTTTAAAATTTCCACAACATCATCTTCTCGGAGATTTGAAATCAAGTTGTTGTATCTTCTTCCACTGAGTAGGAGATAGATCTCATGGCCCATTGTGGCGGTACAGAGCTGAAGGATCCTTGACTCAGATCTCCCGATAACACATTTTATTAACTGGTTGGAGACCAGAGTGAGACTTGCACATGAAACTAGAATGACTCAAGCAATTCCAATCTCCAGCACAGAAACTCTGCTTTGTAGCAGCAGAATTTTATTTGAGGAGTGATCGAGGTCTACCCATCATTTAATTTCTTTTTTCTCTTAAATCATAGGAAAAGAGGAAGCCATCTAGCCTTGAGACTCAAAGACATTTAACTTTAGAATCGGTAGACATACTTGAGTTTTATTTTGTTTGCTTAGTGGTAATTTGAGGGAAGCTTGACTAAAAACTAAATAATCCGGTTTCTTTATGAATGCTGTTAACTTTTTCAATTGTTCCTCCTATTTCTTATCACACAAATATAAAATAATAAAATCTGTTATTAAAAAATTAAAACACATAGGAAGAAAAGTCAGGACTTTTTTTACTTGCATTGTTTTTCAGAAAAAGAACTCTTTTTCCAAATTATATTTGTCCTTAATATCTGTTCAGTTCTTGATATCATATTTCAATTGAGATAAAATATTTTCTAACTCAGAAGTTCATTCATTCAGACAGCTTTTTAAAACACAAGTTAAAAGAGCAAAAATTCAAGAATACTGAAGTTAGAAACATGTTTGTGTCTTTTTTTTCCATGACTAACCCATGTCTATTCTCTATGAAATTGATGTCAAAAAAGTATTATATATTTTCAGTGGGAAATAGAAGGCTGCCCTCTACTATCCTTGTCAGGACGTCGTATCCCTTTAATCATACTTTTCATTTCAGTACATTGAAATTTCCGTTACCAAGGACAACATCATAAATAAAAGTGTTTGTGAAATTTTACCTGCAGCTTCCTAACTTTGTGCATTAAGCATGAGACCAGCAGAGAGGTGGTCAAATGTGAAAATTTATAATCATTTATTACGTACGGCTGAAGGAAGAAGGGAATAAAAGCGTGAAGGCATACATCTATAAACGGAAGCCGAAAAGCTTAAATGAAAAGTAAAGTGAATTTCTGTGTCTTGTCATAAAGTAATGAGAAGCTAGAGCTTTTATTCATAGCATCCCAAGATGCATTTACTCTCAATCTAGCTCCAGCAGTAAACGCTGCCCTGATGTATTGCTTTGGACTTACAAAGAAATATTTGTGCTCTACATAATAGTATAGTTAGGAGAATTACTGCATGGTTGAGAAGATTCTATAAAGGTTTATAGCTGGTAGTGTTACTGTAATTTAATCACAATGTAGCTAATGTAGTACTTTAATATCACAGGTTACTTTTTTATTTACCATTTATTAGGAAGTGACAGAGCCGATCATCTCCCCATCGTAAACAAGTCAGGGAGGGATTCTGTAGGAACCCTAAAATTCCAGACAGATGCACTGTGGCGGTTTTGCACTACGCCGCAGTCCCGGTAAATGAGCTCACCATCAGATTGCTATTTAGATCTGCGAAATGTAAATCAGGCTCCTTGTTCTCAGCCCATTGGCCAAAGAAAACTTGAGAACATTTTATTTCATGAATACAATTAGCACTGCATGCCATTTGTGCACAGAAAGAAGTCATTGAGCCAATTCTAGCAATGACTAGGAGTGATTTCTGGAAAAACGTGAAGGCATTTAGCTGTGGATCCCTTTTAGTTCATATTCATAAACATTACCATAATAGTGAGTGTAGATCAATGCTTCCTCATTAGAACTTTCTACAGAAATCATTTATTTTTATACGTGAAACCAAATGCAACTGCTTTTGTGCTTTATATATTCCAATCGCTATAGATAGATAAATATAGACAGGAGGCTGAAAAGCTTAAATGAAAAGAGACTTGGTATAAATAGGAATAGATAAATCTAGCCTCATTAATACATTTAATCCAAGGAGTGCTGAGAATGGCACTAAGGTCTGGAAACTGTGTGACTAGAAAACAGACTACTGGCAAGTGTAAGTCTCAGTGTGGGCGTAATTCTCCGACTTTGGGCAAGTATCCTGGTCTCCGTGAATCTCAGTAGTTCCATCTATAAAACAGGAATAATGGTATTTGTCTGACTGGTCCCTCTGGATTGATGTTAAGGATCAAATAAGGGGCTGGGGATTTAGCTCAGCGGCAAAAGCACCTGCCTGGCAAGCGCAAGGTCATGAGTTCGGTTCCCGGTACCGGAGAAAAACCAAAAAAAAAAAAAAAAAAAAAAGAGGATCAAATAAGATACTGTACACAAAACATTTTGCAACCTGAAAAGTATGAAGTATCAGCCTTTTCAACATAAAAGTCCTCAAATAGCTGCATATGGTGGCTTACACCTGTAATCCCAAAACATTAAAGCCTTTGAGGGCTCAAAGCAAGTACTTTTTATATAATATTTGCATAGTTTTTCATTACAGAGAGGGTACAAACATCATGTGAGAAAAGGTCGTGTTATTTAATTGAAATTTACTGAGCAACTACTACATGTCAAGCAACGACAGAGCATGTTGCATTAACAACAGTTGATGAAAGTCTCCAGAAGGGTAGTGAATTTAAACGAGGTTCTGTGTGAGTACATAACCACGTTCCAATCATCTCATCTAGAGCCTTTGCACTTGCCACCAAATGTCACCCTGCCTTTCAGTATGATTGATTAGATTTTCTAATTTTTTTTTTTTTAATTCCTGGGAATTTACACACCTTTAAATTCTCCCTAGACCTTCATCTCACTTATGGCTAGTCCCATGTGAAGTAGTTAGGCTATAATTCAGTGACACTGACTGATCTCCAGTTTGAAAAGTGATACTTCTGGAAATAAAAATAGCCTTGCTCAAAAGTACAACCTTAGATTAACAACTCCAAGAAACAGAAACAGTCTTCAGGTACCTGGAGTGACCATTCAGCGGAGAACAGAAATGTCAACACAGGAGTGGGCTGTATTGATTTTTTTTCATGGATGTCATTTAGTCCCTGGTGTCTGGAATATTCTCCCTCTTGTCTGTCAAAGGCTTGCTAATTCTTCAAGGTCTGATTGAAAGGTTACCTCCTCCACAACATCTTCCGGTTCACCCTTGTTTTCTATTACCTTACCTATCTTGCTCTCTATTACAGTCATTTCCATAGTATTACAAGTGTTTCAAGTTTGGCCTTCTGTCTTGCACAAGAAGAAGCTGCCCAAATAGTTGCTGAAGTTAATTACCACTATTTTTCAACCTATTGCGTGATACATGAATGTATATAACTGTTCAAATTTTCTGTACTGGTGACTTAAAAAAATGAAAGATAAAATGACTTTCAGGACTAAAACATAATGATGTGTTGTTTTATTTTTCTTTTATGAAATTAATTTTAAAAGCACCAAATTTTATACTTCAGATGAGATCTCATCTTATTCAGCTTTCCCACTTTGTCAGTAATTAATATATATTCAGCTTTTGTTCAGTGCTGGAAATTGAACACAGGGCCTCAGAGGGCCTCATGTGTGCTAGGCCTGGGCCCGACCTCTGAGCTCCGCGCTCAGCCCTGCGGTTACAGTGTTCTATTTCTTCTTCCTCTGTACATCCGAGCAAGTGCACTTACGTAAGAAGCAGCAGTGACCAGCCTGAGTGATGCTCCCATGTTTGCAGGACCGTGATTCAAAGGAAGTAGAAGATGAAATGTCTTCCTGGAGCTTGGCTGTCTTAGGATTAGCACAGGTCTGGGGAATCAGACTTCTACAAAGCATTGTTAAGACCACAACATGTGATTTCTGTCAGAAGGGATAGATTGAAAACTAAGGAAGCCTGAGGAGACGACTGGCAGATGTGGAATAATTTGCTTGAGGAACAGGCTGAGGACGGGAGCAGAAGGAGAACCTGTCTCATCTGTTCTTCCCAGTCAGGCCGTGCACAGAGGCACGTTGTCTAGAACAGTGAATGTCTCATCTCAGGGGCAAGAGAGGACGCACTAGAGCAAATGAGGGTCGAGCAAATATGCCTCAAACCTTCTTCTTTGAGGTAACTTTTTAACCATTTTATAAATACACTAATGTTCCTACTACTACAAAATGTAGACATAAATAACTCTGTCAGTAATAACAGAGAATCACAATTTAGTGAGAAAAAAAGCCCTACAACCACTTGGGAAATTCTGTGTAGTACATCACCTGTCACACCAAGTGGATATGTGACCCAAGATACTCCTTTACCCATCTGAGGGTTAGTTAGTTTTCTGTTATTATAACTAAATGCCCAAGACAGGCTAACTTTATAAAGGAAAGAGGTTTATGTAGCTCACAGAACTGAAGGTTCAAGAGCACGGTACTGGCATCAGCTCAGCTCTGCTGAAGCTTTCATGGTGGATGGCATCCCAGCGGAGGAGTGTCTGTGCAAAGGAGAGATTATACGACAAGACAAGAAGGTTGAGAGTGACAGGAGGCCCATGAGAATTACGTTAATCTCTCAGGAACAGCATTCCCCAATGACCTACAGACCTTCCCTCTAGGTCCCGCCTCTTTCAGGCCCTAGCACCTCTCCTCTTGCTGTGGACTGAGTTCTCCAATACATGAGCCCATGGGGGGCACTCATACATCACACCCAAACCGTAACATCTCTATGAATAAAACACAAAAATCTTATTTATTTATAATTTCGGGTGAAATGATTGATTGCCCTTTTTAAAATTAGAGGCTAAGATAATTTCGTTTAATACAGTTTCTGAAATTTCACTCTGGGCTAGGTTCATTGCTAGGCATGTGTGTGTCTGGGTGTGACTGTACACGTGTGTGCCTGCACGCAGTCTGGAAAATCACAAAGTGAAACAAACCGGAAGAGGAAAGGCAGAATCAAAATAGGACGCAGCTGGATCTGTTGTAGGTGAGGGTGGTCGGGGGCAGACTGCAGCAGGGGACCTGCCCAGGTCAGCCCTAGGCCAGGGAGCACTGACAGCTGGGGGAAAGGTGACAAGCACAAGGGCTCGCTCCTGGAGACTGGGAAGCAGGGACAGGGACACGACACACAGCGGCCCTGGGCTGCGAGGAGTGAGACACTCCGCGTGCTGACAGCTGAGAACAGGAGCAGTGTGTCGCTGAGAGCAATGAGGCGCGCCTTGAGGCCTTGCTACTCGTGAGGCTGAAGCAGGAAAATCCCAACTGAAGGCCAGCCCAGGCAATTTAGCAAGACCTTGTCTCAAAATAAAAAATCAACAAGGCCGGGGATGTAGTTCAGCTGTAGAGCACTTGCCTCGCATGTACAAGGCCCAGAGTTCCAGGGCTGCGATGGGAAAAAATGTAGATGAACTGGAGAGTACAGAGAGGGCAAGCTGGACGGGGCCCGAGAGGTCCTGTGTAGGGTTGAGGCAGGCACCCTCCGAGCCATGGGCACCTGTGCACAGCTGAGGTCTGCACCGTGGGCTTTGTACCCACGACTGCTGCTTGAGAGGAGCACCTGGAGGAGGGCTTGCGAGGACCCCGGGCGGCTTTGGGTGCCAGTGCAGGGGCTCCAGGTAGGTGCGAGCGAGGGTGGGGGTGAAGGCAGAGAGAAGCAGGCAGACGGGATGGGTGCTAGGAGGCCGGGTTGGTAGGTCCTGGAGAACAGCTCCTGGAACTTTCTGTATGGTGGTGTTGTGTCCTGACCAGGGAAATCTGAAGGAGGATCAAGGTGGCTCTGAGACCAATGAGGAGCTCTCCAGCTGGCAGCTGGATGTTTGTGTCACTACAATAAATAAATGAAGGCTAAAGAACACACTTGTGATCCAGCCGTGGTGGCACACACCTGTAATCCCAGCACTCAGGAGGCTGAGGCAGGAGGATTGCTGCAAGTTTGAGGCCAGTTTGGGCCACATAGTGAGTACAAGCCCAGTCTGGACTATGTGGCAAGAGGAAAAAAGATAAAAATAGAACTGGGAGGGCTTCTCAGCCAGGGTGAGAGCTAAGGAGACCTCAGGAGAGGTCTAGTGTGAGCAAAGTACAGTGTTTGGGGCTAAGCTATAGAAATTCTAGCCTTTGGGGTTTGTAAAGGGGAGAATGAAGCTGTGGAGGAGCCAAAATCTAGCGCCCACTGCAACTCCAGCCTGCTGAAGTCGGGTGTTCCTCTACATTACACTATTTCCTTTTCTGGGAGAGAAACATTATTGCGCATTCTTAGAACTTTGAAATCTGAGTCTGCCTGGAGACAAACCTAGATGGTTCTTCGCGGCTATAAAAGTTTTAGCTGCACAATATATGTTGGTTTACAAACCAGATCTCTCCCCTATTTAAAATCATTCCAAGTTAGCTTGTTGCTCTTTTAACTCTCATTTCCTGAGTTACAGTGAGTTTGAGCACCTTGTCTTTTCCTCATATAAGTAGGTGGATGGGAGCCACCAGCATTCACAGGACAGGAATGGAGAGGAGAGAGAGGTTTCCAAGGCCAGTTCCCACTTCAGACCTTCTCTTCCCCCTGCTGTCATCCCTCTGTCTTTCATCTCCCCAGAGAACAGACTCCTGCAGCAAGGACAGCCCGGATGAAGCAAGGACAGAGAGTGGAGGGGATGCTGGCCACCTCTCCTTCCGGTCTGTGAGTAGCCACCACCATGACTGTCCATCTGCCCCAGCCTTGTAACCAGTAGGGGAAGAAATGAGGACACCTTGGTACCACCAAAGCCAAGGGAAGTATTTCAAAGAAAAGGTCAAACAAGATGCAGCCTCCAATATGTCCACGAAGTTTGGAAGGTCGCGCTTAGGGGGAGGTGTCTGCAGGTGCAGGGGCGGAAGCTGCACTGCAGTGAGTCGAGAAGCGAGTGGGAGGTGAAGACACAGGAAGTACAGACAACTCCGTAGAAACTTGGCTGTAAAGAGCAAGAGAGACAGATAAGGCTGAAGAGGAACGTAAGGCCTAAGGAAGGCCCGAGGGTCTTGTTTTTATTTAGATGAGAGGCTCTTGAGTATGTTTAAATGTCTTTGGGATGGATGCAGTTGAGAGCATGGAGTGAATATTCCTAGAGAGAAAAGGGCTGACTATGAATATGGCTGGCTGTGTGGTTCAGCGGCAGGACCCTAACCTAGCATGCCCAAGGCCCTGGGTTCAAGTCCCACTGCGGGGGTGCTGGTCTTGAGTAGCGGGGAATGGCATAGATGCTCTTGCAGTAGGGCCGTGCCCTCTAACATAGAAAGGGGTGCTGAAATAGGGTAAAAACAGGGCAAATCCTCTCTCTGGATTGTGAGCTCTTGAAGGTTAAGGACTCTGTCTTAATTAACTTTGCTCCAACATAAATACTCAATAAATCTGTGTTGAACTGAATTGATGAGAAGCCTGCTCTTTCTTATATCTCTAGCCAATCTAAATGCCAGACCCTGTGGCTTTTAACTAGGAACTAACATATCAGACATCCAGACCGCCTCAGCCTCCTGAGTGAATATGTTTTCAAATGTGTGCTCTCACCATGTTTGTAAACAGCACTGTCATTTACAAATCTTTATTTTAATCCAGTAGAATTTAAGGATGTGCATCTTTCCTGGTTGTGAAATTTTGACTGTTTGCCTGATTTCATGCTCAATGTTAATGACCTAAGAAATCCCAGATCAGTGCATTTGTATTTTGTAAACTCCTGAACCAGTCTGTTCTGAAGCCATGGCCCTGCCAACCAAATTTACCTTATTTCCTGGGATTAGAGGTACATCATGGTATTCACGATGGGCTCAGGAATTAGGAATAATCATGTGAGTGTGCTTATCATATGAAACAAACAAAAGTCTGGCTTGTTGATAGCCTCAGAGCCAAGCAAAGCTGGGCATGGTGGCGCGAGCTTATAATTCAGCCCTTGTGAGGCTGAGGCAGGAAGATCACTATGAGTTTGGGCCTGTGTGGGGTACATAGTGAGTTCAAGTCTAGCTTGCACTACATAGTGAGACCCTGTCTCAAAAAGCCAAAACCATGAGAGGTTGAGGGGAGAGAAGGGGAATGGCAAAAAAAAAAAAAAAAAAAAAAAAGGAATCAGGTTGTGTCATGTATAGGTACAAATTCCCTATGATGAATGTGATCATTATATATACCAATAAACGTAATTAATTTTTTAAAAGTGGCAAGAACAGCAAAAAAAAAAAAAAAAGGCAAAACCAGGCTGGATGTGGTGGCTCATGCCTGTAATCCCAGACTCTGGGAGGCTCATGCAGGAGGACTGCAAGTTCAAACCCAGCATGGGCAACTTAGCAAGACTTTGTGTCAAAAATAAATAAACAAACAGTCAATAATGTTACTTTAGGGCAGCATTAAATTTTGGCTTCAGATTTAAAAATAATTCATTGGCATAAACAACTGAAGCAGCATTTAAAAATTTAACTGTCAGTTTGGCAAATTCTTGATTTCTTACATGGTCAATTTCTTTCCCTTTGCTTCCAATGTATGTTTTTGGTATTAGTCCTTCCAGGTTCATTTTTCCAGCATGTATTGTATTGGTCCTCCCACAACCTGTGCCTGTATAGGACAGGTAGGTAAGGCGGCCTTTTCTATTGCAAAGACCACAGAACCAATGATCTGGCTAATAAAAGATAGCGCAGTGGAAAGCAACGGGAGATGGAAACTGGATGTCCTTCAGGCTCTGTCCGCTGCGATAACTTCAGTGTGCGTGCTTGCGTGTGCATGTTCTATTCACAGCCCCTCTCCCCATGGTAACAGAGATTAAAAAAAATTCCCCTTCTCCTGTTGTGGTTTGTTGCCTCCTTGTCGTGGGTTAACAATATGCCCTTGGCAGTGGCAGTTACTCCCTGTTGTGACGTTCGTGGTTCTCCAGTGCGTCTCAGCTTCCCTTGGGTGTTTACTCACCCGCAAAAGCAGTTCATTATCCTTTATGCTCCACTGCTGTGAGCATTATTTTGGTTTAACTCAATAGAATTCATTTGTTTTTAAAACAAAGTGACTATTGTGATAAGTTTTAAAGACAGGGAAGCCAATATTCAAATTAATTCTTATACGCGCATATTATAGTTTTTAGAGCTGTGTTCCAGAAAATAACACTAAGCTACAACTTGGATTTTTTCTTTTGCATCTCAGTAAACTGTACCACTGAGACTAATAGGGACAATTGTGGGGTGCGCCAGGTGACACTTGTGCACACTGTGGAGTGGGGACTTTTACATTAGGGTGACAGTCAAGGGACTGGGGACGGGTGCTATGACAGGAAGTCAGAATGGAAAGATGTGATTCAGTGTTCTCAGCTTTGTCTTCAAATTTTACTTGAGTGTCTTTTTGCTAGTGCATAGGCTGAAAATAGTTAATGAACAAGAAAGTAAAATAATTTATAATTTAATGGAATTACTTTTGGTAAAAAAAATAATAATTAAGGAACTTAGGAAAATGTAAAGAAGACAATGAAAATCACAGAAAATTATATAGCTAGAAAAAACTCCCGTCACTATTTTGGCTATTTCCTTTTAGTCTTTTCCAGCATGCAAATCTCAATGTATTTATACCATTGAGGTCACACTTTGTACTTGTTTTTCCTAAAATGTATCTATCATGAGCAGCTTTTCAAGTTGCTAAAAAATCTGAAAAATCAATGGTCTCATAATATTTTATCACATGGATGAAATAAGTTATTTGACATATTTCCATTATTTGACATTTATTTCCGTTTTTTCACTGTTGTGTTCAGTATATCATCTGTAGCTTTTATTCTATTAGTAATTAAAATTCAACTTTACTAAGTTAAAACTATATTTTCTTAACCCTCTCAGAAAGTTCAGACAAGAGGTTGAGTTAGGAGGATCACAAGTTCAAGACCAGTCTGGGCTACAAGGTCACCCTGACCTACGTAGTGAGACTGTCTCAACCCCACCCTTCAAAAAGAAAGTTCAGAGAAGTTTCACCACAGAGGTTCTGAAAAATATGCATTTCAGGTACTTTTTAGTATTCTGCATTCTGAGGTGCAGTGGTTATCCAGCCAAGGCCCAAGCAAATAGATTTCTCTTTATACACAGTGGGGTTTGAATGAATGAAATAGCCATCTTAATAAAATTGAAACCAGGGGATTTTGCTGAAGCTGCTTTCAAAATATGAATGGCCCAGGCTGACATAAGGGAAAAAAATAAAGATGACAAGGTTTGGTTTCTATATGAGAGTTCTGGGGGTTTCCCAGTTAAAAAGTGTTATTTACTAGTACTGTACAAGGATGCCAAAAATGTGTCTTCAGGGGCTGGGGATTTAGCTCAGCGGCACAGCGCCTGCCTGGCAAGTGTGAGGTCATGAGTTCAGTTCCTGGTACAGAAAAAAAAAAAAAAAAAAAAAAAAACAATAACAAAAATGTGTCTTCAAATGCAGAAGAGATCATTAGGTTTCACTGCCCCCGGGGAAGGAAAAAAGGACTCCTTTCCCCTGAATCCTAACACTGTGGCCACCTGCCTGGACTGTCTCTTCATTTTCACTTTGGAATGGACCCTCCGCAAGCACTGTTCAGGACTGGCACCAGAGTACAAAGCCTCTAAAATAACTCTTTGTCCCACATTTCAAGGCAAATCAGCCACCTTAAATCTATGTATACATCTAAACCTACAGTTAACTTTGCTTATGAGAGTTATTGTTTTTGTGTCATATTGTTTACTCTTTTTCCTTTATCATAGGCTGACAAGAATTCACGGAATTTAGTAAGATAAGCCATCTCACCTGAATCTTCAAGCTTAACATTTTAACGACACTGTATTCATATCTCTGAAAAACTAACCCTGGGCACATTTATTTTTGTACAAAATAAAAGTTTCTTTGGATAGTTTTTGCATTGATGTTTCTTATGGTCCTCAATTATTTTCTTTTTCTATATGTGTAAATCGTTCACACTGGTCATCTAGCGCCAAAAGCAATGTAAAAATGTTTTTACCACTCCAAAAGACTTTCTTTTTAAGACATTACTGCTCAAATTTTAGAGTATAAAAGAGTATATGGAGGCCCTTGTTAAAATGCAGTGCCTGTTCCTATTCTTTTGGGGGAGGCCCAGGAATCTGCATTATTACCTTGGGTGATTCTGAAGCAGGGGTGAAGAGGTGCATAGATGCCTCTGCTAAGTAAGGAGAAGAAGCCCCAGTGGGTGGAGTTACAAACTTCCCCCAGGGCAGCTGAATTACTGCACTGAATGTTGGGCTCTTGCTCCTAAAAGGGAATCAGGGAAGGGGCTCTGAATCTGCTTTCAGCTGGGCCAAATTATTCTTCCAATTATTTGCTCAACCGTTCATTCATTCATTCATTCATTCATTCATTCATTCATTCATTCATTCTTTCAATAAATCATACACTTGGATCCTTCAGTGTAAGTAATAACATTTACAAACTTTCATAAGAAAACATAGGGGTAAATCTCTATGACCTTGGATTTGACAATGGAGTCTAAGATATGACACCAAAAACACAATACATTTCAAACATCTGAGGATTTCAAAAACCTTACCACAAAAAAAAACAAGTAATCCAGTCAATCAGTGGGCGAAGAAATTGAACAAGAAAAGAAGTACAAATATGGCAATAAGTACATGAAAAAATGTTTAACTTCTTTAACAATCAGAGAAATGGACACCAAAACTGCACTGAGATTCCACCTCACCCCACTCAAAATAATAATCATTAAGAATACAAAAAAACAGAGGCTGAGACAAGAAGACACCAAGTTCGAGGTCAGCCTGGACTACATGGCAAGACCATGTCTCAAAAAATAGCAACAGTTGAAAAAAGAAAAAAGTAAACACTCTTTAGAGAATTTACCTGAAGAAGAGCATCCTAAGGTAAATAATACTTATGTATTTACTTAGTACCGCATTTGGACATGTTAACAACCATAGTATGAGATAAAATTTAAGGTACATCAAACAATACCAAAGAGCTTTGGAACCTCTTGTTTACTTACTTTACTTATTTACTTCATTTTATTTTACAAATTATTTAGGGTGGTTCCAGGGGCATATATGATATAACAGAAGGAAAATAAAACATGAGAAAATCAGAGGAATCGAGGTAGGAAATAAGGTGAAGTCAGAGTCAATGCTATCTACAAGTGCTCATCGTAAGCACAAAGCATTCATGGACATGGACAGCACATTGGAATTTAAGCTCCTCAATGGCCAAAGTGACCATACTGTGACAAAGCCACTGTATCTTTAAGGTAGTGTCCTGGAAGCAAGTCTTGAGAAAAAATTTCTTCTGTGGATCTTCCAAACACAGAATCTATCAACCATATCCATTCAAAAAGATATGCAATTGTGTTCCATGGATCTAACTCTTACAATGCCTAAGTCGTCTTTGGTAACGACAATCATAGGATAGCCACATGCAAGGGGCTGGGGATTTCGCTCAGTGGCACAGCGCCTGCCTGGCAAGCGCAAGGTTGTGAGTTTGATTCCCGGTACCGGAAAAAAAACAAACAAAAACAAATGAACAAAATAAAAGGATAGCCACATGCAGAATAAAATTGTAACCTTACCTCACACCATACACAAAAATTAACTCAAAATGTTGAGTTAATGGTAAGTGTAAGCATAACATTAGAAACTTGTTTAGCTCAGTGGCACAGCACCTGCCTGGCAAGCAAGAGGCCCTGAGTTCAATTCCTCATACCAAGAAAAAAAGAAAAGGAAGCAAAAAAAAAAAAAAAGAAGATATAGGAGTAAATCTTTGTGACCTTGGATTTGCGAGTGGATTCTCAGAGATGATATCAAAACATAACAACAAAACAAACTGGACTCCACCAACACTGAAAATTTTGTGCTTCAAAAGGCTATCAAGAAACTTAAAAAAAAAAAAACTCACAAAGTTGATTCCCAGTATTTCAAAAAAGTAAATAAAAATGTGTACATGAATGTTTATAGTCACATTACTCATAATATCTAAAAGGTAAAGAAAATCCAATGTTCAATCAACTGAGTGGGATATAAAGTGTGAACAAAACATAGGGTAAATGTTTACATTTTTAAAAAGAAATTGCTAGAGTAAAAGACATATTACCATGAATCCCCCTCAAAATACTCCCCTTCTCTTATCAGCCTTGCCACTTTTGTAAATTTTGATTTTTATTAGTACATGTTTGCAGTACATAATGGTTACACTCCTTGTGCGGACTGGTACATGTACATAACACACCTTAATTCCATTTTTACCCCCTTTCCCTCCCCTCACTCTTTCTCTTGATCCCCTTCTCCTTTGAGAAACATCTATCTCCCTACTTCCTATTATCTATCTTTTATTTTACTCTTCATTTATATTTTGGGCTTCTCGTGGAAGAGAAACCATGTGATATTTAAGCTTGTGTGTCTGATTTATTTCACTTAACATTATGAACTCAAGGTGTCTCCATTTTTCTATAATGACTCAGGTTTATTTTTCTTTCTTGCCACTTTCTGAAGCAGTTCTGGAAGTCCTTTCCCACGAATGTCTCTAATTGCACTGTTGGGGCTGCGTGGGCGTCCTGAATGGATTAGAAAAGTTTACTTTTCATGGTCATTTTGACTTTGGGGAAGAGCTAGAAGCTGTATGGTGCCAGAGCTGGTGAATAAGGTGGATGAGGGCACACTGCCATGTTTTTATTTGTCAGAAGTTACCATAAACTATTAGAATCAACTCAGGACACTGAGGCAGCCACAAACGACACTCTCAAGAGAAGACTTCCAAAGCTGTTTCAGGAAGGGGCAAGAATTATGTGATAAGTGTGTTCAATGTAAAGAGGACTATTTCGAGGGGGTGCTGATGACAATGTACATTTTACTGTAAACTTTTTAAGAATTTTTATTGAAACATTCACATTATATTGAGTCACCTTATAAATTTTGGACATAAGAAGGAAGGAAGTACTGATACACGCTAAAATATGGATGAACCTTTAAAGTATTATGTGAAGTCACAAAAAAACCCATGTATTACATGATTTTATTTATATGACGTGTCCAGAACAAGTAAACTATAGACACAAATAGTAGGTTAGCGGTTGCTTTGGACTGGGTTGGGGGAGTGGTGAGGGTGTGGTGAGGATCGAGATGGATGGGAGGTGGCAACTAAAGGGTACACAAGAGGAAAATGTTCTGAATTGACTGTGTTGATGTTCGCACAACTTTGTGAGTATTGTAAATGCCATTGGATTGTCCCATTTAAATGAGTGAAATGTTTACATCTCAATAAAAATGTTACCAAAAGTCCCATGACAATTAAAAATACTGAAATCAAATGTATAGTCCCCTGATGATCTAACTTGGTCTCAGCCAAAATTGAGAGTAGGTATAGACGGGCTTTATATCCTTCTGGAAATCATGCACCAGTATCACGTCTCCTGAGTGGGCTTCCATAAGAATGAAGTAGCAGAGAGTTCACGGTTACATTTTCCGGCAAGGTCCTGCATGGTAATTAGGTTGAATCCACACCCGTGTGGTTTGGCAATTGGAAATAGAATTCTTTCACAGGACCTTAGCAAAAGTTTAAATATATCTGATCAAAGTGCTTGGGGTCATTTGATAAAAGCACTGCTCAGGATTGAAGACAGAAATGCAAAGCCAGGTGTGGTGGTGCATGCCTGTAATCCCAGCATGTGGGAGGCTGAGGCAGAAGGATCACCATGAGTTTGAGGCCAGTCTGCACTATATAGCAAGACCCTGTCTAAAGAAAAGAAACATAAAAGAAATGCAGTGGTCACACTGATTTTAACTGACACTCACAATTGTTCATAGACAGTAAAGCCTACTGTCTAATGTACAGTACACTTTAATAATTCAATTGACAGGGGCCCCAAGTACAACAGTAAACTGAAATAATACATTTTTTGGTTTTTCGGTTTTTGGTTTTTGGTTTTTCTCCGGTACCGGGAACAAATAATACATTTTTAAAAAAATAGTGATACTTGTTCTTTTTTTTTTTTTTTTTTTTAAGTCAAATTTTGACAAAAGATCTGGTGGGCTGTGCTTACTGGCCCCGCCAGTGGTTCACATTATTCTGTTGCCTGATGCTTGTGGAGTTTGCACATGGTAGCATTCTCTCCATCCAAAACAACCACAGCAGGGGGGGAAAGGCCAAAGGTCTTCTTGCTCCGGGTGCTAGAACCAGTTGATGACTCATCATGAATCATCCTTCGGGGAGAGCAAGGGCAAAGGCGAGAGCAGGGTCCGGGTGATAAGCAAGACCATCTCACCTCTCTGGGAAAGTTAGGTTTGCTGCTGTCTCCACTCCGCAAGGCCCCCTGTGCATAGGCCCTTGGGACCGTCCTTGTGGGTTGTTCTGTTTGGGTGCTTTCTAAAATTAGACTTGATTGTATTGCAATCACTCTAAGGAAGATTCTTCATTTGAGTCTGTCACCCTGAGACTCCTTTGTGTACTGTAGACACTCCTCCCTGGGGACCTGGGCCCAAATTAATTCTTTAATTTTAAGACTTCTAAGATTGAGCAAAAAAGAGAAAGAGGTGGGCAGACTACTTCCAGAAGCCAGACAAAGTGAACAGATAATAACAGCGTTTTCAAAGTGAGCTACGGTGTCGGAGAGATTTTCCTTCCATGTGGCGCAGAGTGTAGCGTCCTAGTGAAGGCCCTGAACTGGACCTTGAGATGTGGGTGACACATGGACCCCAAGGCCGCTGCTTACAGGGGGCCTGGGGAGCCACCGAGTCCCCCTGGACCTGATTTTCTTCATGTGCCAGGACAGCAGGGGATTACTTTATGGTCATTAGGAGATGATATTTGAAGCAATTTTCTAGCTTCAACATTTTATAATGCACTTTTTTTTTTTTTGGTTTTTCTCCGGTACTGGGAACCGAACTCACGACCTTGCGCTTGCCAGGCAGGCGCTTTTGCCGCTGAGCTAAATCCCCAGCCCCTCTTAACTGATCCGATTCGTCAGATAAAGAGCGAAATTGGAACGTGTCGTTAACATTTTACTTGGTTTCCATTTTTCTCCAGCAGGCGAATGGTCTCTCTACTGGAAAGAGGGGTGAAGACAGATTTGACGGTTTGGGTGTGGGAGCTTCAGCAAGAAGTTCAGCTTAGAGCCTGAGTCCAGCCCTAGGGCTGCAGCTCCTAGGTAGGTGAAGGAGCCCACAGGCTGGCTGGCCCCTTCCGATTCAGAAGAGCTCTCAGTCTGAGCTCTCACACTGTAGTTGTGCAGAGCTGCCAGAGGGTCTTGCTGGCGGAACAAGACCAACAGGTTTCCCTCTTGGGCCTCAGGCCCAGCTTCTACCTCACACCAGGCTCTTTCTCTCATGCAACAAATATTTATCGAGCATCTACTATGTGCTAAAGCTCCACATTAGTGACAATACTGACAAAGTCTTCCTCGTGGAGCATAGGAGAGATGGGCAGAAAACTCAAATAAATAAAATAAAACCGAGACTTAATAATGATCAATTGTAGTAAAAGCTAATAAGGAAGTACATGGGTGTCCAGACGAATGGAGTGGTGCAGGGTTGTGGGTACAGGGTGGGAAACGTCCTAAAATAGTCAGGTCAGGAAACGTCCCTGGTAGGGAGACAATGCATCTGAGAGCTGAAGGCAAGAGGAAGCCGGTCTTACAAAGCCCAGGAGGAGGGGAGGCCAGAGCAGATCTCTGCTGTGGGAAGGACCTGGGCTGCCCCAGGACTCACACACAGGAAGCAGAAAGGAGGCTAAGACAGAGCCTGGACCATACTGTCCCACCCCCGAAAGGCAGTCAGGAGTCGGACTTCTTGGCTGTGGGTGTCAGGGTTACTCTGGCTGCGGTGTGGACAATAAATGAGATGGGGGAGGAGGAAAGGGAGGGGAGGAGAGTCACTTAGAACTGAACGGAAGGAACGACACGAGATTCAATTCCATTTTTTCTCAAATTGCCAGTTGCCCCTGATTGCTGATTAACCTGCCTTTCTTTGACCTGATTTAATTGCATCCTATATTCCTTATGTATCTTGATCTACTTCTGGACTTTCATTTACTATTGTCTATGTACATGTCAGCACCAAATTCTTCCAATTGTTCTAATTTCATTAAAAACTTTCTTTTCAGTACAGTGGTTTCCAAACTTGGAAGAACATTAGTGTCACCTGAGGTTTTTGTTTTTGTTTTTTGTTTTCCCCTTTTCCTTCCGTAGGATTCTGAACTGGCCTTTTGTGCTGGGCTACCTCCTTGGCTCTTTTTAGTTTTTGAAACTCACTAAGTTTCCCAGGTAGGACTTGAACTTGTAATCCTCCTGCCTCATCCTCCCAAGTGATGGCATTACAGCAATGCTCCATGGTCCCTGGCTCTAGGGTGCTTTTCAGTGTGCCCCAGCTGGGCACTGGGATTTTTAAACTCCCCAGAGGTGATTATAAATATTCAGCAAATCTGGGAACTACTGTATCATGTGTGTACTTTTCCAGATGAATTTTAATAGGGTTCAGTCAAGCCCACTGTCCTTCAAATTCTGGTTATTTGCTTGGGACCACATTGCATTTTAAAATCCATAATTAACTTATGGAGAATTAACATCTTTACAGTGTTGGGTTTTCCTGTCAAGTATAAGATACATGACATATATTTACATGTATTAAAATTTTGTTTTATGATGAAGAAATTTACTAGAATTTTGTCTTACTTGCTCCTATTGCTTTTCATCTACTATATTTTTAACTTGCTGTTCAGTTCTATTGGAATGTTAGTTATTTTATTTTTTAGGTCTGCTTTTAACCCAACACAGTATGATGATTTTTTAGCCTCTACCATTGTAACTGGAGTTTTCTTTTTCTATCTCTGTAGATCTAACTACTTTGTCACAAAGCCCAAGTCAAATTTATTAGTTTAATTTCTCTAATTAAAACTAGAAAAGGAAAACCTTTGTACCCCAAACTTAACTTCTACTACTATCCTTGTCTTTGCCCAAAATTGGGACTCTCTCCCTTCTCTGCATACTAATAGCACTTAATCTAGATCTCTCTTGTGGCCTTTGGACAATACAATGGGCTGTGGCCGACTTCCTCTACAAACAGTATGATTATGAGGAGTAGGGTCTTTCAAGGCTCAATTGACTTTTTTCCTTTAACCAATACATCAAAACATGTGATGCTTTTGTACATGTACACATTGTGTAATGTTTAAATGAAGCTAAATATATCTATCTCCTTAAACTTTCTTTCTTTATGGTGAAAACATTCAAAATCCTTCTAGCTTTTTGAAATATATAATACATTGTTGTTATCTATAGTCACCCTATCTGTGTAAAAGGTACTCTAGGTTAGGATCTTTTTGTCTTTTATCATTATTTTATAACTCAGTGACTTTGTTTTTGCAATTTTAAAGGACTCAATATATTTTGCAAGCAAACAAAAGAACACCTGTATGGGCACCTGTATGGAAAAAACAGAAAACAAAGTGAGAGAACATAATGTTAAGTGAAATAAGTGAGACACACAAAATTAAATATTGCACATTTTTTTCTTATATGAGAAATACTCATATATATAGTATATATATATATATATAGTATACATAGAGAAAGAGCAAAATAGAAGATGGATAAATGAGAAGTAAGGAAAAGTTCAAATAATTCTTCCAATTATCTTTCCATTTCAAAAATTTTAACATAGATACTAATTTGTCTCATTTATACCACTAGTTTCTCTCCATTGACAGGAACATTTTGTGTTATCTGTTTGTTTCTCCTTTTGAAGAGAGAATCTTTTTCACCTGTATCTTGTACTGTAAATGCTTTGAAGAAGATTATGCATAGTGTATTAATTATTGTTGTCCAGCTATTATTTTGTTATAGAATTTTGTTTTACTTTTTCATAAAATAAGAAAATTATTTAAAAAAATAAATAAAACTTGGTTGCTTAGGAAAGAAAACAAAAACAAAAACAAAGTGAATGAACCTATGACTTAGCTGTAACTGAAGTTATCTGATGAACAGATTCAAACCAGCCTAAAAATTTAGATTCAGTAGGACATGGGAATTTGTCCTTTGTCCTACAAGTCTTTGCTACCTAATTGATGCTATGGAAAAGGGAATGAGAAGATAAATTAGAATGATAGCGTATTAGAGATGCTGTGGCATAGAAATATGGATAGGGCTCACTGGGGACACGAAGAAAAGAACATTTAATTGTAGGTGGGAGGAGGAGCGGCATTGTGAAAGACTTTGTGAAGGAGGCAGCACTTGACCTGAGCTTTATGTTTGACATTTTTATCAACTACTTGAATTAACAAAGGATGTGTGCTGTACCTATCACATTGCAGATAACACAAAATTAAAGGTTTCCCATATGGCAAACTTGGGAGTTACAAAAAACGTGGTAGTAATACTTTTAGAACTTTATAAAAGGAGATAACTGTACAAGTGCAAAAACATTGTTTATACTGGGTGTGGTGGTACATACCTGTAATCCCTGCACTCGGGAGGCTGAGGCAGGAGGATCACCATGAGTTTGCGGCCAGCCTGGACTACAAAGTGAGTTTAAGACCAGCTTGAACTGCAAGGAGAAACCCTGTCTCAAAAATACTTCCCTCCCAGAAAAGCTCTCACAATTCATTAACTTGCACTTTTTTCATGTATTATACTGTGGACCTCTTTTTAGCCTAAAAGATGACAAAATATAATTATCAAATGCAACTATAAACTTACTATTATAAAAAATGTTTTTCTTTGATAAACATTACCCTCTATATTAACTTTTTAAAAAAGTAATCATTCCCAGGGTTATTTTTTTTTTCTTTGTACTTTTACTACCTGTTTTAACTTTTTTTTCCCTCACACAGGTGTGTGTGTGTGTGTGTGTGTGTGTGTGTGTGTGTGTCTGTGTGTTACTGGGGGTTGAATTTGGGACCTCACACATATTTGGGAAGTGCTCTACCACTGAGCTACATTTCCAGACCTCTTTAGTTTTAGTTTTAGTTTTTGAGACAGTCTTGCTAAGCAGCCCAGGCTAGCCTAAAACTTGTGATCCTCCTGCTTCAGCCTCCCAGGTAGTTGGGATTAATCAGACATGGACCACTGTGCTTGGCTCTTTTAATATTAAAAGTTAGTCTACGTAGTGAAATAAACAAGATGAAACAAAAGAATGATACACGTGAATCTCTGATTTTATATCCTCCAAGTAAAGCACACCAGGTAGTGGAGGGATAACTGGGCAGGTCACTTAAACTGTGCTTTTAATTCCTCCAATTGCATATTCATTCAGCAAGAGCCCACGGGGGGACACAGCTGCTAAAATTCTAATGCAATCATAACGTACCACCCACTGGACTGTGAGTGTCCCGCCGTATGCAGACTCGATTGCGGGTCTATAATGTAGTAGGAAGATATAGTATACTTTAAAATAAAAAAAAATTTTTTAGAAAAGATATAGTATAATAGGTGCTCAGCCAGGGGAAAAGGATCAGAAACCCTGGCATAGATTAAGGTCAAGAATATCCACCATTAACCTGGACAAGATGAGATGTAGAGGCACATGTCTAATATCTTGGAACACATTGTGAGCAGTCCATGAAAAAGAGCATAGAGTTCTCAAGCAAAACTGGGGCAAAAGAGAGGATTTATGCAGTGTCAGAGCTCAGCCCAATTTTGCAATATAAATCAGGCCTGGACGTGAAGTGGCAGTGTAGTAAGATTACTCCTCCTCAAGTCCAAAGGAACCGAGTGAGTGATCACTTGGCAGAAAGTTAGAGTGCTGGGAAGTTGACCCAATAACATATCACCCCGTCCAATGTTAGGGATTTGATGACTTATTTTTTTCCTCCTTAAAATTGCTCATCCTCTTTGTCTCCATATTTTGTTGACTTTTGTTGATTGTATCTTCATTTTATCAGCCATTTAAAATCACAATCCCATGATACTTTGTTGGAGGAGCCTGATGCACTAAACCGGATGACTTTCAGGGAGCTATTTCTTGATGTTGGCTCAGGCCAGAGAAACTCAGAATTGAATTCTGTTGTGCATCTTCATATCCTTTTACTTAATAGTACCTATCTCAACAAAGCGAAGTCTTGTTAATAGCAGGTACATAGTCCTATTAGAAATTTGTGAAGATTGTTCAGTTACCTTCCCTAGATGACCCAGCAGCCATTGAAATGACACATTAGCTGTTGATGATGCCAACTAGACAAGAGTACTGTTATGTGGCCCACTTATGTACACAAAGCCTATTTAGCACAGCCTGTAAGCTATGGCCGTTTGGACCAAATAGTTTGTGCATGAGACATTCTAATCCCTTATGCCATTCCCAAACCTTATTCTAATCCTTACACAGTCTTTTGTCTTATCATTAGCATACCCCATCACAGACACTTTTGAATTCCCCAGTGCCTACTCTTTCACAGAGCCTGAGCTCATCTTCATTCTCATCCACTCAGAAAAAGGGCACAGCTCATCGCAACACTGAACTCAGAAAGTCTTAGGGAGATGGAAGAATATTTTCCCATCTCTCGTTGGGTCTCTCTTCATAGAAGCAAACAGATGGAAGTCAAGGTGACAGCTGAAGGAGGCTGTGGAAAAGGATGCTAAAACATGCCCACAAGATGGAGGTAAGCTATCAGTTAGCGCGAGGTGGATCTATAAATTCCTGAGGGGAAATTATTTTTAAGCAAGGTTGTTTATTACTTATTAGTCTTTTTGTTTACTTCCTAGTATATTCAATAGTGATAAAGCTTTATTTAGTCTTGCTTAGTTGTTTTCTTTCCTCCAGATAATCCTGATTCATCTACTAATTTGTTGATTTGTTCACTCACTCATTCATTCATCCATTAAATGTTTATTGAACATTGAAGTGAATAAAGGGAGCACAAGAAGGAACACGGCAGCCTCACTTCTTAATTGTCCACATCCAAACTGGGTTGGAGTTTCTTGCTTGATCCTCCCCAAATGAAAAGGTCAAACTTGGGAACCAGCTAGGTGCCCAGCTGTGATGTCTACCTGCTAATTCTCTTCCCAGAGACCAATTTTCAAGAAATCAGTTTTTATTGAGAATGTAATAGCTCTCTGGAAAATTCCTATTCATCATTTGAAACTGCTATAAAATACTTAGGATACTACCTCTGTCTTCTGTAGGAGACCTTGCCTGACTTGCCCTGGTTTTGTAGAAGAATGCATACACCCTGTTCAACCTCTACACTTTATTGCTTACCCGTCTGTCTCCCCTTTCAGAAAGTTGACTCCTTGAATGGAGGGACTGAATTTTAGCATCACTGTACTTCAGTAACTAGCACATAGTTGATGCCCAGGAAATGCCTCCAAAAGTGACTTGGACTGAGGGCTCAGTGGTCTGCTACTTGCATGGCAATCTACATCTAAGGTGGAGTCACTTCTTTTATCAGTGACACCTTTCTAAAACTCTCCGAATATCGGAGTTCTTGGACTTGCTGAGTGGCAACAGGAGACAGCCTTAGAGGAAAAGCTTGTACTCTAAGGAACAGTCATGTTCCTTCTCTTAAGTCTCAGCATCATGTCTGTTCTCATTTAGGCTCCCAAACAGGAGCTCTTCTGTGCTGGAAAGGCTGGATGCAGCTCGATCATTTCACTATATGACTTCCAGAACGCCGCAGAATGGAATCCTCGGGTTTTCAAATAAAGGTTCTCTTCTCTGAACCTAATTAAATGTGCTGGGCTATAAAAACTGACCGTTAAGTCTGTTATTTGCAATAACCTATGCTGATGCTCTCCAGATTTTATAAGACAGATATCAATGCTCTATGTCAGTTACACGGGGGACCCCAGCAAGGTGAGGCAGGAATTGGGACTGTCGCAACTAACTGGGACACAGTGCTACCGGGTCTTGCTCTCTCCTCCCTAACAATTGTCCTGGATGTCAAGCACCTTCTCTACTCTTAAAAACTTGCACCACGGGTGTCAGCAGATGTTCTATGCCCTGTTATTCTTCCATCTAATTCTATCAGAAGGCCATGGAGTGTCAGAGAAAAGGAAATGCACTTGCACCTGCGTGTGAATTCCTTGTTCTGTTACTTAGTAACCTGTGACCTTGGACAAGCTAGTTGACTTCTCTTTTCTTATCTAGAAAGGGGTTCTTTGGGGAACGCTGTGTCTGTCCTTCAGAGGTTCAGGCGCTGGAGGCTTGGTGACAGGTGTTGAGGTGGGAGAGCCTTGGAGGGTCCAAGGTGAGCAGAGCATTGAGGGTCCTGCCCAATTCTGGTCTCACAGGGTAAGTTAGTTCTCAGAAGAGTGGTTCCTTTTGAAGTAAGACCTCTGCAGTTCCCTTTCCAACTCTCTGCCAGGCTGTGACCCAGCAAAGAGTCAAACAGATGAGGCCACTCTTTCTTAGACTTTCTGTCTCCACAACTGTGAGGTAAATAAACTTCTTTTCTTTATAAAGGTCCCAGCCTCAGGTACTTTGTTATAGCAGCAGATAATGAACTCACACAGGAAATAACTGTAACCGCCTATGTAACATATCTTGTAAGCCACCTGATGTATTCGAGAGCCTCTTCTGTCTGCCACATCTCCTGTCAGACACCAAAATGATCACTTTATAAAACCAAACTAGTTTTTTTAAAAAGACAGTAGGATAAAATTCTGGCTTCCGAACTCTTGAATAATTCACTCTATGACATGTGGTCACATTCAGAATAACCAGAGTTTCATCTGGATACTCTCCCTATGGGATGTAAGACTGGGATATTGATTATTTCTTTGGGTTGACAGTAGTAATTTCCCTAGAATTAAGTTCTCTACTCATCTGATTTGCAATGTTGATTCAGTTTTTGTGAAGTATATTGATAAATGCCATTGAGAATACAATTTAAAATCCTGTTAAAATCATATTCTACATTCCTTTGAACTCAAATAGTGAAATTTATTCTCATTTTTGGTAAAAGAAAAAAAAAGCAAGTGTTCTATTTTTAAATCTCCATAGGCTATATTTCTCAGCTAACAACATTGTAAAAGATCAGGTTTATCCAAGAGAGGGCTTTGTTGCAAAAATCATTTTATTAGCACTTGTCCTTAGAAATGTTCTAAAGATCGCTGGGTGTGTTGGTGCATGCCTGTAAGCCCAGCACTTGGGAGGCTGAGGCAGGAGGATTGCCATGAGTTTGAAGCCAGCTTGGGCTACAGAGACAGACTGTGCCTCAAAACAACAACAACAAAAAAGAAATGTTCTAAAGATCATCTGGGGTGGATTTCTTTCCTAAAAATTATCGAGGAGTAAAAATGAGGTTATATATTCTGTAAAATGTAGACAAGGTTACCTCTTAGAAAAAAAAAATAACAAATTTAATCCTGATGCAAATGTTTGTAATATGGTTTTCTGTATATAAAGCAGAAAGTACAGAATAGCCCCACATCTTTTACAAAAGTTAAATATGGGGCAAAAGGTGTCTTTGCCTGGACAAGTGTCCCTAAAACCCCATGTGGTAACAGCTTGGTTGACAGCCAATGGCACTACTGGGAGATGGTGGAAGCTCTGAGAAGCGGGGTCTGGAGTGAGGAAGTTAGGTTATTGGAAGCGTGCACTTGAAGAGGAGGTTGGGACCCAACCACTTTTTCTCTCTCTCTTTGTTTCCCAGCCACCATGAGGTAAACAGCCCTCCTCTGTTATGGGCTCTCACCATGGTATGCAGTACCACAACAGGCCCAAAAGCAATAGGCCATCAGACCAGAGACTTATAAGGAGGAAATAAACCTTTCTTCCTTATAAGTTACTTAGCTCAGGTACTTTGTCACAGTGATGGGAAGCTAACACATAAGGTATATGCAAGGAGAAGATAGTAATGCTTATCCGTGGGGCATAAAATTACAAATGACTTAGAAAACAGTTTCCAGTTCAGCTCAGTAGTAGAGCACTCATTTAACATGTGGAAGGCCTTTTAAACTGACAATATAATATAAGCATATGCCACATGTTTAATTGGGGAAGGCAGGAGTCCCAAATACTATTTTAATTTTTAAAAATTTGACTTTTGAGATTGACAGCTGGGCTAAACAATTATGTAAGGTTGTTTATCAGTAAAGCATCTAAAAAATCAATAAGATACCAAGTGCTTCAATAGAAATATGTACAAAGGGCCTGAATAGTTCACAAAGATGAAATTTCAATGTCTGATACAGAGAGTCTCTTTTTAGAAACAGAGAAAAGAGCACACAAATTTTTTTCATGTGTAAGAAACTGGAGTATTAGAGTTTCAGACCACATTCTTCATTGAAGAAATTAAAATGAGAGGCAACACAGTTTCTCAAGCTTTCAAAAACTGCAGAGGAGTAAGAGAGTCATAGCACTTTCCACTGAGTATGTAGCGAAGAGTCAGGCCCTAAAGTAAGCCCTGAGCTTACTTTAAGCGGGGATTGTGAAGTCAAACTCAAATCTGTCTGAGTCTATATTCCAGATTCCAAGCCATCTATTAATTGGGTAAGAGACTGTGAACATTAAGACTTTTGAAAATATTGTCCAATTGCTTCGCAGGAGTTTGCATCAAAATAAACCCACTCACCCACACAGTCTATCTTCTAGGAGTTCACACCTCAACTAGGAAAATAATCAGAATGCCAAAAAGGCAAATGCAAAGGTTTGAAAAAGTAAAATGTGAAAAATAGAGAAATGAAAGAATAAGGTAAGTTGTATATTATTTTCCTGATCTTAAAAATAGCTATTTTGAGAAATTTTTAATGACCAAGAAACATGCTCATGGTGTAATATTTTAAGCCAATATGATATCCCAGTGTATCTAAGTGTGGTGGTACACACACACACACACACACACACACACATCATCCCAGGTACTGGGGCAGCTGCAAGTGGATCAAAAATTCAAGGCCAGCCTGGCCAACTTAGGGAAACCCTGTCTCAAAATAAAATTAGTTAGTTAGTTAATTAATTAATTAATTAGGAAGGGCTGCAGGGCAGGCATAGTGGTGCACACCTGTAATCCCAGCACTTGAGACTAAGGCAGGAGGATTGCTGAGAGTTTGAGGGTAGCCTGGGCTACACAGTGAGTTTAAGGCCAACCTGAAATATACTTGATCTTAGCCAAAAGGCCGAGAAGCGATAGGGCCAACCTGAACTGCAGGGTGAGACCCTGTCTAATAAAATGGGGGGCATGCTGCAGATGGAGAACATGGCAGAACATTTGCCTAGGATGTGCTAAGCCCTGCGCTCAATCCCCAGTACTGGGAAAAGAGGAAGAGAGAAAGAGAAAGGAAAGAAAGAAAGCACAGTTAGCTGACCATTTGGTAAAGTCTACAGTTAACAAGGCCTCAGACCCAGGCAGAGATTCCAGACAAGATTTCTATTTTCAATTTTAAAAATCCCGCTCTAAAGTATGTGTGAGAGAAAAAAATTTTTAAATGACACAAATTCTGTTACAGTAGCACAAGCATCCATGAAACAAGAATGAAATACTGCTCAAAGGAAAAAGAAAAAAATTCAGAGAACAAAACAGAATTTCTGACAATTAAAAAATATGGTATGACAATTTTAAAAAGCAACTAAGTATTAAGGAGATAAACTAAAGTACAAAAAAAAAAAAAAAAAAAAAAAAAAAAAACCCCAGAAAACAGACTAACAAGACAGAGGGTCCAGGGTATAGCTCAGTGGGACAATGCTCGAATAGCACATGAAAGACCCTGGATCCAATTACTGGCACCTCTAAATAAATATATAAGTGGAATGTAAGAAAAATATTAGAAGATTTATTCAGGAAGTCCAATAGTTAAATAAGAGGGTAGTCCACAAAGTGGGGGGAGGTGAGGAGAAATTAGAGAAAGGAGAAGAAATCATCAGAGAAATAATTTTTTAAAATTTCCCAGACTTGAAAGAGGAGTTTTCAGGTGGAAAGGGCCTCCAAATGTACCACAAAAAGAACGAAAGCTGCCCTTGTCAGCAACCTCATCAGACACCTGGAATCACGGGAAACAAGCTTCCAAAGAAATAAATAGTTTTCACTAAAAAGATCAAATGAGCAGGGCATGGTGGCGCATGCCTGTAATCCCAGCACGCGGGAGGCTGAGACAGGAGAATCGTTGCAAGTTTTAGACCAGCCTGGGCTACAAAGTGAGCTCAAGGCCAGTTTGAACTGCAGAGTGAGACCCTGTCTCAGAAAAACCAGAAAAAACAAAAAGATCAAATGTAAGAAGGTATCCAAATTTTCAACAGCAGTTGTACAGGACAGCAGACAACTAGTGTCTTGAAAATCCTGTAAGACATAATTTCTAAACTAGAATTCTTCACTCTCCCTTGTGTATGAGGGAAGAAGAAATGAGAAAGATATTTTCAGATATGTGGTAAAACAGTTTCGCCACCCCTTCATCCTCTGTGAAGAGGCTCCTGGGGGACATGCTCTACTCAAGAGGCATAAACCCAGAGACAGGAACACAAGGCACCAAAGAGGCAGACAGAGGCCAAAGGAGGCCGAATTCACCTCTGTCACTGTGGAAAGTCTACAAATAGAACAAAAGCTGAAAACCAGTTAATGGCAATATATTACACGTATTCAAAAAAGTAGGAAAATAATCAGCCAAGAGTGAAAACCAGCTGCCTCTAGGAAATAGGACACAGGAGGAGGGACCAATGTCTTTTGTTGTTGTTTGAATCTGTTTCTGTACCAGGAATTGACTCTAGGGCCTTCACACTGAGCTATATACACCTACTAAAGGTATTTCTGTAACAGCAATACTAATGTGATCTAAACAGTATACTGTTTTCTGATGATCTAATAAAAAAATAGCCCTTGAAGAATCTAGGAAGAGCTGATATATGTCCTGGGTATTGTCTCTCACACTTATCAGGTAATCTCGAGCTTTCGGCAGGGCTGGGTTGCGATCAGTGAATGCTTGAAATCTTGTCAAGTTCCTGAAGAGCAGGTATTCTGTGCTATTGATGGGAGGGCTTCCTTTGCAGCCAGCTATACAAGGTAAAGCCGCCCTTGTCTCATGCCACGCTCTTTCAGACTGCGCCTAGCACTGTTGTATGTGGATACGCGAGAAGGAAGACATGCAAGTATATTTTTGGATATTTTTGGAGCTATTTGGAACTCTGGATGCTCACAGCAATAATACAGAAGAGATGGTTTAGGCCTAAAGTACTCTGATGGAAGAATGCATTCTACCAGAGTTAGTCAGAAAGGCATTCCCAAATAGCTAAATACCACACAGTTGAACACTTATTGTATGCTTATGTAAATAATAAAGAAATTCTATTGACTATAACACTCACATTGATATAGTTGATGCTTCATACTCTAGCAAGTTAACAGAAATGGTATGATATGTACACCTGTAACCCCAGCACTCTGGGAGGCTGAGACAGGAGGATGGTAAGTTCAAGCTCAGCCTGGGCAACTTAGTGACTTAGTAAGACACTGTTTCAAAGTAAAACATTAAAAGAAAAAAAATGGTTGGGTATGTAGTTCAATGCAAAGGCTCTGGGTCCAACCCCCAGGTACTGCAAATACATACACACATGCATAATTACATACATACACACATACACATACATACGATCAATTGCTTCTGAAGTCAGCACTCGGGTGAGAAAGAACAATATAGATCAACAGCTAAAAGGCCAGTGTTTAGGGCATGGATTTACTGTTGCTTAATTGAACTATAAATTAAAATAAGGAGGAGCAAACAACAAAGGCTTTTATACTCTTTAGAACTGAATGTTCTTTTCTGTGATTTAAGCAGTAATGTTATACTCGGTTTTTTGAAAAAGAATGACTAATAGCCTGGGATTTGGAGACAATGTAGTTACTATTTATGGAGTCAAGAGCTGAAAGTCTTATGTTGCAAAGATCGACATTTTCCTCAACGGCTCACAGTGAAAGAGAACAGAACGTGGGCTGGAGTGGACCCATAGCCTTTGAAAGCTGCTTCACCTTCACAGAGATTTTTCGATTGAGTCCAAAACTTTGTTGAGTAAAAAAATTCAAGATATTTGACAGTTTTACTTTTAAAGATGAGTTAGATGAAATTTTGAACCCGTCAAAGGAATTTATATTCATGTATTATCTTTTGTTGGAAATTCATGAATTAATTTTTTTTTTACCATATGCAGGGAGCAAAGATAATAACTAGGCTGAGTATCGTGGCACACACCTGTAATCCCAGTACTCTGGGAGGCTGAGGCAGGAGGATCATAAGTTTGAGCCTAGGTTTGTGTAAGTTAGTGAGACCCTGTCTCAAAATTTAAAAAATGTAAAAGAGGGGCTGGGGATTTAGCTCAGCGGCAAAGCACCTGCCTGGCAAGCACAAGGTCGTGAGTTCGGTTCCTGGTACTGGAGAAAAACCAAAAAAAAAAAAAATGTAAAAGGGCTGGGGATGTAGCTCAGTGTGAAGGCCCAGGGTTTACGCCTCAGTATGGGGCAGAGGGGACAGGACATGCTAACTATAAAAGAAAGAGACGCAAACATAAATAAGCTGCTCTACTTGTTAAACAAATGTGTGCTGTAGTAGAGCAAAAGCCAAACTCAGACCCTTAAATTCAGATTTTATCTTCTCTGCTTCTTTATAATCTGAGCAAGTCACACATTTTCTTCCTTTTAAAAATGGAATGCAATGAGCCTAAAATGAGATCATGCTGCATAAAAGCAACTTACAAAGTAGAAAGCACCATGTAAGTGTCTGCAGATGAATAAATTAAACATCAGAAAGTAGAAAGGGGAACTTGCAGGACGACAGTCTAGAGGGTCTGGCTTGTATAAATACTATGAGGAGGACAAGACTTAAGGGGGATTTCCGAATATTTTGGCTTTATGCCGTCTTATTGTTGATTATGAAAATTTCACACACACTATTTCAAAAAAATTTTGGTTTTGGTAGATGTATAGTTTACCAAGCTTTACAAAAATCGGGATGTGTATAACAGAGGAGACCCCAGCCTTGTTGAAGCAGAGTCTAGAGAGTAGAATTCTGGAAGTCAAATACTGAAAGTCACTGAAGCACTGAACAGTATGTATCAGGTAAACATAGGTCCCCAGGAAGTTTAGCCAGATGTGGATGCCAGGCCAGCATAGCACCTTAACACAAGGGCTCTGCTGCTCTAGAGTTTAAACTTGTGCGTCCCTCCAGTTAGAGCTGACTATGGAAAAAGATAGGATTTGGTTCACCGTACCAAGTCCCTCTGCTTCCTTTGTTTTTTGAATTTTTCAACGGACCATGTAATTATCAGGGAATCCATAATAATCTAGAACAACTTACACAAATTCCACAGAAGTACTAGGCTATGGCAGCCTCTCTTTGGTTCCCACCGAAAACTTGTTGCCTCTGTGTCCTGTCATCAATGTGGTGACAAAATAGTACAGCCCACCTATTTCCTTAGACATCAGCTTGGCGCAGTTATCCTCTACATAGCACTGCAAGTGTGCAAGTTGTTAGCTCTGAGCTTCTGGAAAGTTCTCAGCGACCTAACAGGTCATGCGTTTCTGCGAAAATATTAAGATGCTTTTTAAAAATCGTTCCCTGGAGATGTGTAGTGGTATCCTTTTAAATGAAAGTGGAAGCCTAGATATATAACAGACATAGTTTATAAATAATTAGCAGGGCAGCTACTGTGAGTATTTTGGATTTATGAGGTTTTTCTGTTGATGGAGTGTTTTTATATTATTTGAAGGGGAAGTTCTGATTATAAAGGCAACGTAAACTCATTGGGGAAAAGGAGAAAGAATAAAATTGTAAGAAAAAGATGCTTCATTAAATTTACCATGTGATGGCAACAGTTAAACATTTGGGTATATTTTTGTATTATTTTTCTATGTGTATTTTTATAGTTGCAATCATATTGCAACACAATTTTATAGGCTGCTTTCTACCATTTAGCAGCTTAGAATATTTATTTCTCCATGTTTTAAAAAATCTTTTAAAAACTACATTATAAAATATTTTTCTGATAGTAAAAGAAATAGGAAACTTGAAAAAGTATGTAATAGTATAGGGAAAATAAAAATTACTCACAGTCCTACAACTCAAAGGGAAATATCATTAATACTTTGGGATACTTCCTTCCTTTCCTTTTAAATGTATTTTCTGGGGCTGGGGATTTAGCTCAGCGGCAAAGCGCCTGCCTGGCAAGTGCAAGGTCATGAGTTCGGTTCCTGGTACCGGAGAAAAACCAAAA